>NC_080671.1:116074795-116674795 GCF_030247195.1 Topomyia yanbarensis
GAGATGGCTGAACCAGGCATGTCCAAACACGCCACGGCACCGCGTGCTGCATTTTAACACCGCAACCGAGTGTATTGAAATGAGCACCCCAAGCCAGTGCTCGATGAGAAGTACCGATACACGATAAATGAAGCACCTGTGTCGGTGGCGGTGTTATACTTTCGACCCGGTGCTTCGATGCTTCGGAAAACACTCGTGCCGGGTGCTTTAAAATTTCTGAAGCACCGGAGCCGAGCGCTTTCAACTTCGGATAACACCTCGGAAACTCTTTGATTTTGCACCCGTATCAAAGCGAGAATGTTTAAGCCCGCTAGCATATGCACAAAAAGAAAGAAAAAAAGATTTTTCGGTGCGACGGAATAAAAGAGAACAGCAAATATACTTCTATAATCACAGCGGTTTGATTTTTAGTTAGATATGTAATAATAAAATATCCAAAGTCGATGCAAGTATAGATCGCGGATAGTGGATTTTTTTAATTTTGCGTCTTGGAAATACTAGTCAACGAAAATTCTATTTCTTTATCTTCTTGCAAATGTATATCTAATTGAAAGCAAAAGATATGAACTTTGCCATCGATAAACATCTTTTTATTTTTTTATGATTCCAATCTATACGGATAACGCACATATGGTGCTTAACTTCAATTTGAATCTATTCCTATTGCCGCCATTTAGTTGGTCTTTCTATACAACTCAATCTTATTATGGCGTTAGAATTGGGCACACGTTTCGAATTTTCGATCAATCAATCACGAGTATTTCACAGTATTTGGATATTATTTATTATACGAAACTTTGGTACCAATTTTTAGATAATCTATCTATTGCTGGTCGTAATAATAAAGTATTGAGTCATTTCATGTCGCAAACTCTATTACAATATTTAGCTAAAATAGTGATGAACTGCCTCATAGTGCTTTTTAGGCTGACAAAATGGAGACACTGAAAAAATCAGTTTATCCGGTGATGCTATTACCTGTAAGTCGATTATTCTTGGAAAGTGAATGGGTTACCAGGTTGTTTTGAAAAAAAGAATTAATTTCAATTAGAATGTCAAATTACAGTACTAATTTTATCATTGCGGTCAATAAAACGTATTTTCAGAGGAGCTAATCTCATATAAAATTGTGGCCCTTCGCTAAAACAAGGTCATGTATAAGGTGATCATGTTTCTCAAATATTTTATATTCATTCCAAGCACTCCGGCCTGGTAAGTTAAAAAGGAGGGAGGCTTTGCTTTACTCTAATGGAACTGGAATTGTTAATATCATTTGTAGCAAGTTACCTACTGCAGAAAACTTCAGTTTTCAAAATTACTTGAAACACGTTATCTTATGTAAAGGCGTTAGGGCACAATCGAGGTGCACCCATACGATTTATTTCCGCATTATACGTCATTACCAGTGCCATTACAAAACTTCTAACATAGCACAATGCATAGAAATGAATTTTGGCCGGACTTCATTACTTTTATGGCACATAAATATCGCTAGCTAGTGTCCTAGTCCTTATCAGTTCTTCGATAGTTATACTATATAAGCTATATTCATTATTCCGCATGTAAACTCAATAAAACAAAGACAAATTTAGTTGACAAGATGGTAAGTGATCACCCAAACCACATTCTGGTGATGCAGTTTGAAATCTGAATACTAGATTTTTGTCTTGCTATATTCTGCATTTGTAATAATTGATCCGATACCTTGTCCTTTTTATATCTATTCTGCTTTAAGGTATAAAAAAGCCAGCTTCAAATAGGTTTTTTACAATTTGATCGGCAAAATTTAATTTCTGCATGCATTTTAGCTACATAAAATTTCATTTGACTGTCTAAGGAGATTTCAATTCTTGCACAGTACACACCTAGAAAAAATAGTGTAAATTTACGTCTCCTGACCATGACATATACGAGCATCAAAAATGACTTAGTTTTACGTTTGATTTTAATTTTACATGACGTTTAATTTCGTAAATCATGTAATTTTACTCCACATACAGCGTTTGTTCTGAATGGTAGAAAGTGTAATTTTATGTCATTGCGCATGTAAAGTATATTTTTCGTGTAAAATTAAATGGAACACGGTAATGTTCTGTCATTTCGTAAATTACGGTTTGTTGAATTGTGTCATGTTTGCAGTTACGTCAACGATAAAATTCAGATTTTTTTGGTGTGTATAGTGGGTAAGTACACTTACCAGTCATAGAGAGTATAACTGTACTGGAAACAGTGATCGATGTAAGGATATGCGATGATTTTTGCTGATACGGTCGGGCATATATCATCGACATAACTTTTTATAGTCCGTCGGAGATGGCAAACATGAGTTGAAGAGTTTGTGAAAACTAAAAGCTAACAACATTCTTAAGAAATGATACTTGAATTTGGCTTGGTTCGTCAATAGACCATCGGTATAAATTGTGTTGAGTTTGTGTAAGTCATAGAAATTTAAACGCGTATGTAAATATGTTCCCACGCGAGTTGACTTTATTCGCTTGCATATTATCATATGATAAGTTGTTTCTTTTTACTTTTACTGTAAATTTTGACAAATGAACAGTATATTTGATTGAATTTATTAGAATGACAAAATAGGATCAGATGTAATCGGGAGTTGGTCTGATTTGTATTGAATTCTAAAAATTGCAATACAATCTAGTTGGATCCACTCACATTTTCTCGAAAGGTAGACTGAAAATATTGGTCCTAAAGTTTTTGTTTAATTTATACACGGCACTCATGAAGTCATTTGATGTTAGCTGAAGCCGCCACTTTAGAAATTTTACTAAAATACTGCAATTTCATGTTCGATTTTGCCTATGCAAACAAAAGAGAATTTCCATAGATTTTAAATAATGATCTTGCTACCTAGAGTTAAAAACTAAAATGTTTTCTCAATCAGTGACATATTCACTTTCCAGACTGATGGCTGGAAACATAATTTCTGTTTGAAGTTATGACTAAAGCTGAATAGTTTACAGGATACTTAACGACCTTGACTTATACTACATTTTCAGAAATCATATTTTTATTAATTTTATAATGACGGCACATTATTTTGAGCATTTCGAGACAAATGAAAAATACAACCGTCAAACTAGGAACTTGCAACATTTCTGACTTCCTCTATTAATGTAAATTTGGCAACGGTAATAATATTTTAACAATTTGGAGTCAAAAGTCTTAAAATTATACAAAACATATGAAAGGTGTTGACCGAATAAAAATATATAAAATCAACATTTTTTCTACAACGCATTCCTATTTGCTTTTCAATTTAATTTAGGCGCATATGTATTTCCATACCTGAATAAAATTTTCAAACTGAGCTATTTAGTACTAAGTAGCGGAAAACTTTGACACTTTAGTCTTTCAATGATACTTTTAGTAATACAAATGTGGAGGTTACAATCCAATCGCTATTAATCGTTAAATAGTTAGTCTCAATATTAATTTTTTTAGTTTTTAGAAGAGAATTTTCTCTTATTTTTAAAGAATACAAATGACCGGACGATATTTAAATTTCCAAGTGCAGAAAAATCTTTTTAATTTTGATACTGAATAAAGGTCAGTTATGGTTTTCAAACGTAATACTCGGCCTAAAGTTGTTTGATGTAAGAGTTGGCTAAGATGTACAATTCGACTCCAGTACCAACGCCAATTTAAATCCATTCATTCATCCATTTATAATTCCTACTTGCATACCTACTTAATCCTTCCTTGCTGTAAAGTGCATTACAGATTCTTCAAAGTACCAAGCTCGTTCATGCATATGAACGCACCAAATTGCTTTGAGCCACTTACCAAGCCACAGTGGCACGACTTAGAACAAAAGGTGGACTAAAGTCTAAACTTTTCCGTATCGGGTCATATAGGACGTTTTTATGTAATTTTGGTACGCTGAATTCGTTTTCAATATTAAAACATTTCAAAAATGAACATTTACTATTCATTAGGGTGTCTCAAAAAAAAATTGTTTTTTCTATATCGTTCTTAAAATTTGTGTATATTAATTTTCGTGTGCTAAATCGTTTTTGATATTAACATTTGCAAAAAAAAGTTCATTATGCATTAGGGTGGCTCAAAAATAATTATTTTGTTGTGAAGGTTCAAAAAATTTTTAGACATTTTTGACGCTGAATTCCTATGTTGGTTATAGAAAATAGAAATTAACTTTACTACTTATTAGAGTGGCTCAAATGTAAATATTTTGTCTTTTATTAAAGATTTCTTTCAATTGTAATTTTGGAATATATTTTCCGTGTTAAAATGAATTGATTCTCATTATGTGGCTTTAGAAATGACTATATTATTTATAAGGATCAAATAAGATGTGATCGACTAATTTTGGAACGTTTAATTCATTAGTGGGTTACTTGGTATGAAAACTACATTTTTTTTTCATTTTTAAAACAAGCATTTTGAGCGTCTTAGTGGAATATTGATTTACATTCACTAATCAACAAGATGGTTAACGATTTTGTTTTCGCAGGTGTGTTTTAAGTTGCTTAGATTGCTTATTTCATACCTTAAATTAAAATAAATCCAAAATCCTTTTTTCGCGTATATGGTTCATTTAAAAATGGTCTTATTTTATTTGGATAACATCGCATACCCTTAAGCTATATCAGTGATATGAAAACTCGGATAAAATAGTCTCACCAAATGACTAGAACTCAACTGTGTTCACTCAATTTGACAGTTATTGCGTAAGTTAGCAAAAATAGTTCATGAAACATTTTATGACACATTTCAGATGGTTGAAAATATTTACTGAATTTTAAACATTCTTAATACCTTTACCACTTAAAAGCCATACTTCCCATTCGGCTCCTTACTCTTGATCACTAGTAAAACCCTTTTAGATCATGCTCTAAATGCTATTTGAAAGTTGTGCATAAATTAGTGTCATTATTCTAGTCATAAAGTAAATATTAAAATTAAATATCAGTAATAACCATGCGTCTCCATTCACAGTTTTTTTCAAATTTTGACTGCTTATCGCATGTTTTCGCAAAACTAGCATAGGCTCATTTTAAAGAGAAAATGAAAAGCTTTCGAATGACCATAGTGTGATCGCGGGCATTCACGGGCGTCGTTGTTGTTATCGCTTTAGAAGTTCGAATTCAATAAAATTTCATGACAAACAGTTATCTAAACACTAACTATTCCAATTAGTGACTTATTTTTGGCGATTTTACGATGTAATTTTATCACACGGATAATTTTGGTGAATTAATGCAATTCATAAAATCAACCGATTCTTTGAAAAACGAGCATAACCGTATGTAGTTCCTATGGTCAAATAATGCAAAAAACACTTGAGTTATGCCCTTCAAAAAGCTGTCAAAAATTCATTTTGCATTCAAATCACCTAAAATCTCGCGAAAATGTCTCTGATGGCTCAACTGATACGAGAAAAATACTAGTGAGAATATCGCAGAACCTTCATATATGGACTTAAGTCCGAGCTCGTCCCACTGTGCAAGCGACAGCAATAGCGCGGCGATAATCGCTCCCGAAATATAAGCTGCCGTGTTTTACGAATTTAAAAACACTCGGTACGGTGCCTGCCGATGTCAGAAACACCTCGGTTGCGGTGCCTGCCGATGTGAGATGCACCTCGGTTACGGTGCCTACCGAAGTCAGAAACACTCGGGTCGGTGCTTTGCCGAAGCAACGAGCACGGTGGTTAAATATCATGCGCTGGCACCGACACCGGTGCCTTGGTATCGCCGACCGGTGTCTGCTGTTGAGCACCGGTACGGCGTGCCAACTTCAATGCTCTTGGTGGCGTGTTTATTGGTAGAAGTGCCTACCATGCAGCACCGTTCGGTGCTTTTGCCATGCCTGGGCTGAACTATATGCGTTTAAAATCGGACCACTTTTCGTTACATACCGTTTTTGCAGAATTTGCAAGTGCACCCCCATATCGAAAACAAAGACGTAGTCCTACGTCAAAAAAAGAAACTTTTAAAAAATTCTCAATTTTTCCGGCAAGCTCATGCGAAAATGCAATATTTAATATTTTTTCCATGCATCGAATACCTTGAAGTAAATATTATACAGTAAAAACCCGTTTTTATCAGCCCCTTGGTGAATTTTAGGCTGTTAAAATACGGACATTGATAAAATCGGGACATATATTTTTCTTTCTTTTTAAGAAACCGAAGCTTTTAAAGTATTCTTCTTTAGTCCCTTGATATAGCCTCATAACCCTTTCTGATTATTTTGTTTAAATTTCCCTTAAGGGGGTCTAAGGGTGCAAAATTCATAAAAAAATTAAAAATTTTATTTTTGCATATTTCGGATCTGCAAGATAAGAAAAGTATGCTCAAGAATGGATTTACTCAAATTCAAGTAGGTTCGCCTACTAGATCCCATCAAACTACTAACTATCAATTTTCATGCGAAGCTAATAAAATCGGGTCAAAATGCTGATAAAATCGGGGGCAGATAAAATCGGGTCTTCACTGTATTTAGCCATAACAAAAATCTCTGTCAAATAATTTTAACTAAAATTTTATTTGTAGATCTGACGTTGATTGGCCCGTGCGGTGCACAAAAGTTATCATCGATGTCAAAACTATTTTTCGTGAACGAAACGAAATGATTTGTTTTTTTATTAATTGTTTTATATAGTATATTTTTTTTGGAAAGGGTAAATTTATTTTTCGTATATAAAAGGAAAAAAATCGTATTTCCATATTACATCGGATCTTTTTGGATCGACCTTTGACAACATCGATTTTATTTCAAAGTGCTCACCCCTATTGTGTACTAGAAAAAAATTGTTATATTTGCGAAATCATATATATTTCGATAACAAGTAACTAAAAACTAAATAAATTAAAATAATTCCTATATGTTACCAAAGTTGGGTTTATGAAACTTATTCGTAGCAGAATTAAAAATATTTTTTCTCAGCTCTTATTTGACAGCTTGCGCTCGAACAGGTAGTCGAAATCTTGTACGGCAATCTAACAAGCTCGAACGCTCGTTCGAATGCGATACGTAACGCCGCATTTAGTCGAAACTACGTCAAAACTTTTCGAATCGAGTCAATCGAATCGATATGCGGAATGCCACCCCTGCTTTGCTACCGATTCATCCATCCTAAATACGGGCCCCCAAAATCCAGGGGCCCCTGGCCCAGGCCCAGTGTACCCATGCGTAAAGACGGTCCGGTTTGATGCCTTTTAAACCTAACTATAAAAAACGCGCACATATACAGACATTGTCCCACTTTGAGACTCGGCGCTCTGGGCCTCGAAAAAATGTTTTCAAGATTTAAGCAAATCCTGTACATTTCAATTGTAAGAAATGTAAAATGGCTATAGCGAGAAATTGATTGCATGGCTCCAATTTAGTACGTTGCATTCTGAGCGGGTGAATAAATTGTTTGTTTTGATTTGTGTTGGGTAATCGCAGTCAATCTGTGAGAGTTATGATGGTTAACACACACACTTGGCTATATTTGATAAGAAGTATCAATTCTCCTCTGAAGAAATATTTTGTTGTTTTTGTTATAATTATCTAAACGCTATTCTAGCGTCGTTCCATCCGATTTCCAGGCCTACGTCTTATCAACCCGCTCCAGGCAAACTGTCATCTACTTGATGACCTTCTCAAATATCTCCTGCCTTGATGATTCTTCGCTTAACTGGTACCTCCTACAAGATCTCTTCCGTCTCTGGCATGATTAAATCACGCAACCCAAGCATAAAATGCAGCAGCTGCTAATCAAGTGTAAAGACGTTTTCCCTCCTCGAGCGGTCTAAGCTGTACATTAGCATCCATGGGGAAAGGCACGCCTGGAACCGCATGATTCTTAACCTAATCCAAGATTTAGTGATTTTTTAACATAGTGTGACAGTAAACCGCTCTGGTCGGGTGGTCGGAAGCCAGCCATTGTTTGTTCCAGCTCCAGCCCGGACCCAGTCCTTCGAGTGTTCTGAATCGGCGAGCTCTGCTGAAAAAGAAGGTCCACACTGAAATATACAATCAAGTGTAAACTGTTCAAATATCTTAACTCTAATAAATGCTGAAAGTACTAATTTCTAAATCATAACAATGAAACGGGTTTGTTGTACACGTCATCCACTTCCAACATTAGCAACTATCCCTCATTTGCAACAACTTCAGTATTCCGCATGAAAAGTGAACTTCCACAATGGCGCAGTACACACCCCATTGCTCAATTTCCCAGCATTCTTTCGGGCTGCGGGGAGAACTGCCCACTCTGAAGCTGTAATGCAATGCTACAGCAGAGATGAGAGCAGAAAGCACTTTTCTTCATTTAAAAATTCTTGCACAACAAACTTCAAACTGGGGATCTTCGCTCTTGGTTCCGGGTTTGCTCGTAAAATGCTAGCCAGCCGTCGGCGGTGGCGCGTGGTGGGCCCGAGGAAAACCGGAAAAACGTGATAATAATTAATTTCGACCTGACTGCAGTGCTTGGCTGCACTTGTGGGTCGACTTTTTTTTTCTCGTACGGAACTGATCAGGCAGAACGGCTATATCTTTGTTCCTGGAAGTAGGCTAGCAATAAACGAAATGTTTGTTGGTAAACTTGTCCGTGCTTTGCGAGAAATTTAATTTGTGTGTTTGTGCCTTTCCAATTATCTTTTCGAGATTTGCGAAATTAGGAAGGCAATGCACATTTTATCTTCGGCTTACTGACTGGACTGGCTGGACTGGAAGGCTTTTAGGCGACCCGTCCCCTTGCAAATCAGGTGAAATTTTTACACGTAGATGTTTATTTCTTTTTCTATGCTTACGCAGATGATTTATCTGCTTGTGATACGATGGGAGTGATACCAAAAACCAATTACACTAAGTTGGGATGAGAAATACATTATGTATGAAACTATAATTGCGAATGGGAAAAACAGGCTTCGCGAAGTACCTAGCATGTATCATTTTCTGATGAACAATATGGCAGCTCATTTAGCGCGAAGGTCTTTTCGTCATGTCATGCTATGGAAGTCACAAATGTAAGTAATTGCGATTCTGGCTATATTTTGCTTAGTCGTATTTATTTATATTCATGAACATTTTATGTTGTTCTTATTGCCATTACCAAGACTACTAATTTTATCGTTGCCCAGCTTTATAGTAGCTGGATTGTGTATTGAGTTCTATTTATACACATCCTTTTCAGCGTTGAAAATGCTTACCTCGTATATCCGGGGCTGGTTTCTATTCTAATATTGGGCAATTCTAGGGGAAATCTGACAGAAATGGCAAAAAATGGTCATAACCCTTTGTGATTTTGATGAAAGTTGGTACATGTTTTGGATATGAAGTACATTCATGAACATTTACCTGTCTAGAGACTTTCTGGGACCAATTATAACTGAAATTTGGAAAGTTGTAAATAAATGATGCAGTTTTGAAGTAGAATACTTCTAACGTTTCAATATAAGGGCCCCGCTTCAAAATTTTCGGTCGGAATTTTACCCGAGACTTTGAACGTAAATATCTGCTGTTGTACTGAAAGGAAACTTTAGATTTTTGCACTATCTGATTGGAAATATGTACAACAATTTTGTAACTAATTTTGTAGAATGCACAATTACTGAAAATAAAGGAAATAGTCGATTTTGTGAAAGCAGGTATTATCTGTTGGTTCTTACAATTCGATTTCAAGCCAACCAGACTAGCTCCTCCTCTTTGTTGATGAAAGATAACTTTTTTGTTCGAACATAAACTGAATCATGTATGAAAACGGGGGTCGTATGCGAGTACGGCATCATTCGTGTGTTACCCTCGCACTGGATACACCAGCACGTTCTGTCGGCGGAATCTCAGTTTCTCGTCTGGCGCGAGGTACAGATTAGAGATAGGCGGGTTCGGGTTTTTGGACCCGAATCCCGGACCCGACCCGAACCCGACTGGTATCGGGTCGGGTTCGGGTTCTGTAAATTTAAGCTTCTCAGGTTCGGGTCGGGTTCCGGGTTTTAAAATTAGAAATTCTCGTGTTCGGGTCGGGTCTGGGTTTTTGAAATTTTGAACTTTCGGGTTCGGGTGGGGTTCAGGTTTTTTAAATTACAAATTATCGGGGTCGGGTCGAGTTCGGGTTTTGAACAAAACAACCCAACCATTTCTTGGCGCTGTTTGCATCTGTGCACAAAACGCAGTCTCTTTTTGTAGTAGTGAATTATACTTTGTGATACGAATGGATGACGCATATAACCGTACCAAATTCTGGTGTTCAAATATTGTATTTTTTCATTCTTGTATAAAATTCCATCTCTTCAGATTCGCTGAATTATTTAATTGTTTTAATCGAACATTCATGAGAGAGCATTCAACAATACGTGTTTCAAATCTAAAATCACTTTGCGATTTATTTCCCATGATAATTAGTAATAAACTAAGTTAACAGGAATTTATCGGAAAATGTCGGTTCAACTTTCTATTATGGAATACGGAACGTATACGGTTTTGTGGGGTACATTCGTACCCCAGAGCTAAAATCGCTCTAATTTGTCTAATTTTAATTAAATTTATAAATTGAATCGTTTTATTCTAAAATAATTCGTATCGTAATCTGTTTAAAAATATTCGGAACTATGTTACATATCTTTTTTATTGATAGAATAAAAAAAAATCTATTTGAAACTACACCGCCTTGAGAATATTTTTTAAAAATTTCATGGAGGTGCAGACAAAAGATTTAAAATTACAGCGATTTGAAGCGCATTTCGCTTACAGCGATTACTTGAAACCTTAAACTGGATTTTCTCGAAATGTTTTTTTTTTCCTAAATAATTTTTCCATGATTTCGATTGCCAAAAAATTAGGTAACAGATCTTCTTCATTTTTTGTACCCTAATTCGCTTGCGTGCGTCATATCTTTCACGGCAACACACAGCACTCATTCAGACACTGAACGGCTATAGCAGCGCTCAGAAGCTGGGCTCGCCGCTGGCTGTGTTGTCTTTGGTGCCAGTCGAAATAAATGTTAGCAGTTCACAAGCCTGAGCAAAAATAACGATACCGATCCAAGCCCATTTTCTAGTTACTTTGCTATAATGCGTTGTTATATCAAATAACAGATTCTATAATCCGGTAGAGTTGGAACTTATACAATTTTACACAAGTTTCTCGCTTACTATGTAGGGTGGATGTACCAACAGTCGCATACTTAAGGAAAACTTTTGCTAAAAAATCGATGAATAGACCTAAAAAAATATAAAGATGGTTTTTTTTTATTCATTTCGTTTATTTGATAGGCACAAATGCGTTAGCTTGGCGGTGCCAAATGCTTATGTTTTTACATTTTGGATATCTTAAAACTAGGAGGTTACAATGTTGAAATATTTTTTTTTACAAAGGAAAAAAAAAGTTTACAGCTATCTTAAGACTAGAAATAAGATTCAATATACAAAAGAGGGCCAAAAGATTTTTTCATGAAAAAATTTAAAACAAGGGATTCACTTTGATATACAAGAGGGGGAGTAATAGTATTTTACGAAATATTTTACGATTATCTTAAAACTAACAATATAGTTTAGTACACAAAAGGGGGAACAAATATTTATGAGAAACTTCACAGAAATCTTAAAACTAGGGATTCAATTCTATTTACAAGATGGAGGACAAGAGTTTCAATAAAGAGTAAAAATTATAGCTATCTTAAAACTAGGAATACAGAATACTAATTTGAATTTTTTAACTAAAACTTATGCTTGGTCAAGATATTCAGAGGGTGGCTTATTTCCGCATCAGTGTAGCAGCAGTTGTATCAAGGACAGGGGAGAGACAGGGAAAGAAGAGCAAAACTTGCAACTTTCGCTCAAAGGGGGGGGGGGGGGGGAAGGGGGATCAGCGAAACAAATTTGCGCCTCAGTCTAGTAAGTCGTCGAGTACCGGATTGGCGAATGTTATTCTTCGGACCCGCGGGGAATCCTTCAAAAGTCATCGGACCTCGAGTCGCTCTCGCTTCAGTTTCCTTCTATGCAGGCGTAGTGGTAAGGGCGACGGCGGTTACATAGTGGCACTCTGGAGCTGATCGGTTCCACAAGGCAGGAGGAAACTCTAAAAACGAGAAATAAAAGAGAGGGGCTAAATTGGGATATTTATCGTTTTTATGAAGGTATAAATAAGGGACATATAGGGGAAATCACGATTTGCCAGTATATCTAGGACTGGGACATTGGGTGGTCTACCTCGGGCCCGAAGGGATTCCTTTAACTGAGACCTGGCGTCACAATACCCGGCGCATACCCAGACAACGTGTTCGATGTCGTGATAGCCCTCGTCACAAGCGCACAGACTACTCTCCGCAAGCCCAATACGCCGCAAATGCGCATCCATGGTGTAGTGATTGGACATAAGTCGGGACATTACGCGAATAAAATCCCGACCCACATCCATCCCCCCGAACCAAGGCTTCGTTGATACCTTTGGGATAATCGAATGTAGCCATCGTCCAAGTTCCCCGTTGCTCCACGAGGTTTGCCAACTGTTGAGCATCCTCTGATGACAAATACTAAAAAATTCATTGAAGCAGATTGGTCTTTCGTATATGTCACCATTTAATGCGCCCGCCTTTGCTAATGAGTCGGCCTTTTCATTGCCCGGGATAGAACAATGAGAGGGGACCCAAACAAAGGTAATCTGATAAGATTTTTCAGATAACGTACACAAGGACTCCTGTATCTTCCCCAGAAAATACTGGAATTGCTTTTTAGGCTTCACCGCACGAAGAGCCTCGATAGAGCTGAGGCTGTCCGAAACGATGAAGTAGTGATCTGTGGGCAGAGTGTCGATGATCCCAAGGGTGTACTGAATTGCAGCTAACTCTGCGACGTAAACTGAAGCGGGATCATTGAGGTTGAATGAAGCGGTGATAGTATTGTTGAAGATACCGAAGCCAGTGGACCCATCGAGATTTGATCCGTCAGTGTAAAACATTTTGTCGCAGTCGACTTCTCGGAATTTATTATAAACTATATTGGGGATCACCTGCGGGCGTATATGGTCCGGGATTCCACGAATCTCTTCCTTCATGGATGTGTCGAAGAATACAGTAGAATCAGAAGTATCTAGGAAACGGACACGGTTGGGATTGTACGAAGAAGGATTGATGCTCTGTGCCATGTAGTCGAAGTACAAGGACATAAAACGGGTTTGAGAATTAAGCTCGACGAGCCTCTCGAAATTTTGAATTACCAACGGGTTCAGAACGTCGCATCGGATGAGCAATCGATATGAGAGTTCCCAAAATCGATTTTTTAGCGGAAGAACGCCCGCCAGCACTTCGAGACTCATCGTATGGGTCGAGTGCATGCAACCCAAGGCAATGCGCAAGCAACGATACTGGATTCTCTCCAGTTTGATGAAGTGTATGTTCGCAGCGGAGCGGAAACAGAAACACCCGTACTCCATCACCGACAATATCGTTGTTTGGTACAACCTGATCAGGTCTCCTGGGTGAGCACCCCACCATGTTCCAGTTATTGTTCGGAGAAAATTGATCCTTTGTTGGCATTTCTGTTTCAGATACCTAATGTGACATCCCCAGGTACCTTTAGAGTCGAACCAGACCCCGAGATATTTAAATGTGAAAACCTGGTTGATCGTTGCACCCATTAATAAAAGCTGGAGTTGCGCCGGCTCACGCTTCCTAGAAAAAACAACCAACTCAGTTTTCTCCGTGGAGAACTCAATACCCAGCTGAAGAGCCCAAGCAGACAAATTGTCCAAGGTATTTTGTAATGGTCCTTGCAAGTCGGCAGCTTTGGGCCCTGTAACAGAGACCACGCCGTCGTCTGCAAGTTGCCTTAGCGTGCATGAATTGGCAAGACAATCGTCAATGTCATTCACGTAGAAATTGTAGAACAGGGGACTTAGACATGAGCCCTGGGGAAGACCCATGTAGCTAAATCGCGATGTTGTTAAATCGCCATGCGAAAAGTGCATGTGCTTTTCAGACAACAGGTTTAGCAAAAAGTTATTTAAAATTGGCGAAAGACCATGCTGGTGCAGCTTCTCTGACAGAATGTTGATAGAAACTGAGTCAAAAGCCCCCTTAATATCCAAGAAGACTGATGCCATCTGCTCTTTGTTAGCATAGGCCATTTGGATTTCTGTAGAAAGCAACGCAAGGCAATCGTTCGTCCCTTTGCCTTTGCGGAAGCCAAATTGTGTGTCTGACAGTAAGCCATTTGCTTCAACCCAATTGTCGAGGCGAAACAAGATCATTTTCTCGAACAACTTCCGAATACAGGACAGCATTGCAATCGGCCGATACGAGTTGTGGTCGGAGGCTGGTTTTCCTGGTTTTTGGATGGCGATGACCTTCACTTGCCTCCATTCATAAGGGACAATGTTACCCTCAAGAAACTTGTTAAATAAATTCAACAAGCGCCTTTTTGCTGTGTCAGGCAGATTCTTCAGCAAGTTGAATTTGATTCTGTCTAACCCTGGGGCGTTATTGTTGCACGATAAGAGAGCAAGTGAAAACTCCACCATCGAAAACGGTGTTTCGTTCGCGGTATCGTGAGGAGACGCGGCGCGGCACTTTTTCTGTACCGGGACAGAGTCCGGACAGATCTTCTTGGCGAAAGCGAATATCCAACGGTTTGAATATTCCACGTTCTCGTTGGTACTATTACGGTTACGCATACGTCGTGCCGTACCCCAAAGAGTGCTCATCGCTGTTTCTCTCGTTAACCCGTCGACGAACCGGCGCCAATAACTGCGTTTTTTGGCTTTCATTAGACTCTTCATTCGCCTTTCTACCGACGCGTACTGTTGATAGCTAGCGGGTAACCCGTCTTCCCGGAAGGCCTTATATGCAGTGGACTTTTCCGCGTACAGCTCTGAGCACTCTTTATCCCACCACAGGGTGGGAGACCGTCCATGGGTATTCGCGCTGGGTACTGGTTTAGTCTGAGCTTGATTCGCACTGTCGAGAATCAAGCCAGCCAAAAACCTGTACTCTTCCTCCGGAGGAAGTTCTTGAGTGGATTCGATTTTAACGGATATCGCGGTCGCGTAACTCTTCCAATCAATGTTCCGTGTGAGGTCATATGAGACATTGATTGTTTCCGATGGTCTTGAACCGTTAGCAATTGAAATCACGATAGGCAAATGATCGCTACCGTGGGGATCAGGGATCACCTTCCACCTGCAATCTAACTGTAGCGATGTCGAGCATAGCGATAAATACAACGCGCTTGCGCGTGCTGGTGGTGTAGGAATCCGCATTATTTCTCCCGTGTTTAAGATGGTCATGTTGAAATTATCGCAAAGATCTTGGATTAATGTTGATCTATTATCATCATGAAGACAGCCCCATACCGTACCGTGCGAGTGAAAGTCTCCCAGAACTAGCCGCGGTGCCGGTAAGGATTCCGTGATATTACAAAGCGTTCGGTGCCCTACCGAGGCTCTAGGAGGAATGTAGATGGAAGCAATGCAAAGGTCTTTACCTTTGATTAAAACTTGACAAGCGACAATTTCAATGCCTGGTGTCGAAGGGAGGTTAATTCGGTTGAAAGAATAGCACTTTTTGATCCCCAAAAGTACTCCTCCATAGGGGTTTTCTCGATCCAGACGAGTTATATTAAAGTCGTGGAAGTTGAGATTTATATCGGAAGTTAACCAAGTTTCACATAATGCGAAAGCATCACATTTTAAACTATTTAGTAAAAATTTAAAGGAATCGATTTTCGGGAGGATACTTCTGCTGTTCCACTGTAGAACAGTGATCGAATCGGTGACCTCGTTCGATGACTTAGCCATCGAAGGATACGATCGCTGCAAGGAGGGGCCATTTAGTAGTCAACTGCTTCAAAAATGTTTGCACCATAGGGAGAAAACGTATCAGAAGGCTTTTAAGAGGATCAGTAACATTGAAAGCTGTGAAAATTAAGTCCACTATGTCAGAAAATTTCATTAGTCCGCTACTGGACTGAGTATCTGTTTGAAAAAAGGGGACACTTGGGGTTTTGGATGTCCCTGGAAGTGGTGGGTACTCCTTGTTAGAATTAATATTTCCAAGTCCTGGAGCAAATTGCTTCGGCTTTTGTGCATCACTTTCGTTGGATTTATTGGTTGTAGATGGCGCACTCTGAGTGGACGACACCTTGGCACCCTTACGAGGCAATGTAGGGGAGGCTGGATTTCTCCTCTTCCTGGATTCCCCTGGGTTAACCAAAGATGTTCCCTCTCGTGGGTCGTCA
The DNA here is from genome assembly GCF_030247195.1 of Topomyia yanbarensis. Classification (NCBI taxonomy): domain Eukaryota; kingdom Metazoa; phylum Arthropoda; class Insecta; order Diptera; family Culicidae; genus Topomyia; species Topomyia yanbarensis. The sequence goes on from NC_080671.1 coordinate 116,090,995, forward strand.
GATTCTTGCTCAACGTTAGCCAAACCAGCATAGGGATTTTCGGACAGGACAGATGGCGATGCATTCTTTAGCATTTCTGCATAAGAACGCCTTGAGCGTTCCTTAAGGGAGCGCTTAATTTTATCCCCGCGCTGCTTGTACGCAGGACATGATTTAAGAGCATGTGAAGGGCCCCCGCAGCAAATACACTTTTCAGTTTCTTTGTCGCAAGAGTCATCCTCATGCTCTCCTTCGCATTTGCCGCATCGTTTCTTATTTCCACAATATGTGGCTGTGTGGCCCAACTGCTTGCAATTGCTGCAGCTCATGACCCGCGGTACAAACAGGCGAACTGGTAGGCGAACCTTGTCAAGGAGGATGTAGTTGGGAAGAGAGGACCCGGCGAATGTCACCCGAAGCGAGCCTGATAGAGAGTAGGTAGTCTTAACTCCCTCGGTGTTTGCGGTATACAATTGTTTGCATTCTAAGATCTTAATCTGTTCAAGAGAGGGGTCCTTAAAGCAGCCAACCCCGTGCTCCAACAGTTCTTCGCATTTCAGGCCCGGTTCGGACACTACCCCATCGATTTCACAGGCCACACAAGGCACGTATGCTTTAAATTCCCGCGTAAAGCGCTCACAGCAAGCAATCGCGTTTGCCTGGCCGAGATCACTCACTAGAACACGTATCTTGTTTGCCCGAACACGTGTTATCTGAGTTACGGCCGGGTAATTAGCAGTCAGATCTCGAGAAAGTTTTAATATATTAACCGGTTTCTCTCCGGTCCGAAAATATACCACCCATGGCCCAGAGGAACCTTCTGGGTACTGCTTTATACGGGGAGCAATGCGAGTATTAGGGGGATCAGGGACTTCCATGATTACATCAGATGGTATTTCGCCCTCGGCCATTTAAGCACGAGGGCAGAGCGTTATATAAACGGGAATGTGTCTTATTATTTGATTACAAGGTAGAGTAAAAGTAGGGAAAAGGAAAGAAAGCAAACGAGGAAAAAAAATAAAGCAAAACTTATCTGCAAACAACGTCGATTGTTCCGCACCAGCGAAAACAATGTACTGGATTTACTGCCGGCACCAGCAGAATGGCAGCTAACGAACGAACAAAGGATGACCTTCAATCACTGAAATTTACACAACGAACACCACTGTGAAATATAACGATCCGTTCCGTTCAAAGGTTGGGAGACGTATGATAAAGATGGTTTGATAACCAATTTATGTATTCAAAACCGCTTGCACCACTAGAGGAACACATGTACCAATAATGGTGCAATCGCTAATTTCGGTTCCTATTGTTGCAAATCCCATTGATTTCTTCTGGGACTTGTAACTATAGGTACACTATATCAACTAGGTGCAAGGAAGCTCAAAGTTTAAAGAAAATCTTTTTTTTTTCAATAGTTATTTTAGCAAATTTCAAGGATAACAGTTTTATTGTCACATAACTTTAGTACGATGAATCAATAAAAAAAAATATTTGTCCTTGGTTGGTACCTTAGTTAGGCGTGTAACCCACTACTGCAACTATTGGTACACCTCAACTATAGGAGCACCCACCCTATCGATAGTTTGTTTTTATAAAAAGATATAATAAATTTTCCGAATTATGTACACATGACAAAACACTAACGTAAACAGTTTTGTGGGCTATATTTGTACTCCAAACAAACGTTAAGCGAGCACTGATAAGTTGGTCAAATGAAACAAGTAGGTTGTACAGTAAGATTCCGTTTTTGGCACGCTCCTTTTTTGGCACACTCCGATTTTGGCAACAAATCGTCGCGGTTGTGCTATCTTATGACAAACGCCATTTTGGGGTAAACTGAGTTAGATATGCCACATTACTCGTCTAACGAATCTCTACAAGATGGCGTTTCCAGAATGTTGAAATTTTGCTTGGTTACTGAATATAGCGAGAAAGTGATTAGAAATTGTGAGGTTTTTCTTTAAATCATTATGTATTAGGATTGGCTCAAGTTATAATAAAGTTTTAGTTGCTTGTATGAGTAAAAATGCCGTAGGAACACAATCGCATAATTTTTAAAAGGAAAAAACATGTATTGATAGAAAAACGCAGTCTTAGCTTTAAACTGGAAATATTGCCTATTTGGCAACACTGTAACCAAAAATAACTATTTTTTCTAGATTCCCTGACATATTTCCTTCAAAATGCATCTAACCGATTGCTCATAGACCAAATTGAACCAAAGATATGAATAAAAGTTCATAATTGGTGATTTTTTTCTATGGAAAATTTTTCATGTACGATTATGACACGTCATACAATTTTTTTCACCAATACACACCTATAACACGTGTGAGTGCAACTTTTGTTTACATTTTTAGTGAAAACTCGCAACATAGTCAACCGATCTTCGTAATATTTGAGAGATTAATACAGAATAAGTAGAAGCATCAATTGTCTTCTCTGAATTGTTTCTACCATTTATATGTTTCATGATATTCAATCTCAAACTTTGAAAATCGTTTTTCTCGAAATGTGCAAAATGGCGCTTGTCATAAGATAGCACAACAGCGACGAAATGGGTTGGGATAGTTGCAAGTGATTTTTACAATAAAAATGGTTTCCTTCAAACCTAAATATCTTCAAGCATTGCAGTTCGATTTTCAATCTATCAATTCCATTTGAAAGATCAACGATTGGTTAGTTATAGAGAATCAATAAATTTATTTATTTTTTAAAAGAGCTGTGTTTTTTAAACAAACCATTCAGCGAATTATTCAAGTTTTGAAGGTCGAAGAAAAGCGATTCGAATTAAAAGCTATTTTACATATTCGTAATGAGGGGAATTGGACTCGAGAAGTGCGCGAAGGTTGTAAGAATTCTACAGGACGGCACAGTGGGCAGAATGCTACTTTCTACGCGCAAATCCTCTGGCGCCCTGGGTATGTATCCGGAAGGATTTGTGTCTTCGGAAAAGTATCTTGGTTGAAAATGAGCATTATTTTGACAACTGACTGATAAACATTTCTTGCAAAGAATAAGCACAGCCGTATGACTGAACTACAATTTGGAAAACTGCAGAAAGGACTAGACACAGCAGTCATTTGAATAAGATAACTTTATAAATTACTTGATAAATTTATTCTCAGTTCGAAATATTGTATTTGAATTCAAAAACAAGAAAATATTTGCATATATTTTAGTTTACTCAAAAATTCTCTAGCGAAATAGGAACTATTTCACTTGAATTATATTTTTTCCTCATTTCATTTGTCAGCAAAAGGCCCACCTTGCCCCACTTTTTTCTCTTCGTGGTAAAGTTAAAGGTTTCTACTAGTCACAAACAAAATTCCAGCTGCCGCCATCTGCCGCTTCGTGGGTTATTACAAATTTTGTGGAACATATTTTTTTAATATTCTTGATGAAAACAACCTTAAAATGTCATGATACCATTTATCACTCTTTGGAGTATTTTTATTATTGTATATTTTCAAGATTTAGGAATAAAACATTCATTTCTGGATGAGGGATTCCATGAGAAACCGGCCGACCGCAAAATATGACCATCGTCGATTCGAACGAAACTTTGCAGGTGTGTTCGCTGTATGAATCTCCATGATATTTTCTGGCAATTGGAATATTTTGATACAAGAGTAATTTTTCAAAAGGGCGTAAACATTTCTACGTGCATGAATTTCAATTTTTTTTTATTCGATTACTGTATTTTATACAGCAAAACTATCTGAGAACAAGTTATAGGAAATGAATACTTCTGTCCGAAAAAAACATACACTGAAAAAATGTTGTCATTTTTCTAAAAAAGCTAAAATTTATGATAAAAATTTAAATTGCGAAAAAACCCATTTTTTTAAATTTTTTATATTTTGTTACCAAAAACCTAAAGAGAAAAGAAACATTTTGATTGTGATTGCATGATGGAGAAAAAATCGGTAAAAAAGTTTTTCTAACAATAACTTCGTACATGTTTTTAAATTTCATACTAATTGACATACAAAATTGTAATTTTATTACTGAATATAATTCTAAGCACCATTTAAAATCAAAATGCATTTAACAAAAATCTTCCAAAATGCGATAGTTTTCGAGATATTTGAAATTTTGCTACTTCAAAAACAATTAATTCGTGTAATTATGCTCTTTTTAAAAGTTATTCGCGTTACCCCATCAAAAAATGTCAAAAATTTAATGTTTATCGTTTTAAAGACGTAAAAGCAACCTTTTAGTGTATTTGGATCCTGGAGAAGCTTTCAATAAAAAAGTTTTCCTAACAACAACTTTTGACATTTTTTTATAATTCTTACTATTTGCAGTCAAAAATACAATTTTCTTTTTGAATATGATTCTACACGCCATTTTAAATCGAAATGCTCTTAACAAAAATTTTCTAAAATGTAGTAGTTCTCGAGATATTTTAACTTTTGTTTTAACAACACAATTATTTTGTTTTATTACGACCTTTTCATAAGTTAGTCGCGTTTCTCCATCAACAATAATAGGTTTTTCAAAAGGCCCGTAAACTTTCGTGCAACTTTCTCTTTGACATCAAGGCGATATTGTAAACCTGGGACGGGACCTGCCTAAGGAAAAAAAACGCGTGTCAAAATGATCCAGCACGCAAATGTCAGATTGAACCAGCTGTCCTCAGAGTGATTAATATGGGGAGTATTCTATTTGAAATTAAGTAAACGCTAACTTTTTTTCAAATATTTCAATAAATTAATTATTAGATCAATAATGATTGTGGAGATGATAGTGCTTTCATTAATTTCGAGATCGGTAATTCTTGTGAACTTCTCCCACTGTTCTCACAAATCGGGATTCACTGGAAAATGGTGAAAAGTCATCTCCGGATTTCTCGCTTTACTTCGACCGCAATTTTTGACCTTGCACTCCATGATAATGGATTCACAAAAAAAATTGAAAGTTCAATTCTTGTTTGTTGTTTAAAAAAGTCATGTCATTTCTTGAACTACACCAAGTATTAGTGTGTGTGAATCGAAGAAGTAAGATATAACAAACAAAGAGAAAGAATAAGAAAACACGAATCCGCAGGTCCCGTCCCAGTTGTAAACCATTTGAAAGTTACATGAAAGCAACCAAAATATATTTCAACCATAGGGTCTGTTGATTAAACTATATAGCTGAAACATATGTTGGTTGTTTTCATGTAACTTTAAAATGTTTCACAATATCGCCTTGATGTCAAAGAGAAAGTTGCAGGAAAGTTTACGGGCCTTTTGAAAAACCTATTATTGTTGATGGGAAACGCGACTAACTTATGAAAAGGTCGTAATAAAACAAAATAATTGTGTTGTTAAAACAAAAGTTAAAATATCTCGAGAACTATTACATTTTAGAAAACTTAAGAGCATTTCGATTTAAAATGGCGTTTGGAATCATATTCAAAAAGAAAATTGTATTTTTGACTGCAAATAGTAAGAATTATAAAAAAATGTCAAAAGTTGTTGTTAGGAGAACTTTTTTTATTGAAAGCTTCTCCAGGATCCCAATACACTAAAAAAGTTGCTTTTACGTCTTTAAAACTATAAACATTAAATTTTTGACATTTTTTGATGGGGTAACCCGAATAATTTTTAAAAAGAGCATAATTACACGAATTAATTGTTTTTGAAGGAGCAAAATTTCAAATTTCCCGAAAACTATCGCATTTTGGAAGATTTTTGTTAAATGCATTTTGATTTTAAATGGTGCTTAGAATTATATTCTGTAAAAGAATTACAATTTTGTATGTCTATTAGTATGAAATTTAAAAACATGTACGAAGTTATTGTTAGGAAAACTTTTTTACCGATTTTTTCTCCATCATGCAAATGTTTCTTTTCTCTTTAGGTTTTTGGTAACAAAATATAAAAAATTTAAAAAAATGGGTTTTTTCGCAATTTAAATTTTTATCATAAATTTTTGTTTTTTTTTGAAATATGACACAACATTTTTTTCAGTGTATATTTTTTCAGACAGAAGTATTCATTCCCTGTAACTCGTTCTCAGATAGTTTTGCTGTATAAAATACAGTAATCGAACAAAAAAATTTGAAATTCATACACGTAGAAACGTTTACGCCCTTTTGAAAAGTTGCTCTTGAATCAAAATAATCTTATTACCTGTGGAAAATATTTAGTCTTGCATGACGCTGAAACGTGCAAAGTTTCATTGGAATCTAAGATGGTCGATCACGATTTTAAAGATTTTCGGACGGATCTTCGTGGAATTCCTATTTTTCATAAACAAATGTTAAAATTCATTTTCTTCAGTATTCTTTTAAAATATCATGTAGCACCATCTACATAGGTTATAAAGTAGAAATATCTTCAGTACAAACAACTTTGCCGAAGAAATTTTTTTGATAGAACACCTCTATCAAAAGATAGAACTGATCTAGGTCAGTTTCTACTTAGCTAGATCAAAACCAAAGTTGTCAAAAAAGATCATTTCCTAGATCTAAGATACTTTGCTAAAGACACTAATCCTCCAGAATATATATCCAGGGCGGTAGAGGTTTTGAGCGTAGAAAGCTTACCCCACTGTACGACGTCTGAATATGATAAAATCATGAATAAAATTGAATTTGCTTATTTTTTCTTTCTTCTCATTTCATTTCACATGTGATTAAAAATCCTTGAAACATTTTTGAAGTCGTAAATTGAAAATGCAAACTTTAAAAATAATGTTCCAGTTTTGACAAGGTTCCGGTTTTGGCAACTGAAAAAAAAATTGTTTCCGAAAACGGAAGCCTACTGTACTTGCTTTTACGAAAGTTTAATAATCAAATTGATTTATGATTAAGATTGCTTGCAATTAAAATAAACTGTAACGGAATAACAAGGATTTTAACTCACAAATTTTGTCGTACTTTGGTGGCATTATGGCGGCTCAAATTTAAAAAGGGCACAATATTTTTTTTAAAAGCAGATAGTTTAAGCCAAATTTATTTTTTAGAGACTGTTTTTGTTCCATCAGACCAAAACCTAGCTTTAAACGGATTTTTAAAAGTTTGGAGTCATTCCGAGACCTCCATCGGAGATGTCGAAGCATCTCTACTGGCGCGCTTACCGTATAATCTGAAGCATAAAATAACTTAGATACCCCATCATAGATCGTCCTAATGCTAATGATATCGACGATTTATAAGTTTCGCAGAACATTACAAATTCCACGTTCAATAATAATAAATATAAATGCGGATTCTACTCGGCAGTGATTTGTTTTGCCATATGCAAATATAACTCAATGCGTATGGTGCTACTTCAGATTCGAGTGATTCTACTGTTCTTAGATGAGCCTAGGGTCCAGCTCGGGTGCCTAGAATTAAAAAACCTGCGAGATCTTTGGTTGATTCTCCGTAATAGCAAGTTGGGTTCGGATCGGGGTTCTCAAATTTTAAATTTTCGGCTTCGGGTCGGGTTCGGATTTTCAAATTTTAAAAATCTCGGAGTCGGGTCGGGTTCGGGTTTTTCAAAATTTTCACTCTCGGGTACGGGTCGGGTTCGGGTTTTTAAGATTTAAAATGTCCGGGCTCGGCTCGGGTTCAGGTTTTTCAAATTTTATAATTTCGAGCTCGAGTCGGGTTCGGTGCATTTTGTCCCGGGTTTTTCAATTTTCATGCTCTCGGGTTCGGGTTCGAAGAAATTGAAACTCGACCATCTCTAGTGCCCTGTTGTTGTGGTGCATTTTGCCCCGCTTATTTTTCAAAAGGTAATTTTGAATGATATTGAAGAAATTAATATTTTTTATGTTTTTGAATATTTTGCAAAGCGTGATGATTGTGATTACTGAGGAAAATGTTGGTTAAACGATATCATTAATTAAATTCTTCCAATTGATGTTCTATAGCTCAGCTATGATAATATTTCCTTAGGGGGTGCGTTTAACCACCTCTTCCCCTATATAGCTGGTTATTGTTCAATCCTCACTTTGCGAACAAAAGGCTGAGGAATGCGGCCTAACGGTTAACACACGTACAAGAGAAGAGGCAGAGAATGCGCAAGATAACCCTAAACGCGGTTTAGCACTATTTTTTTGTCGCACGGAAAATGTTTCCATTCAACCAAGCTTCCGAGAGTACCACGATATCTCACAGCAAGAAGTCCAAATGCAGATCGCTCGTGTTGGTTCGAGGACCTCTTACATTTTGGTAATATATTGTGAAGGAGTATGAAGTGGGTATGAATGGTGGTTCACTGGCGGTTTGGATAATATCACTCGAGCCTTGACGCAAATCGGGGCTATTGTTTAAAGATGTTTGACTTTGTCGGTTGAGAACGAAGCGGACTGCGTCTGGTCAAAATTAAATTTCTGTAACGTGATTCCTCTTTGCTACGAGGGGAAACCTTCCAATTACCAAACAAAAGAGTTATATTTACGATCCTGTTTTCGCAACACAAAAAGTGATTGTTTCATAATTGACAGCAAGTTTCTCTCGACTCTGAAATCATTTTTTTTTTCCATATTCTTGATTTGATTACGTCGTTCCAAGGCGACAAATAAACCATTTAAATTCGGGGTCACTTTCAAGCCCTCTCGTGACCCATCCATCCGACATCAACTGCCAGCGCCAGCTGAAGATCTCCAAATTGGGTTCATTTGCTATACGTGTAGCGGAATGTGACAGTGCGGTGGCGTGGGGCAAGTGAAAAAAATTTCCCTTCCGCCGAAACATTATCGGTGGAGAAAAGTTTTCCTATTAATTCAACATAATAATGTTCACAGGTTTTGTTTTCCCTGGCATACTGCGAACTCGTCGACACCGGAAAGCGGCTGCCGGAAAAAATCCCCTGCTAGAACCGAGTGGCAGAACAACATTACCAAAGGTGAGCAAAGTGAAAAATGAACAATTTTCTGGTAGAATGAATGAGTCCTTTTGGTTTTAAGCGAGGCGCCCAGTAGGAATGAAGTGGGAATATAAACGAAAAGGTGTGGAAATATTCATGCCTCGTTTTATTTACTGTTTCAAGCGTGAAAAAGAAGCGAAAAAAGTGGAGATAAATTCTTGTTGAATAAGAAAACTGATGGGTGGGTTGTAAATAGATTATTGTGATATGCATTTTTTCCGCGAAAAATCCCGTGCTTACTGCTTGAACTGAACAAACTGTGCAAGGAGAAAACTTATTGTTAAATCCGAATTGTCTGATCCGTTCTGCCAAAATTTTGATATACTTAAACTTCTGTGCAACAAAATATAAACCATTTTCCCTCTCCTATTATTACAACGACCATGCTAGATTTTGCAACATAAATCGAATGATATTTATTTTCTGTCATCATTCCAAAACATTAATTGCACATATACGTAACAAGACTGATTTATTATTAATTTATGTTTATATTTTTCCAGGTATTGAAAAACCGATTCGTTTCACTTAACAGCCTTTCTCAAAACACTCAGAATTAATTTCATAAATTATTTGCATTTACACTTTCATTGTAAATCAAAGTAACGTTATTTTCATTTAATATGAGACTTATGTACGAGGGTTGGGTACTCATTATGAAATATAATCATTATACTTTCTAATTGGCCAACTGTCTGCAGCGCTCAGCCTTTCCCAATGTTCCAATGGCGAGGCCATATATTTTCATATATGTACATAAATAAACATCTGACTTGTCGAAAAATTGTGTTCAATTATTCTATGGGCCACAAAAAATTCAATAAATTAATGCGAAACCTAGGTTCGGTGTGCCATAAATCACCCGTCCCGCATATAGTTGGCACCCATTGAGCGAACAGACAGCGACAAGCAAGTAGGTTTAGCAAATGAAAGAAAAAGACCAACATTAAATACTTGTTCATTCATTAGCAAGTCTGCTGCATGTACTTAAATAGGTCTAAGGGTCATTCCCTCTCTGGTGACTTTTGGCGAACTTCGGACCGGAACTTACCGTGTGAAAACAGTTCAGTTTGCTATCAAGTGCCACTTGATAGGCTGTTGCACCTTTGATTCGAGAAATTGCTTTCATCACACCCGTCAGTTCGCAAATAACGTAGTTTTCTTACGTTTTCTTCGCTTTGTGATTTATTTCTTTCTTTTCAATCAATATTTCACAGGAAATAAAATTCAACTCGATTACAAACTTTGCCTAGTAGCTTTTAGCAGTTGATAGTAGTGAAAAAAATGGCCCAAGAACGAACAGAGGTGAAAAGTTGGTGATACAAAGGTTTAATATTGGTAGCATCGCGTTGTTACTAAATTAACATTGCGGTGTGCCTAGAAAAAAACCTGTTTTAATCCATCTAGCGGTGCAATTGTGCCTTTCTCATTTCTCTAAACTATGGCACGGAGGCATTTTATGTTCAACATAATTGTGGAAATGTCCATTACATTCTTAGTACACTTTGCACTTATACACAATGGCATGCCAGCCACGAACTTGATGAGCTACGTGTTGACGGTGAAACACTTGAAACAAGAAAATATCATACTCCATTAGCCTAATCAGCATTAGATCAATGTTATCTGCTTGCTAACTCATTTTGTCATGTGGGGGTGGGTATGTGAGGAGGGCGAAAGTCCCATGAACGAACGACTCCCCAGCTTAAATTGGTATGCTTTGTGATATAGTGGTGGTTTAAAGATGATGGGGTTGAAAGGGAGGGGTATGAGGGCTGGATGGGGTGGTGGTCTGAGGGGTGATTTAAGGAGATTTTTAAAGAAGGGAAGTGAGCAGTAGAGGGGGGGGGGGTGTAACCCCTCTCCGTAAACAATCAACTACGCCCCTGTTAAAATCCAGAAACCTTATGAGAGTCGAAAAAAAAATTTGGCCGGGATTAGGTTGACGTTTTTCAGAGTGATTGCATAACCTTTCTATATGAGAAAGGCAAAAAGATTTGCAAACTATAATTTAATTTATTTATGACTACAATTAATCTATTATAATTATAAGAAGTGCCAAGTGGTTGGTAAAGGCTGGGTAATGCGTAAGACAGAGCCTCTTCCCAGCAACTCGTATCCCTACCTCCCCGTGGTACTCGCCTGAAACTACGAGCAACCTTAGGGAAGATCGGGTAACCAACCCCGGTGGGAACTTTCATCGTAGGCTGACAGGGAAGAGGGGGTTTGCTGCTCCAAGCCTGAGCGTCTGATTTCCAGGAGAAGCAACTCAAAACAGTGTCTGTTCCCCATGTTAGGGGCGGCTGATCATCATCCGAGTGCCAGTGAAGGACTCTAAGCTCAACTGTGCACTATGGTCCTCCGAAAAGTTAAGGGGTTGGTGTCAGGCCCTGCGAGCCAACCGTAAAAAAACAATTGTAGCGAAAAGTCAACAAGATAAGAATGCGAACCGATACCAATGGCGATGACCACTGCGACGAAAAGGGACTAGCGGTTGGAAGCTCGGAACGTGGAACTGCAGATCTCTCAACTCCATCGGGAGCACCCGCGTACTCGCCGATGTTCTCAAGGACCGCGGGTTCGGAATCGTAGCGCTGCAGGAGGTATGTTGGACAGGATCCATGGTGTGAACGTTTAGAGGTAATCATACCATCTACCAGAGCTGTGGCAACACACATGAGCTAGGGACAGCTTTTATTGTGATGGTCGATATGCAAAGGCGCGTGATCGGTTGGTGGCCGATCGACGAAAAAATGTGCAGGTTGAGGATCAAGGGCCGTTTCTCCAACATCACCATAATAAACGTGCACAGCCCTCACTCCGGAAGCACCGATGATGACAAAGACGGATTCTACACGCTGGTCGAACGAGAATACAATCGCTGCCGAAGCCACGACGTCAAGATCATCATTGGGGACTTAAACTCTCAGGTAGGCCAGGAGGAGCAATTCAGCCCGACGATTGGAAAGTTCAGCGCTCACCAGCTGACGAATGAGAACGACCTTCGACTCATTGATTTCGCCGCCTCCAAGAACATGGCCATTCGTAGCACCTTCTTCCAGCACAGTCTCCCTTATCGTTACACCTGGAGATCACCGCTACAGACGGAATCGCAAATCGACCACGTCCTGCTCGATGGACGGCACATCTCCGACATTATCGACGTCAGGACCTATCGTGGCGCAAACATCGACTCTGACCACTACCTTGTGATGGTTAAATTGCGCCCAAAACTATCCGTCATTAATCATGGCCGCCTCGGTACGATCTGGAGCGACTTAAGCAACCAGATGTCGCCACTGCTTACGCGCAGCACTTCGAGGCAGCGTTACCGGACGAGGGAGAGCTCGACGAGGCTCCTCTAGAGAACTGCTGGAGAACAGTAAAAGCAGCCATCAACAACATAGCTGAGGATATTGTCGGGTACGAGGACCGGAGACGACGGAACGATTGGTTCGACGAGGAGTGCAGAGCGGTTTTGGAGGAAAAGAATGCAGCGCGAGCGGTCATGCCGCAGCATGGAACCCGACAGAATGTGGAACGATACAAACAGAAGCGGAGGCAGCAGACACGTCTCTTCCGGGAGAAAAAAAAACGCCGCCTGGAAGAAGCGGAGTGCGAGGAAATGGAACTGCTGTGCCGTTCTCAAGATACACGGAAGCTCTACCAGAAGCTCAACGCATCCCGCAAAGGCTTCGTACCGCAAGCCGAAATATGTAGGGATAAGGACGGGAGCCTGCTGACTGACAACCGTGAGGTGATTGATAGGTGGAAGCAGCACTTCGACGAGCACCTGAATGGCGAGGAGAATGTAGGTACAAATGACCAAGGCAACGGAGGATTTGACTACGTCAGTGTAGTTGAGGACGGGAATGAATCCCACGTTGAGTGAAGTTAAGGATGCCATCCAACAACTGAAGAACAACATAGCAGCTGGCAAAGATGGTATCGCAGCAGAACTCATCAAGTTGGGCTCGGAAAAGTTGGCCATTTGTCTGCACCGGTTAGTAGTCAGGATCTGGGAAACCGAACAGCTATCGGTGGCGTGGAAAGAAGGGGTGATCTGCCCCATTCACAAGAAAGGCGACCATTTGGAGTGTGAGAAATTCCGAGCGATCACCATTTGAAATGCCGCCTACAAAGTGCTATCCCAGATCATCTTCCGCCGTCTATCACCTAAAGTAAATAAGTGCGTGGGAAGTCATCAAGCCGGCTTCATCGATGGCCGGTCGACAACGGACCAGATCTTTACCGTACGACAAATCCTCCAGAAATGCCGTGAATACCAGGTCCCAACGCATCACTTGTTCATCGACTTCAAAGCGGCATACGACAGTATCGACCATCATGGACGAAAACAGCTTTCCCGCTGGAAGCAGACTCGACTGATCAAAGCAACGATGGACGGTGTACAAAATAGCCTAAGGATTTCGGGTGAACTTGCCAGTCCATTAGAATCTCGATGGGGACTGAGACAAGTTGATGGACTCTCGTGTCTACTATTCAACATCGCTCTGGAAGGAGTGATGCGACGAGCCGGGCTCAACAGACGGGGCACGATCTGCACGAAATCCGGCCAATTTGCATGCTTCGCGACATGGACATTATCGCCCGAACATTTGGAACGGTGACAGACCTGTGAACCCGCCTGAAACGTGAAGTAGCGAAGGTCGGACTGGTGGTAAATGCGTCCAAAACAAAGTATATACTGGTTGGCGGAACCGAAAACGACACGATCCGACAACGAAACATTGTTACGATTAACGGGGATACCTTCGAGGTAGTGGAAGATTTTGTCTACCTAGGATCCTTATTAACGGCTGACAATAACGTGAGCCGTGAAATCCGAAGAAATCATCAGTGGAAGTCGGGCCTACTATGGGCTCCAGAAGAAACTGCGGTCAAGAAAGATTTACTCCCGCACCAAATGCACAATGTACAAAACGCTTATAAGACCGGTGGTTCTCTACGGGCACGAGACATGGACCATGCTCGAGGAGGACGTGCAAGCGCATGGAGTTTTCGAGCGACGCGTGCGAAGGACGATCTTCGGCGGTGTGCAGGAGAACGATGGGTGGCGACGAAGGATGAACCACGAGCTCGCTGCACTCTATGGCGAACCCAGTATCCAAAAGGTGGCCAAAGCTGGAAAGATACGGTGGGCAGGGCATGTTGCAAGAATGCCGGACAACAATCCTGCAAAGATGGTGTTCGCTAATGATCCGGTTGATACAAGAAGGCGAGGAGCGCAGAGAGCACGATGGGCGGACCAAGTGGAACGTGATTTGGCGAGTACCGGCCGTAACCGACGGTGGAGAGCTGCAGCTACAAATCGAGTATTGTGGAGGCAAATTGTTGATTCAGTGTAATCATGAAATTGATGTTGAACTAAATAAATGAAGACGAAATGCCAAAGGGTGTTGCGATAAAAAATTGGTCAACTTGAACCTAAGGCATTTTTTCGTCGTTTTATTCTGTGGCCGGACATCCGTTCCAGTGGTTTGAAGGAAGCAGAGCTAAACTTGATAGCAGCTGTCAATCGAATGGACCAGCTATTTGCATTCTCTTATAAGGAGGATTGAAAGAATGTTTGTTCTTTATTTTGTAGGAATTGAACTTGTAAAAAATTTACGCCTATTCTTCTTGACCAGCTAAATCTCTTTGGATCATATGAACGATTTCTTCGACTGTATGGCGTGGATCGAGGTAGTTCAGATGGACCCAGAACTGTTTCCGCTCATGTGCAACTGTTCTGATTTTCCGCTGAATGTCTCTAGCACCACAGACAGCCAGGGGCGGCGAAACACCTTACGCCCGAGTGGGTAGAAAGCATAGGGTGAGGAGTCCATTAGTAAGGATTTTTTCCCTTTTCGCAATGCACACGCTTACATTAACATTACATTCACATTAAATCACGTTCGTTTATGCAAATGGAATTGTGGTACATCGATGTTTTCAAATGTGTGTAGTGCGAGATACATGCGTTGCACATCTAAATTTTTTGAAATGGTTCAAAATTTCGAGTGGGTAATTACCCACTCGGTTATTTTCTAGTGGGTAGTACTACCCATACTACCCACGCTTTCCGCCGGCCCTGCAGACAGCGGCTGCAATGGCGCGGATTTCAGCATTATTCTGATGACTTCGTTTTGGTGCGGGTCCCCGCAAATCGCTTGAGAAACCAGAATCCAGAATTAGCCGGAAAATGTGCCTTAATGCAGTTCGAGAGATTCGGGACGACCACGTCTAGGTAATCTACGCCCTCACACAATTTTTAGTGTCCAAATGAAAGCAGCGCAGGATGAATTTCGCGCCAACTCAAACAAATGTTGGCAGCACCCTCTCAGATTATAATTATACTTTCTATACATGAGAACTTTGTCACAAAAAGCCACTTTGCATACTTTGTTTTTCCAAAAATAATTTAGACTGTCTTTTGAAAAGGGTCAAACTTTTTTACTAATTTTTTCAAATGACTACAGTCTAAAAATGACAAATCCTACCAAAAAATGTTGTAAGAGTGATTTTCACAAAATTAGTCAAATTTTTGAATAAAAATATTGAAAAAATTCTTCATCGACTTCTACACTGGAAAAAAATTATTTTAAAAATTTAAAGTCGATTTACAAAAAAACCCATCTTTGATTTGGATGAAATTTTGTTCCACTATAGGTAATTAATTAACCTACAGTCAAAAATTCAAGTTGTACACTTTCAAGGCAAAAAGTTATTTGGAAAACACTTTTCCTTGTCCAAACTGAATTTATTCAGTGTATTTTTATCGAAAACTAAACCAATGAAAGTCATAATCATCTCAGAATGCAATTTCCCAACTGCTCCCAGTAATAAATTTTGTATATATTCATAACAAACTTGAATTTAAAATATCATATGAGCACAATAATTAATTAATAGGCCTCTATTTAAACATTCATTTTTAAATAATCAGCACGATGGCGAAGTCGACCGATAAATCGACAAACACTGACATCCACTGCGAATCGTGTCCAACAACCCCGCCATTAAGCTGTGGAATAATGTTTGCAAACACGGCCCACAGCAAAAATGAATTCACATCGGCCCACGAGTCGGCCACACCAGCGCGCACAGCCATAGTTGTCGTTTGCTTGCGCAGGTGCGGAGTATGAAAAAACACCACACATAAAGAAGCCCATAAGCTCTCTCGGTCTCCTCGATGCACCACTATCGAGGTGTAATTCAATAACCATCTTAAAACAATTGTCTGTCAGAGGTTCTTTAGCACTGACGCACGCAATATGCTTGATGATGTTTGCAATACCGTCAAACTCCTCAACCTAAGGGGGAATACAAGGTAGGCCTTTTTTAAACAAACATGAGAATAACTCTTGAACTGTTTGATATATCAAATTATTCGGTTCAATAAAATGGTGTATTTCTATGATGATAACAATTTCGTGGAACTAAAATGCTTAAAAATCTTTTTTTTTTCGAGAGTTTTCCTACTGGACCTGTAGAGCTACAGCTAGGGCTCCCCGTCAGAATCACACACTACAATTACAGACCAAATATGCAACGCCTCCCACTAAAACACTGCTTAAGGCTACTTGCAGCGGGCCGTGATTCTGAATGTGATATTCATTGTACGGTTCAGATATGTGCGGGCGTAGAGATTTTGTGATCGCGTGTATCATCGCGAAGGCTCGAGCATTTGTACGTTAACGTGTTTAATCGCGTGTGCATTTGTATGTTGCGTGTGCTAACGTGTATGTAACTTCACGTGTATAAATTCTATTTTATAACCGTGTGCCTTTCGCATATTCGCGTGTGTTCTTGGATGATCGCGCACGAACCGTGCATCTGATACTTAATTTTCGGTGTACGGTTTAGATGCTAGAAGACAGTAAGATCTTCCATATCACTAGAGTTCCCGATGATGTCGCCATGGAACGTGTTGTCGAGTGGATATGAGCTTTAATTTTTTATTGGTTCACCTGAATGTATGGACCTAAGGTGCTAGGACGGAGGGAAATAATTTCCGGACGTGACCGATTCATGATCACGCGGACGTTTGTAGGTTTGCGTTTGAGACAGCGTTTGAAACTTCGTTAACGTGCTCAAACGTTTATTACCGGGGTGTTATCAAGTTTACGCGATCGCGCGTGTAGGTGTGCGTGGTTGATCGCGAACGGCTTAAGCGTTCGTATGTTAACGTGTTTGTCGCGTGTGTTCGCGTGCATGTGATTTCGCGTGTACAAAACTCGATTTTGTAACTGTGTGGCCATTCATATATTCGCGTGCGTTCTTGGATGATCACGCAGACCGTCATTCAGATATTTAGTTTACGGTCTACAATTCACATTCTGACAGGGACTGAGTTACCATTTATCACTGAAGATCCCTGTCATGTCGCCATTGAACGTGTTGTCCAGTGGATATGAGAGCTTTCTTTTTTTAACTGGTTTAATTGAAAGCATGGATCTAGTCTGCTGATACCAAAGATAGAAGAAACTTCCGGAAGTGACCGATTCCTGATTGTGCGAGCAGTTAGGTTCACGCTTGAGACCACGTTTGGAAATTTATAAGACCGATCACCGGGATGTCATCATGTTTGCGAGATCGCGCGTGTAGGTTCCGTGGATGGTCGCGAAGGGCTCAAGCATTTGTACGTTAACGGGTTTGTCACGTAATCTTTCCTCAGAAACAAGAACATAAGGAGGTATTAATGGAATATTTGTTTAATGACATAAATTCTTTTCAATGGAATTCTTGATTAATACAAATATACTTAGTTGCTAAATTACACAATATCTTCCCACAAACTGAGTTTTATTGGATTCTGAGATGATTAAGACTTTCATTAGTTTAGTTTTCTATACAAATACGCTGAAAAAAAATCAGTTTGGATAAAGAAAAGTTAAACAGGCATTGTCCCAATTGGTTGAACTGAGTCACATGACGAATGAATAAAATTTAAAGTTACGTAAATAAAACTAAAGTAAAAAAGTTGAACTGAGTCGTTTGGTATATTAAACTCGCCGCTTTAGGGATCAGAAATATCCTCAACGTTTGAGCCGATTGAAATAGCAGAAGATAAAAAAAATGTATGGAAACCAAACTTTCTCATACCGATTATAAAAATAATTGGATTTGAAAGTGTTGAGAACTGGTGGAAATAAAAATAAGCCGTTGGCCACATATGTCCCCTAGTTCTATCTCGAGAGACCACATGGAAGTGAGCAAAATAACATATCACCGTTGGAGTGTTTCGAATAAACTAACTCATCTCTGTGAATGTGGGAAGACAGTTTAATGAAGATAAGAACACATATCTGATATGTACCGAGGGTACATCTGCATTCGAAATAAGGGACACCGAATTGAAACCAACATCAAAGTCTTCCAATTTAGATGCCTGTGGCATTATCGTAGCAGCCTCCTTCAGGTAGTTGGATAAAAATTCTTCAGTTACTGATTATTGTTTGCTAATAAATGCGTATTCATTTGATTACACATTCAAATTTAAAAAAAATAAGATTGCAACATAACTAAAGAAAATTTTCAGTAATGTACTGCAAGCAAACAGAGAAGTTGCAAAATCAATCTAGTGATTGATGATTTGGTGCATATGTTGCACCACTATCCAATCCAAGGTATATGGTTAACTTTCGAACCGTTGCAAAAATGTGAACATTTATCAAATATCACTTCGATCTGACGTCAAGCCAACTAGCAACTATCAATGTCACATTACCCCCTTTTACACTAAGGCCATGGTTGGTTGAGTGGTACCGAGCTAAGGCTATGGTTTCTGAAAACAGTTGTCACGTGTATGAACCCAGGGCAGAAGATTACCTTGAAATTATATTGTACACATCGAAGTTGTCCCAAAAACAGGGCTCAGTAACGAAATGAGTAGCACCTTTGTTTTGTTCAGATCTATAAAGGCAGTTCCAAAAAAGAGCAAATCATGGTATCACATTTCAATGTAGAACTCGACCTTCCCGTATTGAAAATACAGCTGATTCTTAGTGTAGAGATCAAATACAGGACTATAGCTGTGGTGCAGTGATCTTACTGAGATTTATATTTCTGGCTGGGACTCGTACGTCCGACAGTTGATTCGTTAAATCCCTACCAGACCAAGACACGTGATAACAAATGCTGCTCCTTGCTCCTACCAATCAGTCACATGTGTTGGTTTAAAATCATGGCAGCCTCCAACATCACTGCTGAAGTTGACAGCCTTACTAAAATTTGTTTCATCAATCAAGTATCAGAAGGTGTTGATGAAGATAAAGAGATCCATGAACTGGTGGATTGATGGGGGGAGAGTGAACAGGGAGCTCTCTGCTCATATTTATTGATTTTTCGTCACTACATTGATTGATAGGGTATAATGCAAGGCACAGAAGTGGCCCAAGAATGATGAAAATTGTAAACGATAAGGTGTGAAGTGAAGTGAACGTGTTCAAGATTCTGCATTTCAAACGTTGTATTCGTTATTACCAAGCAATGGTATACAGTCCGTACTCCATACCCTAAGGGACCATTCATAAATTACGTAACGCAAAAATTGCCCAAAATTGACTCCTGCCTCCCCCTATGTAACAAATTGTCACAAATTTTTCCATCCCCCCTCCCATGTTACGTAACTAATTCCAAGAATTTTTTTTTTCTTCGATGAAAACATGTTACGTAACGATCTAGTTAACACCCCCTCCCCCCTATGTCACAACTTGTCACAACTTGTCGTATCCCTCGCCGCCCCTAAAAGCGTTACGTAATTTATGAATGGTCCCTAATACTGTCAATTATCAAGGATCACAAAACTTAGAAACGTTTAAGTGTACATACATCAAATAAGAGACAGCTATTGATGTATTGAAATTGATTTTGCTTCTACCATGAATTGAAAACGACAGGAGAAACCAATCCAAAGGTCACAACCTGACGCAGGCATGCAGAGATGCCTTTGGAATGAGAGCACTTTTATATTTTCAGTGTGCAACAGTTTGATACTGCTGCAATGGTATGTACATTTAGCTAACAAGCCATAGATAGCTAGTGATTGTGACGATGATTGTATTGTATTTTTACATTTCTTATAAAAGAAATGTGTAGAATTCGCTCAAACTTTCAAGATTTTTTCCGAGGCGCGGACGGCCGTGTCTTATATACCAATCGACTCAGCTCGACGATTTGTGACAATGTCTGTGTGTGTCTGTGTGTGTATGCAACGGACAAACTCTCATTCGTGTTTCTCAGAGATGGCTGAACCGATCTTATCCATACCAATTGCAAATGAAAGGCCTCACACCCAGACAGAGCGCCAATAATTTGTTTTTAATTCTGATGTTTCGTTTCTAAGTAATAGATTAGACCTCTCCAGATTTTGAAAAAGTTTTGAAATATACATGGGTCAGCCCAGATTTTTGTTCTACGTGTGAATTTAAGAAGTATCGCCAAAATGACTTAATTTGAACATGTTTTGGAGGTGTCTCCAATCAAAAATCATGTTTTTGCTATGTGTCCATAGTAAGATCACTTACACTCTGATTTATTAGGCCCTACAAGCCCACATATCGTCAAATGTTGTTGTTCGACATATCTTAACATGTTTTAACAGGTGAACATAGCTCTGATCGCAATAGAAAATTTGTTAACTGAATTTCTATATTGAAAAGAATTTCAAAACCAAGAAAAAATACTACTAATTTTTCTTGTTTTTGATATACTTATCTATATAAAAATCCAGTTAACAAATTTTCTATTGCGATCAGAGCTATGTTCACCTGTTAAAACATGTTAATATATGTCTAAGGAACAACATTTGATGATATGTGGGCATGTAGGGCCTAATAAATCAGAGTGTAAGTGATCTTACTATGGAAACATAGCAAAAACATGATTTTTGATTGGAGACACCTCCAAAACATGTCCAAATTAAGTCATTCTTGGCGAAACTTCTTAAATTCACACGTAGAACAAAAATCTGGGCTGATCCATGTATATTTCAAAACTTTTTCAAAATGTGGAGAGGTCTATTATAGATGTTTGAATGTCAAAAAAGGCACTTTGCAGTTTTTTTTTTGAAATTTCTGTCGAAGTTGAACGCAGATAAACACTTTATACATCTTCAGACAGCTTATAGAAATACCTTTCGAACTTACTATAGTTTGTTGAAATCACACTATTAGCGAAGAAGATAATTAACATTAAATAGGGTAGTTTGGGGAGAGATGCCGCACATTTCAAAAAATCGATCCTACACCAAAGTAAACCATTTAATATTTGATGAAATCGTTTTGTCTTTCTCAATAGAAAGGTATTGCGGTTGTATACCATTCCCCAGAAAGCCATTTCCCAGAAAGCCAATCCCCAGAATTCCATCCCCCAGAATGTACCGTTCCCCAGAAAGACATTGCCCAGAATATACCATTCCCTAGAAAGCCATTATCCAAAAATGCTCCATTCCCCAGAAAAGTTAGTGTCTTTAATGATTCCTTTTTCTTTGTGGTGAAGCCTACGGTTTGCGCATTACCAAATTCAAGGAACTGGTGCGGTGTAATGCTGCTGAGGACATGCCATGTTTACTCGATCATAGGGATTGGTTCCTTCTTTCAATCATGAGCAGTTTTTTGATTTTGCATGCCAAAAAATTCTTGCACGTAAATTTGTGATATTTTCCTCTGACCGGTTTATTCAATCATAGATGTTGATTCCTTCTTTTAAACTTTCCTTGAATCTGTATTAAAGTCGAAATGAATGCTCATTTTGACAAATGGTTTGGTGTGTTTTTAGAGCATTTCTCGACAAACATACGATTACGGTGTAAAATCCAACTCTTAAAATTCTCTTTGAAAAAAAATTCCTGACAAACCGTTATAGGCCACACACAGTTCACAGCTTTAAATGAAAGAGAAAACCTTTCTCTTTTGTTTACTACCAACATCTTTTGTTGGAGAGTAACGGTTTGTCCAGAATTTCCGCTAAAAATGAATTTTGATATTTGGCTTTAACGCCGTAGTCATATGTTTGTCGAGGTTTATCTTTCTTTTGAATTGGAAATGTTTCCTATGCAAATGTACGATCTACCCGAAATACATTCGAAAATATTTTCGTACCTTATGCCAAATGGTACTTATACCACAGACTAATAGATATCATACTCGACAACAATTCTTCGCCAATGTTAGCGATCATTTTGAATATATTTTTAGTTGGGACAGTGATCGCATTTACGATTATAATCCATATAAGGTGCCACTGATATATGCGCAAATATACGGGATAGACCACTAGTAAAAAAAAGTTCCGGGGTCTGAGGGTTAACTAATTTGTAAATGAGTGGTTGGAACCGTGCATAGTGTTGGGCGGATCGATATTTTTAAGGAATTAATCATAGTGTTATGTCTGTTTGTCTGTGCTTATGCTATACGACTGTTAGGTCAAATGGCCAACTACTATATAATGTCTTATGTAAGACGATGTTGTGCCTAAAGACTTTATGCCGAACAAGATAGTCTTGCTCAAAAGTTGATCACAAGTTTGCGTGCAAGAGTCATTTGGCACGAAAATTCAATGAACTGCTCATGTTTGAAAGAAGGAATCAATTCCTATGTATGTGAGTAAATCGGATAAGCCGGTTTACTTGCGAGGAGCCACCGCTTTCGGCAGCTCATACTCAGGAGCCTAACACCACATCACTTCAATTACTTCATTTTTTTGAATCCTAGGAAGGGGCCTTACCGCTTACTATGATTGTTGCCAAATGTCTCTCAAGACACACCTATATTAGATTCTGAAATTTTTTCTACATGTTTCCGGGACAATAGTTCTTTCTGGGGAAAACACTTCAGTGTTTTATTTTGTCTTCATCGCAATATTCAACACAACATGAATTAGCAAATTTCACATTTCAAATGTGCACGAATCGAAAGCGAAGAATGTCGTTTGATGGAAGTGGGAACAAGTACAGTAGTGATTCGTTGGTTGGGCCACAGTCTATGTTCAACTAAAGAATTTGATTCGTTAGTAGGACCGACCAGCGAATCACGACCGTAGCACGTTAAAAAGATCAAATCAATAAAAAAAATAAAACTTTTCTGGGGAATGACTTTCTGGGAAATGGTGCATTCTAGGGGATGGAATTCTGGGGAATGGTACATTCTGGGAAATGACTTTCTGGGGAATAGTATATTATGGGGGATGGTATTCTGGGGGATTGAATTCTGGGGAATGGCTTTCTGGGGAATGATTTTCGGGGGAATAGTTTACAATCAGGTATTGCAATTGCTCTGAAAACCGACTTTTTAACGGAGGGAAGAGTGAAATATACCATTCGATTCAGTTCGTCGAGGTCGGCAAATGTATGTGTGTGTGCGTCTGAGTGTGTGTACGTGAACACAATCTCACTCACTTTTCTCAGAGATGGCAGAACCGATTTTCACAAACTTAGTCCCCAATGAAAGGTGCAACGCTCCCATAGGCTACTATTGAATTTCTAATGGATCCGACTTCTGGTTCCGTAATTACAGGGTGATGAGTACGACCACGTAGAAAATGTCGATTTTAATAAATTCTGCAAGGAATGTATAATGGTGAAAATTTTTCCAAAATGTGACCACAACTGCTTCGATTTGTAATACTAGGTCACTAACAGCCATTCAAAGTCTCTTTGGTCACATTGGCCACCATCATCGGTTCCGGAAGCCCCGGCGGAAGTATCCAAATTCAGAATAACAGTCACATCGGTTTCTCGGAGATGGCTAGACCGAATCAACCAAACTCTGTCTCAAATGAAAGATTGTTGAGGCAGGATCGTGGTTTCCGGCGAAATTCGTTTTATCGGGTTCACAGACAGGCAACAGACGGAAGCACCACCCAGCCAAGCCGACAATCATGAGCGGGAAATAAAGAAACAGAAGGCTGTACGCACTAGTAACACTTCGGGATACTTTATTATACGATATAAAACTTTATAATTTCGATCTTATCTACTCAACGGTTTGACTGGGAAAGAGGCAATTTATTTCACTGCTATCGCCTATTTAACCTACGTTACCTTTTAATTCAAATACTTTCTTACATACTAATTTTATGGCAAGTGAACTGACAGCACTGACAGCATTCGGTCTACTCTCCATTGCCGACAGTGTTGAGAACTGTCAAAGATGTTGCGTCCCCGTAAATAGCTATTAAATTTTATCCCGAACCGACTATAGCTATATTATCCCCACAGATGTCTAAAAAATTTCGCACGGATCGCTTATATGGTTCCGGAAATATAGACTGAACCGTCCGGTCACATTTGAAATTCCCATATAAGCCAATTCGACTTTTTGGGACTTTTTGGCCGATTTTGCACCTTTTTGCCTTTCTCAATAGAAAGGTATTGCAATTGCTCTGAAAACCGACTTTTTAACATATACCATTCGATTCAGTTCGTCGAGTTCGGCAAATGTCTGTGTGTATGTATGTGTGTGTATGTTGTAACGAATACATATATCCCTATAAGTTATCTGCAACATTGTATACAAATATTGTCTGCAATGTTGTATACAAATAGTCTTGGTATATTAACTTTAGTTCATTATTGTTCAGGTTATAAAATGCATGTTAAATGAATAATGAATATGGAATAAATAATTTCAAAATAACTTCATAGATTTGGTTGAGTAGTAATTCGATACAAATCTTTAATTGGGATTACCGCATACTTCGCTCCCATATAGGATAGGACTTGGCATAATAAAATAAGCAAATGAGTTCCAAGCATTCGTCTACCAATGAGACTGCTACCGACGCACCCGCTGATACGATGAAGATTTGCTACCGATTGAGGCCACTGACCCTTACGCAATGTGCCGGGGGAAAGATCCTTTTTCGCTCTGTCACGTGGGAGGGAAGCGGCTTGGTATGATTAAAACTGTCCGATAGAAAAAATGACCCTTGCTGCAATTTGGGATTTCGTGCATTTGAACACGATTTTCAAGAACTTCGCTAAGCAAGTTCCGGTACGAAGATTACCAAATGCCCGGTTAATCTGAGGATTCTGAAAGCTAGATTTCTCACTTTGGTCTGACTAGTGAAAGAGGCAGGAGTTGTCCGTTCTAAAATTCGCGTCGTAGTGTGTTTAAAAAGGTAGTAAAGTGACATGAAGATTTCTTAACAGTTTGCTAAAACGTAACGTTTCCTTTCCCAAACAGCAAGGTAGAATCCCATTCAGTGGCAGTCAGTATAGGCAGTGTCGTGTGCGTATTTGTATGATTAAAGGTAAGCCTCGTGTTCTTGTCCAATGTGCAATGTGCTTATTTGTCGCTTCGTGTGCGATCTTAATTTTCTCACAGATTCGCAACGGTCAAACGCCCAACACACCACACAATACCGCTAGCGACAGCTTCTAACCCCACCGTCAGCTCTCAGAGTTTCCCGGCGGTACACGTGGCTGGAAGAGTGTCGCTGACGTCATCAACGCGCCCTAGCAGGGCAGACCAGCCGACACGCTACGATCGGCAAGCAAGCAACGTTCTTCTTCGGTTTCGACCGGAATCTGCGGCGTCCGTACCACGTCGAGCGAATCTGGGGTGACGACTTCGGCACAGGTTCATGGCGAAGGCAGACAGCAGAAAAACAGCTCCGTCGTCACCCGCAGAATGCAGTGAGGCAACGTAACAAAAGGTCGTGAGTAAAATAAATG
Source organism: Topomyia yanbarensis (assembly GCF_030247195.1). Classification (NCBI taxonomy): domain Eukaryota; kingdom Metazoa; phylum Arthropoda; class Insecta; order Diptera; family Culicidae; genus Topomyia; species Topomyia yanbarensis. Next base: position 116,116,510 of record NC_080671.1, read on the forward strand.
CACGTTTTCCGTTTGTGATTGTCCATGCGCATGTGACTTAAAACAGGGCCGCTACCCTAAGTTCAAAGTGAGCCTTTTGTAGTTGACCGGCCGCTTGCGAACGCAGGCCGAAACAAAGAACACACAGAGAACACTCGAGGCCCGAAAATAGACGCCACACGGTGATCACAATAATATGTAGGTGATAGACAATGGGAAAGGGAAAGGAAAGGAAATGAGATTAGGCCTAGTCAATGAATGAACGAAGAGGTATGTGATAGGATGAAAAATAAAAATTGCAAATGCTTAAATTAAACTTTGTTTATAAGCAATACAAATGTGTCCCGAAATAAAGGTCGTCAAACGGTGGGATAACAAAATTCTCACAAGTTTCCTATCTCATGCCTCCACGCGAGTCTAAGTCTATTGATGACATTTGGTCCTTAGACCGGCGACGATTGGGTGCTATCAGCCTTCTGCCGATAGTATCAGAATGAGAGGGTGCGAACAGATCTAGTCGAGAAAACATTGCCGTAAAAATGAATAGTTGCTCGGAAATTAGCCCCAATACGAAAAATCTGACTAGTATCTATGATCACGGGTCAATACGTATTGAAAATTCGCCGCGTCTGTTTTTATGAACCTAATTTCAAGCTCCGTTATTGCTAACACGCCCGTGCATCAGGTTATCAATACTTTATATTTCCCTTCAGTGTTCGTTATTATCGCTCGTATACTTGTATTCCATAAACAATCTGATATGGAAAATAAGAAATACTTTCCTTGATTTATAACATCTCGCGCTATTTTTGTCTGTTTAATGTGTTATCACTCGGTAGTTTTCAAGACAAATATATCGTAGAGGAGAAGTAGAGAATTTTGTCCAAATACTGTTGCAATAAATAGTGGTCCGGCCCATTACGCAGATAAGACTAGCTTTTCTAGGCAATACTCCCACGGTCGGACGTGTGGAGTTCAAATTGCTTTTGTTTAGGGAACAGCCGGCTACCCAGAGTATACTCTGGGTAGCCGGCTGCCCAGAGTTTAAAAAGAACCAAAAACTAAACAAGATCTCTTTTTCGAGTGATCGTGCACTCGAAGACTAACTAAACAACTACCTAATAAAATATGCTTTAAAGGTCGCGTCGCTTGCTTGGAGCGAATCCTAGACCTGATACCCTTCCAAACTACCAACTCCGCGACACCTATGGAAGAGTCTGATGAATCGTCGTCCTTCCGTTAAGTAGGTGGAGCATCAACACTTCCTGTCTACCTTATCCTTTATCCTTCCCCGTGAACGATGGAGATGGGGGCGGCCGGCAATGATGGCTATCATGCTGTTGAGGTTTTAATATGGGTCGGATTGGTATGAATTCCTACTTACCATTTCCTAAGCAACTCTTATTAGATAATCAGCAGTCAAACATGATGAAGTCAGTGTGCAATCCGCCAAAATCATCGTCACAACGCAACGCAACGCAACGCAACGCAATACAAATGTGTCCCGAAATAAAGCTTTCTCGTTTTCAGATGCACTCAGAATGCATTAGATTTACCTTATGTGAAGAAGTCCCGTCTTAGTTTATTGTGCTGGTTTTTTCATGTCGTCGGTTTTCGTTTAATCATTTTTTGTAGTTTGCTATTTACTGGAGAGGTTGACTCCGAGAACAACCGGGACTACTCCTAATTCTTTCCATTTTGTTAGTCTGTTGTGGGATTTGTACTTTGCCAGTGATGAGAAAACCCGTGGTGACGGACGTTGTATTCAAATGTACGGACATCCTGAATGCAGTTTAGGTCTTTAGGTCGAGTACATCGGACACATTTTGAGTCAGCTAGCTCGCTTCCCTTCCCGTATTAGGGATGAATAGAACCTTCCCTTGAAAGGTCTCAGGCCGTGCAAACCTTCATCTGTTGGGTGGTCTCTCGAAAGAGAGTGGCGCTTAAATCACCCACTTAACTGCGGGGAGCAGTTCGGCTGGCCAGGTACAATATATGTGTGTGTATGTGCGTTTGTGTGTGTGTGTACGCGAACACAATCGCACTCACTTTTCTCAGAGATGGCTTTAGTTGGACCATTGTCCAACTAGAAAGCATCTGAATGTCAAAATCTTATGTCAAATTTTCTTTGACAATCAATCTGACGATTATTAGAGATGTGAATAGATGCAATTACACTCCTAACGTCTCCTTTGGAGAGTTTTTGACATCAGTCAGTCGGTCCAACTAACGAAACACATTCCTTAGCGAATCACGACTGTATAATTTTATGTTTATTCAATGCTGTATAAAGTAGAAACCACAATAACTATAACATACATAATGCTGCGGCTGTCTACTGATTACTTATCATCAGTGCATAATCTACTATTGAGCTTGCACATTATGTTTGATTTTTTCTATGTGCGAAAATGCTTGGTGCGAGGTGGGAGGTAGGCAATGCTTGCCAGGTATGGGAAAAATTCCTTCGAAATTCGCTCCACTGCATTCATCTTCTGATACATCTCATGCTTCCAAATGCTGTGTTTGTCTCACGAAGTGAACGCCAGGAAGTATACACTGAGCTTGTCGCAAAGATCATTCGCAAAAGCAGCTGTGCGGCACTCAATTGACTCCCGTTTATTCTAAGGGTGCTTACAGAGTGGCGGCGAGAAGCTGAGCTGGCGCTGGAACTGACATTAGAATGCGAGATGCGAGAAACCTGCTTGCTGCAAACCAAAGGGATGATGTCAGAGTGAAAGCTGAGCAGATCGGCGCCGACTGCCTGCTTTTACTCTGACAGGCTCCATTTGATATGCTGCGAGCAGGTTTCTCGCATCTCGCACTCTAATGTCAGTACCAGCCCCAGCTCAGCTTCTCGCGGACACTCTGTAAGCACCCTAAGTCGGAGAGCCTCTCATTCTCTCAATATTTTCTAAGAATGATGTTTGGGTGTGAGTGAATCAGATTGGAATATTATTGTTTTGGTTTGCGAGCCACTCGATGAGTCTCATCTTGATTCAATCATCATATTCAATCATTGAATCGTTCAATCGGTTCTCTATCCTTTGTAGAGGTAATTGTACATGGGATTTATGATTAGAAGTGCAAAGGTAAAATAGCTCAAGAGGGAGGATGTGTAAGCTTATCGTTTAACGGCTAGCGTGACCTACCAGTTAGGGACCATTCATAAATTACGTAACGCGTTTAGGGGGGGGGGGGGAGTGGGTACGAGAAGTTGTGACATGTTGTGACATATGTGGGAGGGGGAGTAGGCTAGATCGTTACGTAACATGTTTCTACCGAACAAAAAAAATTTTTTCGAGGAATTTGTTACGTAATAGGGGAGGGGGGATAGAGAAATTTGTGACAATTTGTTACATGGGGGGAGGGGGGAGTCAATTTTGGGCAATTTTCGCGTTACGTAATTTATGAATGGTCCCTTACCGACTTCATTCTTCTGTATCATGTTGAAGTGTTATTATTATTAAGTGTATTTTATTAATCTATCTATCTTTTGTACAATTAAAATATTATCGTTACAGTTAAAAACTGGAAAATGTAACCAGCGACAATTTTTTCTCTTTTTTTTTTCTTTCACTGCTAATTCACGACATCGGGAGTAGTGTGCATTATACCGCATAATTATATGAAAAATTCTACTTCCGACGTGATTCCATTGTTCGAAACCAGAGAAAATACGATTGTGGCTGGTTGGATTTTCTAGTTTTCAACTGCAACCACAATATTTCTTTACATATCATGACGCACATGAAATTCAAGGTTATAACATCCAAAAATAATGTACGAGGCGTTATAACGACTAAAGGGTAAATTTAAAAAATAAATGCATCAAAACATCTAAAATCATCCCAACGGAACACCTGTAAGTACTATTTAATCCTAGTCAAACTAACCACAACCCCTTTTTTTAATGAAACAACCGATAATGAGCCGTGATCGTTTGTTTTATTTGATCCGAAATTCTGACAGAAACCTCAAACCAGCTCAAATTCTGGATGGGAATGAAACCATCTTTTTCGGCAACTACCGATAGAGCCAACCCCATATAGGGGGAAGATGGGGTAAAACGCACCCCCGGGGCACAATGCACCCCTTGCTTATATCGAAAACTGCTGAAAATTTCTAAAAAAGGGTATCACCAGTTGGAAGTCCGCCATAGTAAACACACACTGCCAAAGTTTGATAACCGTACATCAACAGCAGCTCGAGAAATAAACAATAAACAATAACGTGCTCTTCTCACGTGATTATTGTGACTTGTGCTATAAGGATTTTCAGCTCTTTTAAATGCTGTTTTATCTATTATAGCAGTGCATTCCAGTTCTATTTATACTGTAGCTCATTATTCTGTCGCACTATATATGAAAAATCTACTAATAGTTTTCAGAAACATCGTTCTGAAAACCTACTAATTGCATAACTACAGGCTATTTAATGGCACACTTTTGCGAAATCCCGTTGGAAAACAAAACTATTTGGTTGTTCACCGAGCATTCTGTCCCGTTGTTGCGGTGCATCCTGCCCCGTTGTTGTATTTGTATTTGTATTTGTATTTGTATTTGTATTTGTATTTGTATTTGTATTTGTATTTGTATTTGTATTTGTATTTGTATTTGTATTTGTATTTGTATTTGTATTTGTATTTGTATTTGTATTTGTATTTGTATTTGTATTTGTATTTGTATTTGTATTTGTATTTGTATTTGTATTTGTATTTGTATTTGTATTTGTATTTGTATTTGTATTTGTATTTGTATTTGTATTTGTATTTGTATTTGTATTTGTATTTGTATTTGTATTTGTATTTGTATTTGTATTTGTATTTGTATTTGTATTTGTATTTGTATTTGTATTTGTATTTGTATTTGTATTTGTATTTGTATTTGTATTTGTATTTGTATTTGTATTTGTATTTGTATTTGTATTTGTATTTGTATTTGTATTTGTATTTGTATTTGTATTTGTATTTGTATTTGTATTTGTATTTGTATTTGTATTTGTATTTGTATTTGTATTTGTATTTGTATTTGTATTTGTATTTGTATTTGTATTTGTATTTGTATTTGTATTTGTATTTGTATTTGTATTTGTATTTGTATTTGTATTTGTATTTGTATTTGTATTTGTATTTGTATTTGTATTTGTATTTGTATTTGTATTTGTATTTGTATTTGTATTTGTATTTGTATTTGTATTTGTATTTGTATTTGTATTTGTATTTGTATTTGTATTTGTATTTGTATTTGTATTTGTATTTGTATTTGTATTTGTATTTGTATTTGTATTTGTATTTGTATTTGTATTTGTATTTGTATTTGTATTTGTATTTGTATTTGTATTTGTATTTGTATTTGTATTTGTATTTGTATTTGTATTTGTATTTGTATTTGTATTTGTATTTGTATTTGTATTTGTATTTGTATTTGTATTTGTATTTGTATTTGTATTTGTATTTGTATTTGTATTTGTATTTGTATTTGTATTTGTATTTGTATTTGTATTTGTATTTGTATTTGTATTTGTATTTGTATTTGTATTTGTATTTGTATTTGTATTTGTATTTGTATTTGTATTTGTATTTGTATTTGTATTTGTATTTGTATTTGTATTTGTATTTGTATTTGTATTTGTATTTGTATTTGTATTTGTATTTGTATTTGTATTTGTATTTGTATTTGTATTTGTATTTGTATTTGTATTTGTATTTGTATTTGTATTTGTATTTGTATTTGTATTTGTATTTGTATTTGTATTTGTATTTGTATTTGTATTTGTATTTGTATTTGTATTTGTATTTGTATTTGTATTTGTATTTGTATTTGTATTTGTATTTGTATTTGTATTTGTATTTGTATTTGTATTTGTATTTGTATTTGTATTTGTATTTGTATTTGTATTTGTATTTGTATTTGTATTTGTATTTGTATTTGTATTTGTATTTGTATTTGTATTTGTATTTGTATTTGTATTTGTATTTGTATTTGTATTTGTATTTGTATTTGTATTTGTATTTGTATTTGTATTTGTATTTGTATTTGTATTTGTATTTGTATTTGTATTTGTATTTGTATTTGTATTTGTATTTGTATTTGTATTTGTATTTGTATTTGTATTTGTATTTGTATTTGTATTTGTATTTGTATTTGTATTTGTATTTGTATTTGTATTTGTATTTGTATTTGTATTTGTATTTGTATTTGTATTTGTATTTGTATTTGTATTTGTATTTGTATTTGTATTTGTATTTGTATTTGTATTTGTATTTGTATTTGTATTTGTATTTGTATTTGTATTTGTATTTGTATTTGTATTTGTATTTGTATTTGTATTTGTATTTGTATTTGTATTTGTATTTGTATTTGTATTTGTATTTGTATTTGTATTTGTATTTGTATTTGTATTTGTATTTGTATTTGTATTTGTATTTGTATTTGTATTTGTATTTGTATTTGTATTTGTATTTGTATTTGTATTTGTATTTGTATTTGTATTTGTATTTGTATTTGTATTTGTATTTGTATTTGTATTTGTATTTGTATTTGTATTTGTATTTGTATTTGTATTTGTATTTGTATTTGTATTTGTATTTGTATTTGTATTTGTATTTGTATTTGTATTTGTATTTGTATTTGTATTTGTATTTGTATTTGTATTTGTATTTGTATTTGTATTTGTATTTGTATTTGTATTTGTATTTGTATTTGTATTTGTATTTGTATTTGTATTTGTATTTGTATTTGTATTTGTATTTGTATTTGTATTTGTATTTGTATTTGTATTTGTATTTGTATTTGTATTTGTATTTGTATTTGTATTTGTATTTGTATTTGTATTTGTATTTGTATTTGTATTTGTATTTGTATTTGTATTTGTATTTGTATTTGTATTTGTATTTGTATTTGTATTTGTATTTGTATTTGTATTTGTATTTGTATTTGTATTTGTATTTGTATTTGTATTTGTATTTGTATTTGTATTTGTATTTGTATTTGTATTTGTATTTGTATTTGTATTTGTATTTGTATTTGTATTTGTATTTGTATTTGTATTTGTATTTGTATTTGTATTTGTATTTGTATTTGTATTTGTATTTGTATTTGTATTTGTATTTGTATTTGTATTTGTATTTGTATTTGTATTTGTATTTGTATTTGTATTTGTATTTGTATTTGTATTTGTATTTGTATTTGTATTTGTATTTGTATTTGTATTTGTATTTGTATTTGTATTTGTATTTGTATTTGTATTTGTATTTGTATTTGTATTTGTATTTGTATTTGTATTTGTATTTGTATTTGTATTTGTATTTGTATTTGTATTTGTATTTGTATTTGTATTTGTATTTGTATTTGTATTTGTATTTGTATTTGTATTTGTATTTGTATTTGTATTTGTATTTGTATTTGTATTTGTATTTGTATTTGTATTTGTATTTGTATTTGTATTTGTATTTGTATTTGTATTTGTATTTGTATTTGTATTTGTATTTGTATTTGTATTTGTATTTGTATTTGTATTTGTATTTGTATTTGTATTTGTATTTGTATTTGTATTTGTATTTGTATTTGTATTTGTATTTGTATTTGTATTTGTATTTGTATTTGTATTTGTATTTGTATTTGTATTTGTATTTGTATTTGTATTTGTATTTGTATTTGTATTTGTATTTGTATTTGTATTTGTATTTGTATTTGTATTTGTATTTGTATTTGTATTTGTATTTGTATTTGTATTTGTATTTGTATTTGTATTTGTATTTGTATTTGTATTTGTATTTGTATTTGTATTTGTATTTGTATTTGTATTTGTATTTGTATTTGTATTTGTATTTGTATTTGTATTTGTATTTGTATTTGTATTTGTATTTGTATTTGTATTTGTATTTGTATTTGTATTTGTATTTGTATTTGTATTTGTATTTGTATTTGTATTTGTATTTGTATTTGTATTTGTATTTGTATTTGTATTTGTATTTGTATTTGTATTTGTATTTGTATTTGTATTTGTATTTGTATTTGTATTTGTATTTGTATTTGTATTTGTATAAAAAAAAGTCCAACTGACAATTTGTTTTAATGAACTATACTAAACTAAGGTAAACTAAACATAATTAAAATAGTGACAATACAGGACAACGAAACTGCGAAGAGTTCATGACGAAGTCAAAAATTTCAGCAAACTCGTTGAAGCGACGACTCATTGCTAAAATTGGACTATTGGCAGCGTAGTTAGTGCTGCGCATTTCAGAATGCAGCAGGGCTCGAGGGCGAAGAGAACGGGTAGGCACGTAGAGGTTGATTTGCGCTGGTAGCTCCGGATCATCATATTCAGCCACCAGAATCTTTGACACGAAGGTAGCTTGCGCTGCATGTCTCCGGCGTGTTAAAGTAATAAGTAATAAGTCCTAAAAGACGACAACGGTCCTCGTATGGTGGCAGGTTTAATGGATCGTTCCACGGCAATTCACGTAACGCATATCGTATGAATTTACGCTGGACTGCTTCGATCCTAAGGCTCCACGTAGCTTGATACGGGCACCAAACGACGTTTGCAAATTCGGGCGCACCAATGAGCAATAAAGAGCCTTGAAGCATAGAGGATCCCGAAATTCGTTGGATATTTTGAAAATAAATCCCAGCAAACGATTGGCTCTGACGATGGTCGCTGAGACGTATACGCACTGATAATATAAATTCGTAAATATAATGAACTCGATCATGCAATGCACGAATTCATTCGTAGTTTTCTGCAACGAAGTATTTTCGTGCATTGTAAATAGTAGGTTTCGTTCATTTCATGAACAAGAATGGCCGCTTGGTGAACGAAAGCTTTCGTAAATTTTACACATTTAATATATACTGCACGAATGTTATCGTTGATAACAACATTATTTTTCGTGAATGAAACGAAATGTTTTGTTTATTTTAAGACAAGTTCGTGTATATTACGAACCATTTCGTTGGTCGCACCAATTCATTTCGTTTATTTTAGAAAAATTTTCAGTCGATCTTTTGGGATCGATGTTTGACAACATAGATTTTTTTAAATTTCAAAAATTCGATGTGGCCAAATCGATTTTATTGTAGTACGAAGAAATGACCGCTTGATGAACGAAAGTTTTCGTAAATTTTACTTATTTAGTTTGCATTGCACGAATGTTGTCGTTCATAACGACATCATTTTTCATGAATGAAACGAAATGATTCGTTTATTTCAATATATGATGAACGATTTCGATGGTTCGATGGCCGCTCGAATTAATTTCGTTTATCTTAGAAAATTTTTCGTATTTATTAGCCTCTTATTGTTTTCAGTCGATCTTTTGGGATCGATGTTTGACGTTTGATGTTTTTTATTTAATTTAAGAAAATCGATGTGACCAAATCGATTTTATTGTGATACGAAGAAATAGCCGCTTGATGAACGAAAGTTTTCGTAAATTTTGCTTATTTAGCGTACACTGCACGACTAATATTGTCCTTGTTTTGGTGAATGAAACGAAATGTTTCGTTTATTTTAATAAACGTTCATGTATATTACGAACGATTTTGTTGGTCGCACGAATTCATTTCGTTCGTCTTAAAAAAGTTTTCGTATTTATTAGCATACCTTTTTTCATTCGATCTTTTAGGATCGATGTTTAACAGAGGCAACAACGATTTTTTAACTAACTAAAAGGATCGATCTGGCAAAATCGTTTTTATTTCAACATGCTCACCTCCAAGATTGTTTGTAAAGAATATCTAGTGTACATGGAACGAAGGTTATCGTTGACAACGACATTATTTTTCGTGAATGAAACGAAACGATTCGTTTATTTTAGTAAATGTTTGAGTATATTACGAACGACTTCGTTGGTCGCACGAATTCCTTTCGTTCATCTAAGAGAAGTTTTCGTATTTAATAGCATATTATTTTGACATTGCGCCGGCAGAGAAAAACTCAAACTTATTCATACAAAACCAACGAGCAGTTCGTGATGGCTCAACTGAATCCGTACTGCTCCAGTTTCTGGATCAACTGGAAGCGAAAGAGGTTCAGAAAATCTTCCTGAAACCGGTAGACACGGATACGGCTACTAAATAGTCAGACCGAGACCGTCGTGATGATCAACATTTATCTGACGTATATCAACAATAACTCCATATTCTACCTCTATTGAAGCTCTTTTGACGTTCACAGTTTGACGAATGGTGCTCGTAAATATTATAAAGATATTCGTATATAGCAGCGAACAATTCGTTTGCCGAACGAAGCTGTTTCGTAATAAGTCAACGAAAGTCGTTTCGTGGTTTTCACGAAAAACTCGTAATAAAAAATAAAAGTGTTTCAATAGAACTACGAACGATTCATAATATGTACGAAAAATTCGTATATATTATGAAAACTTTCTGTACGAAACTAATTCCTAGCGATTTACGAATATATTCTATCAGTGCGTTAGCTTATCATCAAGAATGACTCCTAGATCCTTCACGTGGTCAACGCGTTGTAGTAGAGTTCCTGCGATGTTATAGTTGAAGGTAACCATATTTCTCGTTCGATAATAGCTGATGACAAAACATTTTGCAACGCTAAGGACCATCATGTTTCTTGCACACCAGCTATACAAGGTGTCAATAAGATGCTGTAGCTCACGGCAATCGGCTTCATTCCGTATAACAAGAAAAAAATTTAAGTCGTCGGCAAAAAACAGCTTTCCTCCACGGCTTAGAACTAAAACCGCATCGTTCACGAATAGTGAAAAAAGCAGTGGACCCAGCGTACTACCTTGAGGAACTCCGGAAGTGTTGATAAAGGATTCTGAAACAATATCTCCAATTTGAACAACGACTTCACGGTGTACAAGGTAGGATCGAAGCCGATGGCAGAATCTAGTAGAACACCCTAGCTTATCAAGCTTTGTTATCAGTATCTCATGATTAACTCTATCAAAAGCTGCCTTTAGATCGGTGTAAATAGTATCCACCTGCAATTTCTTAGACATTTGTTCCGTGCAAAATGACGTGAAGCAGACGAGATTCGTCTCGACTGAACGTCCTGGGAAAAATCCGTGCTGAGATGTACTAATGTAGTGTCGACAAGCAGAAAATAACGCCTCGTTGATAATTGATTCAAAAACTTTAGATTCGACTCCTAGCGAAGTGATTCCGCGATAGTTCGCTATGTTGCGTTTGTCACCTTTCTTGAATACCGGGAACATAACTGAGCATTTCCAATCCTCAGGAAACGTTTGCTGCTGAAGCGATAGGTTAAAAATATATGCAAGTGGTGTTACAAGTAAGTCCGAACATTTTTTCAATACAGTTGAAGGTATAGCACTGAGGCCGGGTGCATAAGATGACTTGGTTTTCCGAATTGTAGATATAACCATTTGTTCAGAGACAGTAAACACATCCAAATCAACAGCACAAGCAGGAACGTCGCGAGAAGCATTTTCGAGTTCGTTTGCGGTTGGCGAGTCAGTTGAAAAAACACTCGAGAAGAATCTGGCAAACAGCGTACATTTCGCCACAGTTGTCGTAGCTTCTTCGCCGTCGTAAAATATCCTTGATGGAAGTCCAGTTTCTTTTCGCTTCGTGTTGACAAATGACCAAAAGCCCTTCGGGTTTCGGCGTAGATTATTCTGGATGCGGTTTACATAGCGTTTGTACAGTATGCCTTGAGATTTCAAGCGCGGGATGAAAGTTGTCAAGTGGAACAATCACGCTGGATGCTTCATTGACGGAACGTACAGGTATAATAGTTTCACTAACAAAGACGAGATCCGCAAACCATCAGTGTCATGTGAGAGGTGTTGTGCTGCATTCCAAGTTTCAGGACTGCGGGCTCGATGATCACTATCACCGCAAATAGCGCGGGGAGAGCAGGATATACTGTTGTCAGGAAGGGGAACAAGCTGCGATACGGCGGGAATGACTGCGTCATCACTGTTTTGTTCAGCGGCTGACTGCAATGGGAGGCATACTGAGCGGACAGATGCGATGTGATCGAAATTATCATTTTGACATTGAAGGTTCGCTGGAGCGGTAGAGTGGATTGAGTTGTGTTCATCAGCAGACTGTAAGTGAAATTTACATTGAGGGTGTGCAGCATCTTGAAGTGCTTCGGAAGGACATATACCCTTCTTGGCTTTACCTGACACAGAAGAAGTTGCCGATTCGTCAGGTAGTCCGATGTCGCTCACCGAGGAACATGAAGTTAAACAGACGACTTTATCCGGGATAGCTTGGCGCTACTGTCCACCACCAGATGGATTTTTCTCCGCAGCAATCCTGATGATAGGCCGTTGAATTTTTGAATTGGTCACAAATTCACGAAAGTAGATGTTCTCCGGCCAAGAGTCTTTGGACAGAGCCTTATCCCTGCATGATTTGCTAACGCCAACTTTGAACTTATGCCCCGTTGATGTGGTGCATTTTACCCCGTTTATTTTGCAAAAACGTATTTTTGAATGATTTTAAAGAATTGAATATTTTTCATGCTTTTGAATATTTTGCAAAGTGTCATGATTGTGATTACTAAGGAAAATGTTGGCTAAACGATATCATTAATTAAATTCTCCCAATTAATATTCTATAGATGAGTTATGATAATATTTCCTTAGGGAGTGCGTTTCACCCCCATCTTCCCCTAAGGTGTTTATACGCGATTAGAGAGTTTAAGCAGAAGGTCGAATGATGCCATATTAAAATCGTAGAGGGCGAATATCTTTCAAAATTATATTTTTGATACGGGTTTAGCGACTAATTGCCAGCAATAGATATCTGACGTCAATAAAAATGCCATCTGCTGAGAAAATTCTTTTTACCCCCACCATATATTTCGTTTCAACAGACTTTACAGTAGATGCCGGAAACTACTAAACGCTGTACTGATTTAATGATTATTTAATTAGTAATATCTATCTGATTCGACTTTGGACAATCTAATAAGTAAAAAAGCTTGCGATTCGATTATTTTCGATTTATCATTATATTGTGTTAGGGATCATAAATTTCCGTGCAAAAACATGGTTCTATTGACTGAATTTTCAATTGCGAAATGAAATGTTTTTCTTCCATATTTTAAAATATACAATAAATATTATCTAGCAGAATTTCAACATGATAATGCACTCACTTCTATTAATTGTTGCCGAAAATAAAAAAACTAGCTATGCATTTACCATTTTCGATAAAGCACAACAACGAAATGTCAAATTTCTGACAGCCATGAAAAAGCTCGTTTTGTAATATTACCATGACTAAGAAACAGTTCGTTTCTGATTCGGCCAGCGGTTCTAATTGCACTGTGTCTCGCTGAGTCTGTCCAACAAATGAAAGTTTTGGAAAAAAATACTACACGAATGTCACTATATTTATTGTATCCCAAAACAACGTTAAAAAGATTATTTCAAACCCCACTCGTCAAGCTCGTTCCAAAAACAAAGAAAATTAAAAGGGCTTGGAAAAATATTGATATCCGGAATTATCCCGATGAGCTAGTTATGGAAAAAATTGTTCAACATACGTATTCTTGGAGTCAATACGTTTTTATATACAACGTATCCAACACTTAAAACTATTTAGTGTAGTGTCTGTATACAAATCAATATAATCTTTGCAATAGCTGCAAACAAACTAAAATTTCGTTAATTACTCTTAATATACTATAATAAACACTTGTGCGATTGCTACTACGAAGAGAGATGAAATTACGCTCTGCAGCGGTAAAATCAATTTGTTTATAAACATCGCGTTTGCCTTTCAAAAGAGCCGGTTGTCACGATAAAGATAGATACGTCTACCTTTATCAGGACACATGATAGTGAACTCGGGTGATTCGTAGTTATTCTGCCTAAGCTCGACCCTCATTATCAGAAGGCAAAAATTAAGCCCGCATGATATTAAGCCTGTTCTAATGACCCTGCCACTTCTAGCTTTCCGATCTGTTTACTTCACATCCTTGCTCTCACTTGAGTACTATGGCTCTAAGTTTCATAACTTTCCCTACCCAGTAATCTCTAGCTAATTGAATGTCGTTAAAACGTAAAAAACTTTCAAAAGAGTTAATTTTAAATTTCACAATTTATATCGCTTTCCGAATGCGACGCTACTATCTCAAATCATTCCTAAAAGCGTCGTCGAGTTCACACCTGTGAAGCAACGATTATTATAGAAGTCATATGTGAAATAGTATTCAAACTGTGTTATATTTTCATGTAATTCTCCGGCTTATAATCACCGAAAGGATTCGAGGCCGAACACGAAATTTGAAGAAAAATCTAATTCCTACAGCTCTACGTAAACCATATATATAGCGCATCATGTCTCATGAGTCAACGAATGCATTCGATGAGTGAGCGAAATTTGGTTCATCTAGAATTGAATTCCTTCCTGCCTGTTCACTTCATTACTAGTATTTTTTTAACCACTCACTCACATAGTGCGTTCGCTGACCGATCAGATTGCACATACATGGTGGTGGAGAGAGGATTCATCGCATTCTTTTTTTGTTATATATGGTAATGTTATATTCAGTACGATAGTTCGTATTATTTGTTGGCTTCCTCTTGAAAATCAGTTTGTAAAAATTCCCAAGCATTGAAAAATTTACTTCATACCTTATCTACTCGCTTCCGGATGCTAATACATAATGTATAAAAAACAGAGCCATTTTTCATGTATATATTTTTATAATTTTCTAGGTTATTCTAAATACAAATGATCGAGCGTTTCTGTGTTTTATACTCTCTTACTGATAAAACGACAAAAAAGGAGCTTTAGATTTCATCAGGTCCTAAGAGCGATCCTTCTTGAAATCATATTTTTAACTTGCTTTTTTGAGTGTTTATCACATTCGTTCCCAAAATCAATCCTTCGCTATGCAGAATATTATGTACTGGTTGCGGAATGATATTGAAGTTGATTACAGCGGAGATTCTGATGAAGGGGACATTCCCCCAAACCAAGAGGTGACCTTAAAAATGCTGCAAAACATGCAAATGGAGCTGCGCCAACAGCAAATGGAACTGTTGCGCGAATGAAATTTCTGGAAGGAACAGCAACGGGCTGATCAGCAGCAGCAGCACCAACACCTGCCTGAGCAGCCCGGACAACAGGGCGAGGAACAACGGGGAGAGCAGCAACAACAGCAGGGAGAGCAGCAGCAACAACAGCAGTTGAAACAACAGCAACTGCCACAAGAACAAAACGAACTCCCACAACAGCAAAACGAGCAACTGCAACAACAACAGCTGAACGAAGAGCAGTCCCGACGCCAGTTGCAACAAGTAGAGCAGTCCCGACACCAGTCGCGGTACCAATCGCGCTATCAGCCGCGGTACAGGCAGCCGGAACATGCGAATGATGTGCCAATAGTAAATAATCAAATAATCTTTAAACCAAAGCACTAAATATCTAAAGAAAATTTAGAATAGGACGTAAGTAACAATGAGAGATTCTCTTTGGGGTCTTTCTCTTCTGTTCATTATTCGGCCATTTCAACATTTACTACTCTACTCTTTGCATAATATTCTAGTAAAAACCGCCGGCTTTCGATATGTACTGGCAAATTAGTGCAAAGTGTTGTAATGACGTTGTAATAAACGAAAGAGAAAGTAAACAAGGAGAGGCTCTCAATGTTACTTACGTCCTATTGAAAATTTTCTCTAGATATATTCTTTTTGTGGGAAAGAAGATTGCAGCAGTTCATAGCGCCCGTCTACCTGGCCAGAGTAAGCATAAGTTAAGAAAAACTCTTGTCGTTAGTATTTTTTTCTTTCATTCTAGGAGCTTTCACATACAAATGAATATGAAAAAAAAAGTAATTTAATGAACATAAATAAAAAGTATCATTTAGCAGAAAAAGCGAAGAATGTTCTTTATTACATTTAAATAATGAGAAAGAAATAAGGTGCGACCAAACGAATGTCTACCATGATGTCTATGATGACGGAACAGGAGACAGCGAACCAAATGAACACAATATTTAGGAAGTAGCTAGAATTCCTACAATGAAGCGAACCAAAAACTATAACTATGAAGTTGGTCCTACTGGAAGCAGCTAAGTAACATGCTCGTAGCCCTTTTCGCACACACAATGGTTCGAGCTGATAAATTACCAACACGTTTGAAGAATAAATTTTCTCAAGCATTCCACTGCTGTCTTCGTCCGATTCTCGGGTAACAGTTTCGAACATGCTCCTGACGAATGGTTTGTTATCTACTAGAACCGTCATCTAACTTATCGCCGTAACCAGCTGGGAGAAGAAATAGGATTTCCACCTTGGTATTTTATACTTAGGAAGGAACTGCAGCCACATTACAGATTACATTGCTTTACTAGAAGTGTACCTGCGACGCGACGTGAGCGCATGTGTGTCCCGGATGCCATTTCGAATCGTCCGTCCGTTCTTCTCGTATGGAATGATAATTTTTCAAAGGTTCACTCTCTTGGTTTCGCACGCGGACACACGCGCGCTGATAGTTCAGTTCGAAATTGACACCATTTGATCACGTTCCTGCACCGGAAGAACTCTCGAACTTGTCTCGAAAGAACCCAATCTTGTGGTTTCCCGGTGCTATTTCTATTCGCCACACAGGCGAACGGATTGCGCTTTTCTGCACTGCACTGTTTTTTTTTCTTCTTCTCTATTAGAGCATATTAAAAATTCATTTCATTTTCAAGCTTCACACTTCCTTCGGTGGCACCTATATCCCAAGTGGAGCAGGACTTCCATACGAACGAAGGGGATTGTTGATATCGGATGGTCCAGCTGTTGTTTCGTGGCAATCAGTCCTGGAAAGATGCTCGATTGAGTGTGTTTGGAACACAGTATGTGTTGTGTGGAAAAATTGAACACAACGGAACCACAATGTTTCCAAAATAAGCCCACTTTACTCGTTCTAAAGCCCCGCCTTAGTTCCGTCACGGTGCGTTTTCTTCAGTCTTCACTGATTCCAAACAACAAGGAAGGCGTTACGTGATTCCGAACCTGTCAGCGAAAGTTTAAAGCTTCCAAGAAAAATTAAGGCTGCATAGATCTCAACGAATCGGAAGGGCATGCACCGAACACTCCGGAAGACTTCCGTACCGTACCGCAAGGACGATACTCCGTTTTTCACCGTTTGTAATATTTTTCCATTTGAACTGAAGGCTTACCCAAGAGACCGACCATTTCCACTGTGGTTTTTATGTGCCGAACGTGACGATAATGATGATAATGATAACGTTTTCATTGCCGAGTTGATGCAATACAATGGCAACCAGGTAAGCTCGGACCGTTTCAGCCCCCGGGCCAGGGTAGGAGATATTTTTATTTCTTCACTAATTAGAGAACAATGGAAGCGTGGTTTGAATTGCCTAGCAAAGCGATTCGTGAAATAACGTCTTCATGCAGCGTGGTCAGCAGATGAAGAAAAATTGGCTTTTGTTATGATGAATGGAAAGCACACGAAAAAGTTTTTATATTGCTGTTGTTTTTGTTTGAGTTCGTTACATGATATGTTTTCAGTTCAACTAACTTCTTCGGTTGGTGCTTCTGAGAAAAACAATATGACCTAAGTAACGCGAAGGTTCGAACTTTCCATTATTTTTCCATCAGCATATATTTAGCATATTATGCGAAGAGAATTAAATGTTTTAGTGACCAAGCTAGCAACAAAAAACAAAGTAAACAAAGAGAGTTGTTTGCATCCTATTCAAATTTTTCGCCAGAAATAACTTATTACTAGAAATACGATACCTACCACAAACTCTTATTTTCCAAGACAGGTAAACTTTCCACGCAAAGAACAAAGATACCAATTTCCCATTAAACCTCGACCGGGCTAGATTTTTCTGCTATTCCATAAAAGCGAGTTATAATTGCAGAACGGGAATTTTATTGCTCGGAAACGTATTCCCCCTTCTTTGCGCGCATCATTGTAGTTTTTCCGGTCCAGAATAGTTGCAACTTTTTTGCTCCCGGTTCGGCCATCCGGTGGAACATAGCTGCAACCCTAGTGCAATGGGAGATGGGGGGGGGGGGCAAACAAAGTTGGCTTATCGGCTGGAATTTATTGTTATGTTCCAAATCGACGTCCTAGAGGCCGGCCCAGCTCCCGGTGAACGACTTGCTATGTATGAAGGGTTTCACAAACCGCATTGTGTTACGGAAATACGATTCTCAGCTGGCAGGCTTTCCTGGTGGTTCACATTTTGGAATGGACTCCTGAAGCAATGTAGTGCTTAATTTTCGGCTATAAAAAATAAAGAGCGTACACGGAATGCGAAAGAGGTGTAGGTTGCTCGTTTCGAGAGCATTTAACGGACTTTGAATTTGCCATTCGTTTTATTTACAACTATTACCAGTGGCAGACTGTCGGAATACTAAGCACACGCTGGCAGATGTGGATTCCCGCGGAATGCTGTACGACTTGCGCTGCTGTGGATCATAACTCCGGCAGGATTTTTGGCTTTGTGGTTGCAGCTTAGCAGCTATTCTCCGGATGGAGCTATATACTGGATGTATGGACCAGCCAATTGTTTTTAGTCGGAAGCTGGAATTTTCCGCAGGATGTTATCGATAAAATACAAAAAAACATCTACAGCTCACTGGATGGACAACTGAAACAAGCAAAATCAATCCGACAATGTCAACATACGGGGTATGATTGGGGAA
This sequence comes from Topomyia yanbarensis, assembly GCF_030247195.1. Classification (NCBI taxonomy): domain Eukaryota; kingdom Metazoa; phylum Arthropoda; class Insecta; order Diptera; family Culicidae; genus Topomyia; species Topomyia yanbarensis. The sequence continues at coordinate 116,135,138 of NC_080671.1, forward strand.
TGAGTAAGAATAACACGAACTGTACGTTTTATATTTCGGTGCTTGAGTCAATTGCAGCTCAACAGCACAGTGAGTTTTGTAGGCTAGTGAGAAGCGAAAATTTAACCCAATAACCCATTACTGCCCAACCTATTGTTTATGCGCAGTACAAAGTGTGAGTTTTGTTGTCGGAAAAATTGAAATTGTCCCTGAAATCAAAATATGTTTGTACATGAACCAACTGACATAATTAGGAATAACTAGTAAAGTTTCAGATCGGTGAATTAGTTCCTGAGAAATCATGTTCGTCACAAAGGATCTATTCAAAAACACAATCCCGAGATAATCGAGTTTAACGGTCGATGCGGTGAGTCAACGATCCCGCGTATCGAACGTTTCAAGATGCCGTCGAGTAATCAACAAGTAATGGTCAATTAATACCTATACCCCAAGTTGTAGTACTCTGGTCTTGGTGAAATTTTGAGGAAATAGTTTGAAGCAGGCAAATAATATTGCAACGTGCCTTTTACGAAGGAGTACAGAGTATATGTGCCAGCTGCCAAGGTTGAAATGGATGGGGTCATTTCTGATTCGAGTTTAAATTGCTCAGATTTGCGTACACAGGAGGTAGCTATTTTTAAGACCCCATAATTCAACCATTGAAGATGGTGGACTGCAAACGATTGCAGTCGCAGCTGGCGGGACCTATTGTAGCAACAAAATTCTTTTTGGGAAATGCTGTGGGAATTAAGTGGCTGACTCCTGTATAAGCAATGTCGAGAAGTGTCTCTGCTGTAAAGTAAGGCCACATGCTCTCCCGAATTGTCCCGCGTTCAAATAGCGCGAGATGAAATATAAACGTCCCCTTCAAGCACGCTCTAACAATCATTTGCAGAAATGCTACAGATAGCTATGCCTCTACGAAATGCTAAACATACACTGATAATATATATTTGTATATATAATAAAATCGATCATGCAATGCATGAATTCATTCGTCGTTTTCTGCAACGAAGTATTTTCGTGCATTCTAAATAGTAGGTTACGTTCATTTCATAAACAAGAATGGCCGCTTGGTGAACGAAAGCTTTCATAAATTTTACACATTTAATGTACACTGCACGAATGTTATCGTTGATAACATTATTTTTTTTGAATGAAACGAAATGTTTTGTTTATTTTAATAAACGTGTCTGTACATTACGAACGATTTCGTTGGTCGCACGAATTCATTTCGTTTATCTTAGAAAAATGTTCGTATTTGTTATCCTCTTATTGTTTTCAGTCGATCTTTTGGGATCGATGTTTGACATCATCGATTTTTTTTTTAATTTAAAAAAATCGATGTGGCCAAATCGATTTTATTGTGGTACGAAGAAATGGCCGCTTGATGAACGAAAGTTTTCGTAAATTTTACTCATTTAATTTAAATTGTACGAATGTTATCGTTGGTAACGACATTATTTTTCGTGAATGAAACGAAATGTTTCGTTTGTTCTAATAAACGTTCATGTATATCGAATAATTTCATTGCTCTCAGGAATTTATTTCGCTCATCTTAGGAAAGTTTTCGTATTCATTAGCATATTATTTTTTCAATCGATATTTTTGGATCGATGTTTGACAACAACAATTTTTTAACTAATTAAAAGGATCGATCTGGCAAAATCGATTTTATTTTAGCCTACTCCATTGAGGACTAGAAAGATTGTGGTTTCAAGTAATGGCCGCTTGATGAATGAAAGTTTTCGTAAATTTTACATATTTAGTGTACATTGCAGGACGACGTTGATAACGACTTTATTTTTTGTGAATGAAACAAAATGATTCGTTTATTTCAATAAATGTTTATGTATATGATAAATGATTTCGTTGGTGGCGCGAATTCATTTAGTTTATCTTAGAAAAGTTTTCGTATTTATTAGCCTTTTATTGTTTTCAGTCGATCATTTGGGATCGATGTTTGACAACATCGATTTTTGCCTTTCTCATATAAAGAAAGGCTATGCAATCACTGTAAAAATCGACTTTTTAACCGAGGCCCGGAGGGCCGAGTGTCATACACCATTCGATTCAGTTCGTCGAGATCGGCAAATGTCTGTGTGTGTATGTATGTGTTTTTTTACAATGGAGAAGACCTTTACGTCCTAGCCCAGTACACGTGCTATTGGTAGGGTCCAATCTTCCGCACGGGGTGCACTGGGGGCGTGTCGGGCTCGAATGGTGACGCTGCCATTAATACCGACAAAACTCCATTGGGCTCCGCCATCACCTCTCGGTATTACTTCTGGGGGATGGCTGTACTAAATGTACTCATTCACTCTCACTCACGCGTTCATACGTTCTGTATGAGGCTTACTTGGGTGCTCTCTCTATCGCACCTTGATTCACTCTCAAACACTCCCACATGAGGCTGACTTTTGTGCTCACCTTTTTCGTTCCTTGCGAGGCTGACTTGTGTGCTCACCTTACTCATTCCTTGCTAGGCTTACTTTTGTGCTCGCCCCACCCATACCATGTGAGGCTGACTTGGGTGCTCACCCTATCACCTGATTCACTCTCGATCGTGCCACTCTATTGTACCTTTGTCACTCCCCCTGGCATCCCATGTGGGACATTTTTCTTAGGCCCCACTTCTGACATACCATGCGAGGCTGACTTTTGTGCTCACCCTTAACATGCCGTGTGAGACTGACTTGGATGCTCACCCTTTCACTCCTCTGCCACGCCATGAGGCATCGATAGCTAAGTCCCAACATATTACGCTACGACCCTCCCGTCTTGGCATGAGGCAGTCCACTTATACGCCTATACACTCACTCTTCTGTCTTGCTTCGGGGGGGCTGGGTTTACCCCTTACGCGGTTGCCAGTCGCTGCGCCAAACCTGCCTCAGCATGAATAGACCATTCACTCCCTTTTTTGCGCTTGGCCTTTTTCACTCCAGCTAACCAATCACTAGTTAGCCGTGCCCGTCGTCTGTTGCTCGGTTCGCCAGATTACCTGTAGCCTACAGGCAATCTGGATAGTAGCAGCCGAGACTGCGTTCCACGTCTCCACCGATTGACACATCCGCTGAATAAGGGTATCAGGGGTTGTGTCCCAGCCACAGACGTCAAGCATTGCTCTTCTTTCGACGTCGAACCGAGGACATACGAACAGTATGTGTTCGGCAGTTTCATCTACACCTAGGCAGTCCGGGCAGACTGGGACCTCCGCGTGCCCGAACCTGTGGAGGTACTGTCGGAAACAGCCATGGCCTGACAGGAATTGTGTCAGGTGGAAGGGGACTTCCCCATGGGGTCTTCCCACCCAGCTCGATATGCTAGGTATCAGCCGGTGGGTCCACCTACCTTTCGAGGAGTTGTCCCACTCACGCTTCCATCTGGCGATCGAGGTCACCGTGGTGCGCTCGCGGGCTCCCCTAATTCCACGTAGCTCAAAGCACTCCTCATCTTCCCGAATGACCAGCCCAACTGGCATCATGCTCGCTATCACGCAGGATGCATCGTGTGATACCGTGCGGTAGGCAGATATCACTCTGAGGCACATCACGCGGTAGGTGCTCTCCAGTTTCTGTAGGTAACTGGTTACCCTCAGTGCTCTTGACCATGACGGGCCGCCGTACCTGAGGATAGATACGGCAACGCCTGCCAGTAACCTACGCGTACTGGCGCACACCTTTGAGCTGTTGGACATCATCCTCGATAGAGCCGCAACAGCAGTCGACGCTCTCTTGCATGTATAGTCGACATGGCTGCCGAAGGTCAGCTTGTCGTCTATAATGACCCCGAGAGACTTCAGACTTCGCTGTGAAGTGATCGCGACTTCTCCCACATGGATAACTGCATGTTGTGCCGACTTGCGGTTGTTGACGATAACTACCTCCGTCTTATGATGAGCGAGCTCCAGGCCTCTCGCGCTCATCCATTCCTCCACCGTGTTGATCGCGTGTTCTGCGGTTAGTTCTACCTCAGGGATTGACTCCCCGTAGACCAAGGTTACGTCGTCGGCAAAGCCGACGATCTTGACCCCCGGAGGGAACTTCAGTCTCAGAACCCCGTCATACATGAGGTTCCATAGCACCGGGCCGGAACCCTTTTCTGACCGGCATCGGTCTCGTATAGCAGTACGCGGTTCTGGAAGTAACTTTCCAGGATCCGGTACAGACCCACCGGTAGGCTAAGCCGGTGTAACGAGAGCGCGATGGCATCCCAGCTTGCGCTGTTGAATGCGTTCTTCACGTCAAGTGTCACTAACGCACAGTATCGAATGCCTCGCCTTTTCCGTTGGATCGCTATCTCGGCAGTATTTATCACTGAGTTGAGAGCGTCCGCTGTGGATTTACCCTTCCAAAAGCCAAACTGGTTGCTTAACAGGCCGTCCGTACCTTCCGCGTACGGGGTTAGCCTGTTGAGGATGATCCTCTCAAGCAGTTTGCCAGTCGTGTCGATCAGACAGATTGGTCTGTACGCCGATGGGTCGCCTGGCGGCTTCCCGGGCTTCGGCAACAGCACCAATTTCTGCCTTTTCCATCTATCGGGGAAACGGCACTCGTCAAGGCTTCTCTGCATAGCTAGCCTGAACATGTTCGGGTTCGCTATGATCGCTGCCTTGAGAGCGTTGTTTGGAACTCCATCTGGCCCTGGAGCTTTGTTCATTGCTAGGGATTTAGCCACTGAGAGTAGTTCTTCATTCGTCACTGGAGCCACCATTTCGGCCGTGCCCGCACTGTCTCGTAGTGCAGGTGGCCAGGGGCTTGTGGCTCGAGACGGGAAGAATACTTCGATAATCGTTGCCAACCGGTCCGGAGACCGTTCTGGGGGTGAAGAGCCCCCTTTAGTCTTGGCCATCACTATCCTGTAGGCGTCACCCCACGGCTTCGCGTTGGCACTTTCACACAGGTTGTCGAAACACGCTCTCTTGCTGCTTTTAATAGCCTCGTTAAGGGCCAATTTCGCAGCTCGAAACACTTCACGGCGGTTCTCTCTTGCATCCTCGGTGCGAGATCTTTGCATCCTACGTCTAGCTCTGAGGCAGGCTGACCGTAGAGCTGCAATCTCGGCACTCCTGCCTCTGCCGTTTCTTGGCAGTGTTTTTCTCGGCATAGTGGCGTCGCACGCGCGTGGTGGAACAGCTACCAGCGCATCCCCGCTTAGACTGTCGGTGTTGGCCTCCAGTCCCAGGGCCGCGGTGAAAGCTTCGCTGTCGAAGTGATTGGACTTCCACCCGTGTACCTGACAGGGATCTCCCGCCCTCGGATGCTGCACACCATAGTTGATCCTAAAGCGGATTGCTAAATGATCGCTATGGGTGTAGCCTTCGTCTACCCTCCATTCCATTCCTGGAACCAGACTCGGGTTGGCAAATGTTACGTCAATCCACGCCTCCACCCCGTTTCTACGGAATGTACTAGCGGAGCCATTATTAGCTAGCACATTATCGAGTTTCGCAAGCGCCTCCATTAGCGCTTGACCCCTACTATTTGTACAGCGGCTGCCCCACTCCACTGCCCAAGCGTTAAAGTCTCCCGCTATGACTACCGGTTTCCGGCTCACTAGGTCTGACGAGAGCCTGTCGATCATCTGGTTGAACTGTTCTATGTGCCACCTTGGTGGAGCGTAGCAGCTGCAATAGAACACACCATTGATCTTGGCAATCGCAACACCCTCGGCGGAAGAGTGTATTACCTCTTGAACCGGGAACCGTCCAGTTGTACAGATTGCCACCATTCCAGACCCGTCCGACACCCAATTGCCGTTGCCGGCAGGGATGCGGTACGGGTCTGATAAGAGACATCTGTCCTCGACTCCGGGACCGACTGCCACAGCAGCTGTTGGGCTGCTGCACAATGGTTAAGATTTAGCTGTGTGACGTTCACGGCTTCTTCTTATTTGCCTCACCGAAAGGACACGAAGGTCCGCCCATAGCATGTTTATAGGCTTGCTTCTTAACGGTGCAGTTAAGGTACTTGTGCGCCTTAGTGCGACCCCGCTCCTTATGCCCCTCCTCACCGCAGCGACGACATAGTTTGCTCCTGTCTACGCCCTTGCACTCGTAGGATTTGTGGCCGGACTCAAGGCACCGATAGCACCTATCCACTGAAGGCGGCTGGGGTATGCTAATTGGGCATACCGACCAGCCGATCTTCAGCTTACCTTTCTCGGTTATCTTTTTGGCATCCGCCTTCAGTAGCCTGAGGTAGGCTACTTGGGTGCCAGAGGGCCCCTCTCTAAAACGCACAGAGGCCCGCTCGATTGTCGCGTCGCATTGCTCCTTAACGTCTGCGACGACATCTTCGACGCGGGTCTACGATCTTCTAAAATGTGTAGTCCTAATAACCGACAACGATCTTTGTATGGTTCAGGTTCAGCGGATCGTTCCAAAGCAATTGACGTAATGCATATCGTATGAATCTGCGCTGGACAGCCTCACTTCGTTGGCTTCAAGTTGTATGATGGGAGCACCCACGTTTGAAAATTCCAACGGTGAAAAGGTATAAATTAATAATAAAAACCATATTCAAAAGCAAGAATTCGTCGATGTACTATACCATTTTTTGTATCAGACAACATATTGTCTATTGCCTTAGTTTTGGAACTGTTTACACCAAGAAATTTTCAAAATTACATTCAGTTTCAAGTGACTATCTCAAGTCACCAGAATTAAAACATTTATGCAACAAGTTTTAAGCCCCTCCCGAAACAAAATCCTGGCTGCGGGCCTGTACACGAATAGTTTTTCTGTGATATTATGAAACACGCTAAAGTTAATTTTCATGTTTTTTTTGCTGTGCAGTTCAGAGCCTCTCACATTGTTATTTGAGCTGCCCCAAATAAGCGAAAGCCCGTTTCTGCTACAATAGGATAGAACGTTTTCAAAATCATTAGAAGATAATGACTTCTTATGCGACAGACATGCCGAACAATACATATTCTTTATGCCGATGTAGTCAAGAGTCAGACTAACTGTCACAGCAAAGATATCGCGAGTCGTATAACCAATAGCATTATTCGCAAGAATGCATGCACGAGGCATTTCACGCGGATTTCTCGTGCCTCTCTTTTTGTAAGCAATGAAAGCAGTGTTAATTAGCTTTCCAATATAGAAGTTTCCTTTACAAAAGTGCGGTTCTTTGACCAATGCTACGGAAGCTTTACCTTCATGCATAAGCCGAGATAGATTCATAGTTGCTCTACTTTTTTGCAGCGGATTGATTTGTTTTATTCTCACCTTTGTTGATTAGAAAACTGTACATTTCAATTCCAACATATATGGCACAACAAGTAGATGACACCAAGCAAGGTGAGATGTAAACGCATATAGCGATTCAAAACAAGTTTAAATGGGACACGATCATAATTTGATTCCCCATTTATTTCATTTGACGGTGGTTTGGATAAGACATGCTCAGCCATTGCTGAGACACACGAATGAGAGTTTGCCACATACATACACACATACATTGTCCCAAAACGTCGAGCTGAGTCGATTTTTATATAAGACTCGGGTCTCCGAGCTTCGAAAAAAATCTTTGAAGTTTGTGCTAGTGATATTGAGATGTTAATTTTCCCTTGAAATTAAGTAAGTAAATGAAATCGAATGATTGCAACTTGTTTTTCTATTGACACTGTACTCTGGTTGGCTGGAGTGAAGACGACAGCAAAAGTCAAATGAATCAGTAAAGAGACGGTATGCTGGCGGTATGATTAGGATTTGAATTTGTCATTTGTGACTAAATTCTACCGGACTACTCCGGCCACAACCGAGAATCTGAGCTGGAGCAATTCAATGTTGACATTAATAAATCTTCTTATAATCTGGGAAAATGATAATTTGAGACAAACTATTCTCAGACTCGCTCGGTGTAGTATCATTCATTACAGCTCGTCTGTTCTCCGAAGAAGAGAATTGAATTGATTTTAGGATTGCTTTCTACTAAACACAATTACAAGATCATAAATCCTCCTATGGATATATATCAATCGGTTCGACCGGTCCAGCTAGTAATTAATGGTAATGAGCGTTGCTGAATGGGAGATTATCTTGGATATGTTTACAAACACATTACACACTAATTGATTGGACTACCAACGGTGCTGGAGAATGATGACGATTCATGAATACTGTAATGAATTTTACGACACTTCTCGTCGCCGTATCTTTGCCTGGGTGTGATTTCTGATCTGATTCCAATGAACGTTTTGACCGTGATATAGGCATGCATTGCACAACAGAACAAAGTCGTGATACTACGTTTTGTTACGGAACTTAACCGTCGGTTTCGACAGACATCACATCACGGTTGTTAATGTACAGATCAAGAGCGGGGTAACGATCCTAAGCCTTCCTGCAATATACGGTGAGTTGTTGATGAAACCATCTGGACCACCAGATCAAGGTAAGGACTGACGCGATTTAATTCAGTTTCCGTAAGTGATATTAATAATATGGTATCACACTTCGAAACATAAAAACATCTAAAACTTAAAGCCAGATGAATTGAACTAGTGACAATTGCTGACCTTTGGTTATTGACACGTTAAAAAAATTAGAGACCCCTTGATTACAAGGGTTTTCAATTGCAGTATTTTGAATATAGATCAAGATGAATTTTGAATTGCCTCTCATGCTACGCTGATTGATATGATATCCCCATTTGCAGACAATGATTAAAATTATTGTTCAGATAGACTGGATTTCCACATACCGGCGAAGTGAGTTGAAAAGTTTTAAGCACATTTTAAATCCCCTCATAAACCCGTTTTATTGTATGACAATGACTCATACCCCATTGTGGCAAGCATGCAGTATATGTCATGATTCGTTATTACAGCTTCTCCGTTTTTTACACAAATAAAATTTGGTTTAGAATGACACGTAGCATACCAATAAAATAGTCACTGGCTGTGAACGAGTAGGAGTCTACCAACTTTTCCGATTAGGGGATTTTCGAGTGCTGCAAATAAATAATAGAAAAATCTTTTGGAAGACAATACTTTTACTTCCTCTTCTAACTGTTTAAAGAATCAGCCAGCATTAGACATCTACAATGTGTTTATTATTACTGCACAATCGCAAGTTGAGTGCACGGGATCGGATGAACATTCATTATATTTATTTTTTTATTTTATTGTTTACAATTTGTAGAAATATAAAAGACCCAACACTTCGTTAAGCTAATGCCTTGAACAGTTTTAACAAACAAATTTAAGAAATGCCTTTATTCACGAATTACAAAAGACGCGTCAAAGAAATAAATTATGACGAAATATATACATTCACGAAAATTTAAATGACAATGAGCTCCATTGTTTCAAAGAGGACAAATTTAAATAAAAATAAGCTCGAATCCATCCGCACCTTCATGGTTGACTCCCTGAAAGCCAGCACCAGTAACAAGCGCCACTAAACATTAAAAATAATATCCACCACTGATAGCACTGACGATGGCAATGATTGCGGCGGCAAGGTCACAGGACCACTAGGGGAATGATTAAATTTAAATCTTATATGGTGAGTCGTCGTTACTTGCACCGGAAAAAGGCACGCCCGGAGGGGGCAAGCTGCCATGCCATGCCCGTGACACGACGCAAACAGAGAGTGGTGAGTGGTGTGAAAGTGGTCCGCCAGACGCAAACACACGGAACAGGCAAGAGAAGAACGGTAGGTAAGTGCTCTCCGACATAAAAACCATCACGTCTGTGTCGTTCTGAAAAGCGGGTGGAAATTTCATAATTATAATTAAACCTCCGTAATCCACTTACAAACTATAGCTAGTCTGGGATTAAGGGTAATCTGATGAGTTCCCCGGTATGGACACAGTGCGAAGTGAGTTTCCCCTCATCCCCTTCGGGAAGTAGTATTTGATGGGGAAAGCAGCACTACTTGTCGGGATTGAAGCTACCATTAATTTCTCCGATGTAACCTGGCGGATGATGGTTGGATATTTATTTAGAGTATCGAGGATAAATTAAAAGTTTGTATGAGCGAGTTGTCCACAAGTGTTTCATTTTTTATTTATTCAGTTCGTTTATTTAATAGACACAAATGCGTTAGCTTGGCGGTGCCAAATTCTTTTTTTTTACATTTTGAGTATCTTAAAACTAAAAGGTTACAATGCACAAATATTTTTTAATATTGAGAGGAATGTTTTTTACAACTATCTTAAACTAAAAATACGATTCGATATACAAGATTGAACAATAATTATTTCTTACAAAATTTTTTTTACAGTTATCTTAACCTTCCGGCAGTCGCGTTAGTGCACTGAGTTCACGCTGCTCTGAAAATTTAGCGAAATCGTCTTAGGGCACCAGCGTCTGCTCGTTCAGTGGGCCATAAGCGCGACTTCCGGAAGGTTAAGACTAGTAATGTAGATTAATATAAAAAAGGGGAACAAACTTTTATGAGTATTTTCACAGCTATCTTAAAGCTAGGAATACAATAAGATATACAAGATGGAAACAAAAAAAAATGAAAAGGTTCAAGGCTATCTTAAAACTAGGAATATTACACAAATTGGTTTTTGTAGCAGCAGCAGGAGTTGTATCAGGAACAGTGGGGAGTAGGCGAGCACGATGACGGGGAAAGAAGAACAAAACTTGCAACTTTCAGGCAAAGAGAAGAACAGTGGCATGAGTTAGAGCCTCATACTGGTAGATGGTAGATGCCTAGAATCGGGTTGACGGCGGAGAATCTTTCAAGAGTGAACAGACCATCGACCTGCTCTCACTTTGACTTCATTTTTGCAGGCGTGGTAAAGGTGACGGCAGTCACATAGTGGCACTCTGGTGCTTCAAAAGGAAGGACAGGAAACGAGAAATAAAGGATATGGGCTAGATTAGGATATTTACCGATTTAATAAAAAGGTAGATGAGAGACATATCTGGAAAAACGCGACTTGCCAGGATATCCCGAACTGGAACATCGGGTGGTCTACCTCGGGCCCTCCTTTAACTGCGATCTGGCGCTGCAATACCCAGCGCACGCCCAGACAACGTGATTGATGTCGTGCTAACCTTCATTGCAAGCGCACTGACTACTCTCTGTGAGCCCAATACGCCGCAAATGTTCATCCAATGTGTAGTGGTTGGACATAAGCCGGGACATTACACGTATGAAATCCCGACCCACATCCATCCACCCGAACCAAGGTTTCATTGATACCTTCGGGATAATCGAATGTAACCATCGTCCAAGTTCCCCATTGATCCACGAGTTTTGCCAACTGTCGAGTGTTCTCTGATGACAAATGCTGAAAAATTCGTTGAAGCAAACTGGTCTTTCGTAGATGTCACCTTCTAATGCGCCCACTTTTGCTAAAGAGTCGGCCTTTTCATTGCCCGGAATACAGCAATGAGAGGGGACCCAAACAAAGGTAATCTTGTAAGATTTTTAAGATAACTTGCGCAGAGACTCCCGTATCTTCCCCAGAAAATACGGGAATTGCTTTTTAGGCTTCACCGCACGAAGAGCCTCGATAGAGCTGAGGCTGTCCGAAATGATGAAGTAGTGATCTGTGGGCAGAATCTCGATGATGCCGAGGGTGTACTGAATAGCAGCTAATTCTGCGACGTAAATTGAAGCGGGTTCATTGAGCTTGAATGAAGCGGTGATAGTATTATTGAAGATACTGAAGCCAATGGACCCATCGAAATTTAATCCGTCAGTGTAGAATATTTTGTCACAGTCGACTTCTCGGAATTTATCATAAAATATATTAGTGATCACTTGCGGGCGTATATGATCCGGGATTCCACGAATCTCTTCCTTCATGGATGTGTCGAAAAATACAGTAGAATCAGAAGTATCTAGGAAACGGACACGGTTGGGATTGTACGTAGAAGGATTGATGGTCTGTGCCATGTAGTCGAAGTACAAGGACATAAATCGGGTTTGAGAATTAAGCTCGACGAGCCTCTCAAAGTTTTCAATCACCAACGGGTTCAAAATGTCGCATCGGATGAGCAATCGATATGAGAGTTCCCAAAATCTATTTTTAGCGGGAGAACGCCCGCCAGCACTTCGAGACTCATCGTATGGGTCGAGTGCATGCAACCCAAGGCAATGCGCAAGCAACAACACTGGATTCGTTCCAGTTTGATGAAGTGTATGTTCGCAACGGAGCGGAAACAGAAACACCCGTACTCCATCACCGACAATATCGTTGTTTGGTACAACCTGATCAGGTCTCCTGGGTGTGCTCCCCACCATGTTCCAGTTATTGTTCGGAGTAAATGGATCATTTGTTGGCATTTCTGTTTCAGATACCTAATGTGATATCCCCAGGTACCTTTAGAGTCAAACCAGACCCCGAGATATTTGAATGATATTTGAACCTGATTGATCGTTACACCCATTTATAGAAGCTGGAGTTGCGCAGGCACACGCTTCCTAGAAAAAAACAACCAACTCAGTTCTCTCCGTGGAGAACTCGATACCCAGCTGAAGAGCCCAAGCAGACAAATTGTCCAAAGTATCTTGCAATGATCCTTGCAAATCGGCAGCATTGGATCCTGTAACAGAGACCACCCCGTCGTCTGCAAGTTGCCTTAGCGTGCATAGATTGGCAAGACAATCGTCAATGACATTCAGGTAAAAATTGTAGAGCAGGGGACTTAGACATGAGCCCTGGGGAAGACCCATGTAGATAAAACGCAATGTTGTTAAATCGCCATGCGGAAAGTGCATGTGCTTTTCAGACAACAGGTTTAGCAAAAAGTTATTTAAAATTGGTGAAAGACCATGCTGGTGCAGCTACTCTGACAGAATATTGATAGAAACTGAGTCAAAAGCCCCCTTAATATCCAAGAAGACTGATGCCATCTGCTCTTTGTTAGCATAGGTCATTTGGTTTTCTGTAAAATGCAACGCAAGGCAATCGTTCGTCCCTTTGCCTTTGCGGAAGCCAAATTGTGTATCTGACAGTAAGCCATTTGCTTCGACCCAGTTGTCGAGCCGAAACAGGATCATTTTCTCGAACAACTTCCGAATACAGGACAGCATTGCAATCGGTCGATACGAGTTAAGGTCGGATTCTGGTTTTCCTGGTTTTTGGATGGCGATGATCTTCACTTGCTTCCAGTCATGAGGGACAATATTACCCTCAAGAAACTTGTTAAATAAGTTCAACAAGCTCCTTTTTGCAGTGTCAGGTAGATTCTTCAGCAAGTTGAATTTGATTCTGTCTAACCCTGGAGCGTTATTGTTGCATGATAAGAGAGCAAGTGAGAACTTCTCCATCGAAAGCGGCGTTTCGTTCGCGGCATCGTGAGGAGACGAGACGCGTCTATAATACACTGTCCTAAGTGTCGATCTGAAATTCTTTCGTGTAACTGCAACAGTAGTCGATTACTGTTCCGTCTAAACCGATATTGATAAGCTACTAAATTGGTATACTCCCCAGACCTCTTGCAGGTTCAAAAGTGCATTAGATCTATCTGTATGCTCGACATCACTTTCGTTAGATCGCACGTAGAAAAACCAGATACGATAGCGATCATTTGCCAATCGTTATTTCAATGAACAATAAATGACGAATCCAATTAATCCCCCTTATTCTGCGCGGCGTGTGACGTGAGACGACTAATCTCACCTCACTCTACGTGACTTTCCTCACCCAATTCTGAAGAGTCACTTCGGGTGACGTAAGAGGCCCATTTAACCGCAATGGTGAATCTCACCTCACCCGAGTCGACTCTCAGAATAGGGTGAGAAAAGTCACGTAAAGTGAAGTTTGATTGGTCGTCTAACGTCACACGCCGCGCAGAAAATGGCCGAATGTTCCTAGTGACTTGACACGCAATATTGATTGGAGAAAATACGTAGCATTAATTTCTACTCCTCTTGCTTCGACGGTAGAACTATTCCCTATAGAAGAATATGAACTCAGAACAGGTTTAATTATTAAGGCACCAGAAGAAGCCCAAACGAAACGCAATCCCACAAGTAACTTTTCCATAGATTCACTCTTGACAATGACAATAACACTCCGGGTCCAGACAGAATTAAGTTCAACTAAGCGAATAATCTTCTCGGCCTTACCAAAAGACGATTGTTCAATTATTATGGCATCGCCATTCCAAAACCGGAAAATTAACCTCCGATCATAGCTCATATCGACCGATTGCAATTCTATCCTGCATCAGGAAATTGCTGGAAAATATTATTTTTACGACGTCTCGAAAATCGGGTTGAAGCGAACGGCTTGCAATCAGATATCCAGTATGGTTTTCAAAAGGGAAAGAGAACGAATGATTGCCTGCCGCTGATTTTGTCAGAAATCATAGTGTTCATAGATGTAAAATAAACATTCGACAAAGTTTCCGTTGTAGTTCTTTCGGTGAAACTACATCAATGTAGTCTTTCACCAACATTAAATTATTATTTATACAATTTATTGTCTGAAAAGCGCATTCATTTTTCGTATGACGTTTTTGAAACATTTGGAATAAGTTACATGGGCCTTCTGCAAGGTTTTTCAACCATTTTTAAGTAAATGACATTTATAATTGCTAGCCCATGCACTCTAAGGCAACTTGCAGATGATGTCGTGGTTTCAACAACCATTGCAAGATAGCTTGGATGATTTATCCAATTGAGCTTTGAAACTGAGCATCGATTTCTGAACAGAGAATAGAGTGTTGGACGGTGAGAGAAAATCTCAAGCTGAAGGAGCTGGTAGTGAACGTAGCAAGAACTTGACGCACTCAGGAAGGTGAGATGCTGTTCGAGCTGAAGCAGGATCCATAGGTGTAGAGCTCGACCTATCGGGAACTCGAGGCTGAAGCGGCGGTGGGAGGAGAAGCGAACGTGAGAGCTTTAGTCTAAGAAGCAGTGATCGAGTGCGGGAATTTGGACGAGATCACAACGGAAGACGAAGTGGGGAGCGCGCTAATAGACTAATGTAACCTGAAGAAAAAAACAGATGTCAATAAGGTTGAAGAAGGCACAAAGACAGCAGCATCGCTTATGTCGACCGATACGATGAAAGCCTGATTGTCGGTTTGCTCATCACGAGTGATGTCTAGAGCCACTAAACAAACGGAGAGGTGTTTCAGGTACCTGGCATTGCTGAATCAGACAAAAAACTGTAACGACCCGGACAGATCTGATGTTCTTATAGTCCGAGTACAAAAAGGGTGAACGGCGTATTCGTATGTAGTTTTTTCGCTCTCCCATGATGGACAACAGAGCAATACAACCGGATACTGGGCGCACTAACCGATTCGTTAGTCGGACGAACGCCGGTTGTTATAGAAGGCGACTTTAACGCTTGGGCCGTGGGGTAGCAGGATGACCAACAAAAAGTGTTACAGTTTCTTGGAAGCCCTGGCGAGCTAGTGAGCACATTGCGAACACCAGGCAATCCGCTACACCATTGGTCGGCGGAATTGTACAGTTACGCAGAGAGTGAGTGCTGGCGGCGGAAGCGGAAAATAATGTACATTGATAAGCACCTTTTTGTAGAAACACTTAATGCTGACAGTCTCGTTCCAATTTCGAATTCCGATGAGAAAACATTGGGGAGAAGGTGTGACGTAAGAATGCCAAGGAAAATGGAGCCGAAGAACTATTGGCGTTATGCGTATTGGTGGAACGTAAGGCCAAGCATCCTCCGGATTGTCTGTCTATAATCCAGAAGACGCGTTCAGAGAGCATGATCTGAGTCAATTAGAGAAGAGTGTAAGGGCACATTCCGGGCGGCTGAAACCACTTTTAAACAAGAGGTAGTCGAAAGTCCACCTGCTACAAAAAGCTGTGCGGAGAAGTAGACGCTAACTTCTGTGGCAACGCATATCATGTCATGATGGTTATAATCGAGGGTTTAACGACGCCAGCTGAAATATGCGCGGAAAACTGAAAATTATCGTGGAGGGTCATTTCCCGAAGCACGACCCAACTGCATGGCCATGAATCAGGAATCAGAATATATTGGCTTAAATGGCACGTTTCCCGTATGTAGTCAGAGATTTGTGCCTTGCCGTGTGTTTTCATCATTTCCTCAGCGGAAGGAAAGGAGAAGGAGGTGTGGGGAAGTAGAATTGGAAGGGTGGGAAAAATAACGGCACAGAAACAAAAACAAATAGCAGGTCAGTTAATCTCACAAGCAGTTCAACTCTGCCTGTGAGTAATCCTAAAGCTCTTTACCACATTGGATAAGAAACTTTACTATGTCTCTGAGTTTCAGTCGTCCAAACATGGTGTCGTCTATATAAGGACAGCCGAAAACTCGAAGTCGCAATTGCGCTACTGCTGGACAGTTGAATATCAGATGATATGAGGTTCCGCAGTCGGATTCACAAAGATCACATGAAAAAGACTCAGCGCGCTGAATAGTTGTCATGTGATAATTGAGTTTGCAGTGGCCGGTTAAAGCCCTGATCAGCATGCCACAGTGGACCTTCGAAAAATGTACGAGATTTTTCGAAATCACTGGGCACGGTTGTTCTAGAAACGCCTTTGTTTGGCGACAAGTTTGTAGATTTCTCCAATAACTACGGTGTTTGGAGGAAGCCCAGGACCGTATTTTCCCCCTTATCCAACTTGTCGAAATTAGCAGGGCGGGCTCAGGACCAACGAAGTCGATCGCTGAACCTGCCTTGACTAATTCGTCAGCCCATTCATTTTCAGAAACACCAGAATGTCTGGGCACCCAGACAAGGTAGATAGTGTTGACAATGCTTAGTTCTTCGGTTTGGGTTCGGCACGCGATCACTAGCTTGGACCGTGATTTGTTTGAGCTAAGGACATTGATTGCAGCCTGACTATCCGAGCACAAGTTTATAACTTTGCCGGACAAACTCAGTTGAAAGACCGATTGTACCCAGCACATAATCGCAAAGATTTCTGCTTGGAATACAGTACAGTATCTACCTAGTGGGTGAGATTGTTCCAATCTCCTTTCACGACAGTAGACACCAGCACCAACACGTCTCTCCATCAGAGAACCGTCAATGTAACAGACCACTTGCGTTTGTTGTTGCGTGTCCACATAGCCAGACAACCTCTCCCTTCGAGAGGGAATCTTTACATGGAATGCCCTATAAAAAAAACCACATGGGAGAGTAAAAATATCTTCACACTATATAAGCATTTGTGACCACAGTCGTGTATGACTGGTAGCAATATCAACATGATTACTATTCCAAAGCCCAGCAGCCTGCAGCCTGTATGCATATGATAGTGCTTCTTGTTTGAGGTGTATGTGTAATGGTTTGATATTTAGAAGTGCCTCAAGAGCAGCAGTCGGAGTCGTGGTGAAAGCGCCAGTCAACACCATGAGGGCCATTCTTTGCAGATGGTTTAGCTTTGACTGGACTGTCATCACCTCTCCCCTCTGCCACCTCACAAGGCATCCGTATGACAGTATTGGACGTACAATTGTCGTGTAAATCCAATAGATGTATTTAGGTTTGAGACCCCAGGTCTTTCCAAAAGTTCGTCTACACTGCCCGAAGGCTATGCACGCTTTCTTGACTCTGAAATCAATGTGAGCAGACCAATTCAACTTTGAATCCAATATAACTCCAACGTATTTAACTTGATCTGCACACAGTAGCTCAGAATCAAAGAACTGCATGGGACGAACCCCAGTTGGTATTCGCTTCTTCGTGAAAAGAACCATTGAAATTTTGCTTGGGTTAACTGATAATTTAACTTGTCGACAACACTGTTCAACAGCCCTTAATGTTTGTTGCATTAAGTCAAAGTTTGTTCTCATGCAAAGTCCAGTAATCAGTATTTGGTAATCGTCAGCAAACCCGTAGGTTGGAAATCCAACCTCATTGCATTTCTTCAACAAGCCATTGGCAACCAAGTTTCATAACAAAGGTGACAGAACGCCACCCTGAGAACAATCGCAAATACTCAATTTCCGTATCTGAGCATGTAGCAGAGACGAGCAAAGAATTCGGTTACTGAGTATTGCGTTTATCCAACCCGAAATACATGCAGATATCCCATGACCGCGCATCGCTTCCAGAATAGACTGGAAGGACACATTGTCAAAAGCGCCCTCAATATCTAGGAATACACCCAAGCTAGATTGCTTGAGCGAGAAGGCTTTCTCAATGTTGTAAACAACATCGTGAAGCAGAGTGATCGTGGATTTCCCACACTGATATGCATGTTGCATTTTGTGCAGTGGATATTCAACTAAACTAACGTTCCTGATGTGATGATCGATTATCCGTTCCAAAGCTTTCAGAAGAAAAGAACTTAAGCTGATAGCCCTAAAACTCTTGGCTTCTTCATAGCTTAAACGCCCCCCTTTGGAAATACATCTTACAGTTATTTCTCGCCATGCTTTCGGGATATACTCGGTAGACTGGAAAGCATAATCTTTTTCAAGACATGTTTAAGAATATGAAATAATATCAAATCCCTTTTGCAGCAGGACGGAAAGTATTCCATCTATTACGGGTGATTTGTATGGAGCAAAGCTGTCAACTGCCCAGTTGACCGATTCAGTGGAAACCAATGTGCGTGCTAACGCCCACGAGTCCGAATCACCAGACTGAGATCTGTGAACATTGTTCAGTTCCGGATCGAGACAACCTGGAAAGTGTGCGTTGAAGAAATCTTTATCGTCCGTCACATAAACACCATCTCTAGTTTAGGTTAAGGAGGTTCATCTGAAAATCTTTCGATTTCGAGAGATTTTTATTTAACCTGCTAGCCTCGTTCAGACTAGAGACATTAGTGCATAGGTTTTGCCAGCCAGCTCGCTCTGCAGCTCTCAGACTTTTCTTATATGCACTACTAGCTGACCTGAAAGCCCTGGAATCATCATGCTGACGAGTTCTTCTCATATCCTTCTTCATTCCTTCAAGCTCAGCCCTCCACCACGGGGTTCCCCTAGTCGTTTTAACAGTACGAAGTGGACAAGCTTCTTCATATGATACTACTATGAATGAGTTTGTCGTATCCACGACGTTATCTAAGTCGTCTATTTGACTAATTGTTGGAAAATATCCATGAAATTTAGTCGCCAAGTTTTCCAAAAAGAGGTCCCGGTTTGTAGATTTAGGATTACGATTTGTTACCACATTGAAGGTGTCATCAAAATGATCGAAAAATATATATTTACTATCGGATAGACACGGTTCAGTTTCATTTGGAACCTGCCAATTTCCCAGCTCGTACTAAATTCTATCAGAGCAAAGTGTTATGTCTAACATGTCAAATGTCATGTCCTCCCTCCCAGACATCGCAAAAGTTCGTCGGTTTCCCACATTCAGAATATGGAGATTTGTACTACTTATGTACTCCATCAGTTCAGAGCCTCTCAGATTGATGTCTGAGCTGCCCCAAATGATGTGATGAGCATTCGCATCACTGCCGATAAAATAAAGTTCTTAAAAAGTTGAAAATTTTCGGCATGGTCCGGACCCCCAGGATCCTCCTTCTGGATCCACCACTGCTTTCAAGTGTTTCAGCGTCAACACATAGCATCTCAAGTTCGTGGCATTCGATCCATTGTATGTTTGTGAAAATCGTATTGAATATGTTATATACATTTCCACCATTATATTATCACGAAATCATAGTTTGGACAAATGAGAAAGGGACAACGTTATTATTAGCACTTGCGTCAAAAAACCAAATAAATGAATTATTAGTTTATTATGTTGTTATTGATATAGCTAATCAGTCAAAAAATCCATCATAAAAATGGTATTATGCTAATAAGAAAAGTTCGATAACACTGTATGAAAACATTTTTTTCATTTTTATAGCTTTGGACATTAAAAATGAACTTAGCATCCCAAAATTACACTTAAATGTGAATTCAACCTAGATTAGGCAATATTTTAGGCTTTATCCGACTTTTGTTCGTAGTCCCGCCACTGCGAGCTGTTCCGCTTGTTTCCATGTACCCGATCAGAAACACATAACAGAAATATTTCAAAACTATACCTAGCATTGTTACTTGTTATAAATTACTGTTATTTTAACTATTAACGAGACCTAATTTATAACAAAATTTGTCGCAAAAATTGTGTTCTGTTATAATCTTGTTATTTTATTCTGATCGGGTATGGTATCAAATACTTCTGTGACAGTTGTACCGACCTGGAGGTTGGCAAAGCTGCAACATGAGATCCCATAATGCGATCATTTGCACCTGTGGCCCTATTCTCACAGCAACTTCAGCTAGTAACTAAAAGATTTTTTTCTTCTAGTCACTAAGCGACTTGCCTGTGAAAACACGGCCCCTTATACAGAACTCCACCAACCCATTATTTTTACATTTCTTACAAAAGAAATGTATAGGATTCGCTCAAACTTTGAAAACTTTTTCCGAGGCCCGGAGCGCCGAGTCTCATATACCAATCGACTCAGCTCGACAAATTGAGACAATGTCTGTATGTGTGTGTGTATGTGTGTATGTATGTATGTACAAAATGTCATGTAATTATCTCAGCAATGGCTGAACCGACCTTTATGAAATTAGTTTCAAATGAAAGGCCTAACGTTGCCATTTGACACTATTATTTTTGATTTTCGATATGTTGATATGGGCGATTTTGTCAAAACACAGCAGGTTTTTGGCGAATAACTTTTGAGCATTGCAATATTTTCCAACAAGCTGCACATAAAAAAAAGCTTGTTAAAATACCTTTCTAACAAGCTATAGATTGTCTAAATCCATGCACGAGCGGCGGAGATATTAAACATTTTGTATTTTTAGTCCTCGCTTACCAATTTCCACTAATTAAAAATGAGATTATTTCATACAGAGTATTGCTTTACTGGTGTTTTAGGGGCAAAACTAAACCGATTTTGAATATCGGGGTATGAAAACACATCTACGTGATTCAAGAAATTCGATGTTGAGAACATTTTGTGAATTACCTTTATAATAAATTAACTATTTCTCAAAAATCAATATATAAGTTCACTTCAAAGGCAAAATAATGTGTTGATAAAGAAACAGTGAGTTCTAGTATTTATCCCTTGGATTAGGCATTGTGTTCAATCATGAGGTAAATATTGGATGTTATATCAATACACAGATCAACAAGTAATTCACCTAGTAGTGAGATAAAAGATTTCTCATATAATTATACTCGTGGCGTCACCGAAAGCAACTGTATGTTTGAAGCCCAAAAATCTAGCGAAAATTTAGCTCTTTTCCAAGATTTAGGTTATACTGGTTATGGCGCAAAAATTACTACTCACATTAATTATGACAAGAATGAAAGGAATCAATATATCATAATAATATACCTATAAAAATAATGTCACTGCATTAACCATCATTTACCATTCCTCACACGCCCCCCCCCCCATCTCTCTCTGTCTCTCTTCTATCGCATCTATCTAGCTATTTCTGTATCTATTTCTAAGTTGTGTGATAATCTGCCAATCTGAAATATTTATTAATTGTAATTGAGAAGGTTTGAGAAAACAAAACTATTTTTGTCTGCTGCTACATCAACTCAATTTTAATTCAATTGTATTCAAAGCCTGTATCTACACTATAATTAAGGAAATTCATGGCTATATCCGAAAAATATTGGGCTTAACTGGGTAATATGAAAGTTTGACGATGAAAATTTTCAAAAGAGACATTCCACGTGCGATATTTAAACTATTCGTATCTCTATTGAATTTTGAATGAAATATATGCTCAAAGACTGAAAGCTGAAGCCAGCAGGATTGGTCTTGCCATCAACGTTTTGAAGACAAAATACATGAGAGGAAGAGGTTCTAGAGACGACAATGTACTTTGACGGTGACGAAATCGAGATGGTCGACGAATTCATGTATTCGGGCTCACTGGTAACCGACGACAATGATAACATCAGAGAAATTCAGAGAGGGATCTTGGCGGGAAATCGTGCCTACTTTGGACTCCGGAGGACGCTCCGGTCGAACAAAATTCGCCGCCGCACGAAGTTGATTATCTACAAGACGCTGATTAGATCGGTGGTCCTCTACGACCACGAGACCTGGACTATGCTCGTGGAGGACCAACGCACCCTTGGAGTTTTCGAACGAAAGGTGTTGCAGATGGAAGACGGAACGTTGCGCAGGCGAATGAACCATGAGTTGTATCAGCTGCACATTCGTTGTATTGGTACGAACTTTCATGAAAAATAACGGATCAAAGACCAAAAATATCCACAAATTAGATCCAGGAAAAGAAGTCTCCCAACGTACCCACTCTCGATGGGGGATGCAACTACAATGTGTCTTCTAACTTACCGTCGTCCATATCTGGATATACTGAGTAGTTTGAACCATTTATTTTTCACAGTATTGGTCTGTATAGGACTTATTTATCCATATTTCCTGCACGATAATTCCGAACGAAACAATATGAAAGCTATAAGGATGAATTGAAAGAGACTGCATTGCAATCAACTGAATGCACGGCTTTTATGCTATCGACATAGCCTAGACATTTCACACTATTTACTTCAATGCAAATAAAATTTTTGAAATATCTACCTGTCTCATTCACGATACGCATTCTCCCTGTCGTTCTTTGTTCAAGGGGCTTGAAAGCACATGTGACCTTGTCTCACTTTACTATATTCAATTGCGCGATAAAATACTGGACCAGTAAATTCTATTCTGTATATAAATCTTTTTTTCGGGAATTTGTGACCAAAAAGTAAACTTCGAATTCCAAAGCAAATTGAGCGTTCCAGGTTCCTGATAAATAAATATGGTCCAACAATAAGGTAGAAACACCAGATAATCTTAAAACGACGCCGTCAAGTAAAGAAGCATGAAAACAAAAAGAATAAAACCAAAAAAAGATGGAAGCCCTAGATAGTCCATAGCCTATTCTCAGAAGATGAGATTTTCAAAAACATTTCAAAACTTTTTGATGCAATGGTTCTCAAATTCGTACAATCCGGTTTATTCATTTTCTTAATTCAAAAATATTTTTAGCTTCAAATATATGACCATTTCATTTTAATTAATTATTTCATTCCGCATCTTTTTATTCGTTTTGTTCATCTGCGTTCATTTTACTTATTTTATTCGTTTCATTCTTTGGATTCACTCTGATCAGTTTATTCTTTTTGTGCATTTTACTCATAACTCATTTAACTTATTTTATTCATTGTTTTCATTGTATGCATTTTATTTATTTTTCCAGTTTAATCATTTTGTTCAGTTTCTTCATTTTAATAATCTGACTACTTTTTCAGTTCCAATCTTTTCTTCCAAATAATTTATTTGATTCAATTTATTTCTTTATAATTATTTATAACCTTTTACCATTCTTCGATTTTTCATTTTAATCAATGCATTTAATTCTGCTAATTTTCTTTTTATTCATTTTATCACTTCAGCTCATTTTGTTTATTTGGTTCGTTTGTTTTATTTATGTATTTCATTTATTTTTTACTTTATTCATTTTGTTCATCCATTCTTTTTATTCATTTGATTCATTTCATTAATTTGATTCATTGTATTCACTGGATGAATTAAATCAATTTGATTCATTTGATTCATTTGATTCATTTGATTCATTTGATTCATTTGATTCATTTGATTCATTTGATTCATTTGATTCAATTGATTCATTTGATTCATTTGATTCAGTTTATTCATATTTTTAATTTTATGCATTTCATGTTCAGTCATTCCTTTTATTTCATTCAATTTGTTAGTATGAGTCAATTTATTCTATTAATCTTATAACTATATCTAAATATAATCTTAATTTTTATTTAATAACCTAATCTAATTTGATTCGTGTATATTATAATTTTGATTTACATTAATTTTTCTACTCATTTTATGAATTTAAAAACCTATTATTTAATTTTTTGCTTTACTTTTTTATTTCGTTCGTTTTGTTGATTTCTATAATTTATTCAGTTTATTCGAGATTTTATTCGTGCAAGACTAGAAACTGTTTTCATCCCACCTCTAGTTGGGTGCATACTTCTCGTGAGTTCTGCAAACTAATCCAATAGTGAAATGTGTAAGAAATGTCTCATCTCACTGCTAGGTGGATTAAATCGGTTTTTTATTTTGATTATAGAGGTGTTAACCTTAGGGTCATTCGATACTTTTCGAGTTAGAGAAATCTCTTTTTGAAAAATCTCTAACCCTATGTGCTGGGTTGGGAATCAAACCCAGGAGAGCTGCGTACAATGCAATCGATTTACCTAACTACACTATGCCTGCTCCTGCAAAGCGTCCGTTCTCCATATTAGGAGCGACTCTAAACCCGGTCTGTTCCAGAACGGCCGTCAGCAGTATCCAAAATGGCATTCGCAACAGGAAGTGATATAGCCCTGGTAAGGTGGCATGTCGAATAAAAAACCAAACCAAATTAATTCGTCGTAATGCAAAATATGGCTGAATATGATCTTCAAGATATGCATAATGATAATCATTAGAACATCGTCCTGTTCGTTTATGACAACAGCTCTTATTATGACAATAGTTGTTGACCTTAAGGTTAAAACCTGTATAATCAAAATAAAATGAAATATACACCCAGTAAGAAACATTCATTCTACACCCAAAACAATTTCCCAATGCAAAAAAGGCATTACATCCTTTCGTGCATATTCCGAATTAGAATCATGCCTTCTGCGCATTGTAGACCAATCATAGTTACTGTATCACACCAACACAGCTTGATTCATGATGAAATAAATTGATTGAGAATACACGCTACCATATTATCTGCCCGCATGTAAAAGTATTAGTTGGTTTTGCTTGCTGAGTCTCCAAAAAGGTGGTGTATTCTATACATGAATACCCTCTGTGGTGCTTGTAAGAACTTCTGTCTTCATACACAGTTACGCTTTTTTGTCTGAGAACAGCTCAATTCCAACCACACTAAACGCGTGAACAGTTTACGTTCACGAGAGTGTGTGATATACGCGTTATTTTCCCATAGCGAATGGTGTTTGCAGTGAAATCATCGCTCTCTCATTCTGTGCTTCAGAGAAGAGTGGAAGAAAATGATTTGTGCTCAGATTGATTTGCGATGATCGTTGCCCAGGGCGATGATGTGCGCTGGATTCGCATGTTCGGGAAATAATACAAACTGAAATGAGTAACTGCCACTGCTGTTCAAAAGTGCAAAACCATGTCATCACTGCCCTTATAGTTTATGATACTTTAAACTTAGATACTTTTACAGCGAAATACTGATATGATATCACCTGAAAGTACTGTTAATATGAGGAATGCCAGAAATGATTGGCGGACGGCTTCTATCCGACAAATGTTGAATTAACTTGTTAACCCAATGTTCCCATATAGGTAACTTTCTCCTGCGTATAGTTCGCTTAAATAATCATTAATCATTATTTATGAACCTATCTAGTGGCTAGAAGTCGCATATCGCTGGTAAATTTAGGGTTTAGAGAACGCCGAAAGCTCAACATATTATCAAAAGAAAATCATCACCCACACCCCACCAATTTGATGATGCTATAAATTGTTCTCTCCAATATGCAGCATGTGATCAGTAGAAAGGCGAAATGGAAACTGTTCCTTGAGCGTGTATTAGTATTTTCCGAGCACACATGTATCCGAGTGGAGAGTCCTTTACAGGTGTATTAGTGCGGAGTCATTTTAATACTAATACTCCGATATCGTTGAATTCACTAATACTTTCCCAACTGTGGGTTTGTGTAAGTTTCTGTGGTGTAATCGCCTTAATGCATTTTCGTCCCGGACCAATATCGCTTTATATGCATTATACCAGTTACAATGCAAAATTCTCATTAGAATTATGCTTATTCGCATGTAATTCATACGGTTCGCGTTTTGGGTGTACGCTAAATATGTGCATTGGACTTTTTTCAACGAGCGCCCAGTGTTCCTAATGGAATATTTTCATAAAGCTGGTGTAAACAACTTCTGTTAAAATAAATAATGTTTCAATATTAAGAACAATACAGAATTAACCGGATTTAGGGATTATTGCTACCAAAATCCTAATCAAGTGCTACGATAGCTCAACGGGGTTAATCTGATTTAAATTCAATCTTTCAGAAGACAAATTTACGCCATTCAAATTAACAGACCAAAGTTTATTCTACTACACTGCGCTTCTGTCTCTGACATTACCCACTCATCTTTTTCTTTCCTATTATTCGATTCCGTTTCACCATTTAACTAGTTCGTGCCGATTCTGTGTCATTGCCATTTGAGCATTGATCTAAAACTTGCTTGGATGCTTAGCTGAACACAACCTTTCACCTACATAAGAGTTGATTTTTTTTTTCAAACAATGCAGTGACACTATGGTATCCGTCGATGAGCGAATTGTTGAGACTTGCACGTTATTCCATCCACAATGTCAACCTCAAGCATCTGCCAGTAGCATCAAAGCTTGCCTTCCGGGTCGTAACTCATTGTTAGCGGCTTGGTTGATAGGTAGGTACTATTTTTCCATCTGCAGCAAATGAAAAAGAGTGGCAAGTCTTATCACGAAAAGAAGCGTGTGTCGACAACGACACCATTTTCTTCCCAGCTGTCGCAAGATCTACCGTTACTGCTGTTGCTGCTGTGCACAAAGTTCCTTTTTGTTTGGCCCTTCATAGCAAATTGGAACATGGCATTATTTGACGATAGATTGTGCTCTGACTTTTTTCCGTGAGACAATACTTCAATCGTGATGGGGAAATATTTCCATACTTTGAACTGGGATCGTTCACGCTGCCACAGCTCCGTGACACATCTCGGTAAAATAATAGGATGACATCTTGGCAGGAATGAAAGTGGAAAACAGCTGCGCCGTTAGCCACCCCATCAACGGCTAGAAAAAAGTATGTCTAAAGGGTAGCGGTCGAGAGGGGGGGAATAATCTGCAAGGTGTCACTGATGGTTCCTTGCCGAGTTATTGTGGCACATTGAGGGCTTGTTTACTCATCTTCGCCTAACCTTCAAAGCAGACGACTTCGAGTGGCTGGCCTTGATGTAGATTATGACGTGAGCCTTCCAATGAAGAGTGCTAGCCGCCGATGAGAGTGTGGCAGGATTGGATGGCTGGCGCTGAAACTCAACAGAGAACATGAAAGTGCTGAATGAAAGGGTCACGGTCGAATTGAAAATAAATGACAACCCAGCATTCCAGTTCAATTACAACTAAATAGTTAAGTGATCTCCAGATCTCATCTAAACTACAGTATTCAATTATCTTTTGCTATGATATAACGCTTACAAAATTGGAAATGTGTATGTGCCCATTGCACATAAACCTTTAATCTGATCTAAACACAACAATTACGAAAATGTAATTGATGGTTGTTTGCCACGTTCGCTCCAAAAGCTAATCACGGCAATCGGTTTTCGATGTTTCAGATCGAATTGTGGCTTGGTTCGTTGGTGGTATCGAGGTAACGCGGAATGTTAGAACCCTAACCAGGAAGGATTTTTCAGCCACAAACATATAGGTAACTACGTGACTGACCCAACGGGAAAGCCCAGCTCGAATCATTCTAACCATGGTTTGATTTCTGGTTCGACAATTGAAATGTACCAAACCGAGAGTTATGAAATTTTTCAGATATGGTCTGGCATAGTTTTCTGTTCGGTGTTTCGGTTTCAGTAGGACTCTGCAACTGTGCTGATACTCCGAACAGTGTGCGTTTTAGAAAGGTCATGTCCCGGAGTGAAACGTAGTACCAAGCCGTCGTTCTCGTTGAAGTGTGACACATTACAAACTACACTTCGTTGGCGTACAAGTGATTGATGGGCGAGTCATGTCTAGGGTTAGAAAAATTCGAATCATTCCAATTGACAGAAACGTGATCTGTTCTGTGCGTGGTATTTGATTGAAATCTGTTTCCAACTGTGGATGCTGTTTATCGGAAACCTGATCTGAAACCAATTTCAATCTGATATATTTGGTTGATGTCAGTATTATTAATCGATTATTTATTAACTTTGACATTCATATTCGATTACGCTCGAAGAATGTGGCATTTTGGACCTTCAACTTACAACTACATAAGATTAGGCTTGGGATCATACCTGAATGAAGTAGCATTTTTGTTTCTTCATTGTAGCATTTCGTTACCAACTTCTAGACCCTCCCAGTCCTTGATAATGGCACAGCTTCACTAGAAATCCTTTTCCATAATTTAATTTGGAAACATTAGAAAACAGAAACTATACAAAATGAACAATTCATTTTACTGTAATGAACGAAACGATTTTAAATTTAATTTGTTTATGGTAAGTAGATGGCAGTATCCTTTTTGTCCGCTGTATACAGTTGCTGAGATAGCGATAAACTGCTTCGTGAACGTGCAAGTAGTGTAGCATACCTAAAATAATACTACTTGATTCACATTCAACTTAGTCGTATGTCCAGAGCGAACGAGTGCATCACACACTCATCTTCTACACTGTAGGGCATATGCCGATGCGTATCTCGTCTCTCTTGATTACTTCGATTCGACAGTGGATGGTGCAAATTGTACGGCGATGAAAAGGAACGTCGGAAGAATCGGAAGCCATCGCTGCTTGTTGCTGTTTTAATCAAAGTGCCGATGACAAGTTCGCCATCGTTCGCTATTTTATTAAAAGCAGGGTATATGATCCTGTGTGTGGAGCTTTGAGGTTTTTTCACGAGTTATGGTTCGTTGCGGTTGCTGTCATTACCACTTAATTACTGTATCCGCTCCGCAAATTTTACGGAGCGCTGTGGTGCAAGAAAGAGACCCTTACCGCGCGGTGTTATAGTAACCACACTTTTCAATTTTCATTTTATTTAAGTGTGTACAATTACAAACACTGTGGTTTTAAAATTTCCTTTTGCACCACAAACCTCCTAGCTTTGATGCTGCCATCTAACGACGGACACTAGTACGGATGTGACTGTGAGCGTTACCAGCCTGTTGGCAAAAAATTTAGACCACATTCGCAATCTTTGCATCTTTCTCTCGTATCAGTGAGTCGTTTGGCTGCTGATTTAATGAGCGAGCCTCCTGTTTCTGTGAGTCATTCAGCCCCAGCCATATCACGTTGCGGTGAACTCCCCCTACTCCGACTGAGAGTTCCTCGACGGAGGAATTTCTCACGATAACAATATCCACTTTCTTGTGCCATTTAGCTCGAGATCTACTTGGTTATTATCCAGCGGTGAAACCACCCTACCCGATAAGTTGCCTGGCGGTGGAAGTTCTCTTGGTAACGATGTCTGTTTCGTGAGCTAATTCACTCCATTTGTGTTCGGTTTATGAATCTCCATGATTTTTCTGGCAATTTCAATATTCTAAGGCAAGAGCAATTTTTCAAAAGGGCGTAGACGTTTCTACGTGCAATAATTTCAATTTTTTGTTCGATTACACTATTTTATACAGAAAAACTATCTGAGAACGAAATACAGGCAATGAATACTTCTACGCGAAAAAAATATGCACTGAAAAAATGTGTGATTTTTCACAAAAACAAAAATTTATGATAAAAATTGAAAATGCAAAAAACCCATTTTTTCTAAAATCTAAAGAGAAAAGAAACATTTTGAATGTAATTTCATGACGGAGAAATTATCAGCAACATTTTTTTCTAATAATAACTTTATACATGTTTTTAAATTTCATACTAATTGACATACAAAACTGTAATTTTATTACATATTATAATTCTAAGTATCATTTTAAATCAAAATGCATTTAACAAATATCTTCCAAAATACGATAGTTTTCGAGATATTTGGAATTTTGCTCCAACAAAAACAATTAATTCATGTAATTATGTCCTTAAAAGTTTTCCTAACAACAACTTTTGACAAATTTTTATTAATCATACTATTTGCAGTCAAAAGTACAATTTAATTTTTGAATATGATTCTAAAGACCTTTTTAAATCAAAATACTTATAACAGAAAAATTCTAAATTGTGGTAGTTCTCGAGATATTTTAAAATTTGTTTTAACAACGCAATTATTTTGTTTTATTACGACCTTTTCAGAAGTTATTCGCGTTTCTCCATCCACAACAATTAGTTTTTCGTAAGGCCCATAACATTTCCTGTAACTTTCCCATTGACATCAAGGCGATATTATAAACCGCTTGAAAGCTATACAAAAACAATCAAAATATGATTCAACCATTGGATCTGATGATTAAACTATATAGTTGAATTATATTTTGGTTGTTTTTGTATAGCTTTCAAATGGTTTATAATATCGCATTGATGTCAATGGGAAAATTATAAAAAAACGTTATGGGCCTTACAAAAAACTAATTGTTGTTGATGGAGAAACGCGAATAACTTCTGAAAAGGTCGCAATAAAGCAAAAAAAATTGTGTTGTTAAAACAAAATTTAAAATATCTCGAGAACTACTACATTTCAGAAAATTTTTGTTATAAGCATTTTGATTTAAAATGGCGTTTAGAATATTATTCAAAAATAAAATTGTACTTTTGACTGCAAATAGTATGAATTATAAAAATTTGTCAAAAGTTGTTGTTATGAAAACTTAAAAAGCTTCTTTTGTGTATTTAAAACGATAGACATTAGACTTATGACAAGTTATGATGGGGTAACGCGAATAACTTTTAAAAAGGACATAATTACATAATTCCAAATATCTCCAAAAATATCGCATTTTGTAAGATATTTGTTAAATGCATTTTGATTTAAAATGATTCTTAGAATAATATTCTGTAATAAAATTACAATTTTGTATGTCAATTAGTACGAATTTCAACAACATGTATAAAGTTTTTGTTAGAAAAACTTTTTTGCTGATAATTTCTCAATCATGAAACCACATTCAAAATGTTTCCTTTCTCTTTAGATTTTTGTTGACAAAATATAAAAAATAGAAAAAATGGGGTTTTTGTAATTTAAATTTTTATCGTAAGTTTTTGTTTTTGTGAAGAAGTATTCATTACCTGTAACTCGTTCTCAGATAGTTTTACTGTATAAATTAGTGTAATCGAGCAAAACAAATTTGAAATTATGGCACGTAGAAACGTTTACGCCCTTTTAAAAATTACGCTTGAGTCAAATTAATGATATAAATAACTGAACTGCAATCTTCCAGTCTTCCAGTCTTCCAGTCTTCCAGTCTTCCAGTCTTCCAGTCTTCCAGTCTTCCAGTCTTCCAGTCTTCCAGTCTTCCAGTCTTCCAGTCTTCCAGTCTTACAGTCTACCAGTGTACGAGTCCCTCTTGAAGAGACAGTCTAGATCATTTTTGAGAAAAAAATAAAGTATGCAAAGTGGGTTTTTGTGACAAAGTTCTCATGTACAGAAAGTTTTATTAAAATCTTAGAGGGTGCTCTCAATATTTATTCAAGTTGGCGAGAAATTCGTCATTGTTGTTGATGGAGAAATGAGAATAACTTATGAAAAGGTCATAATAAAACAAAATAATAGTGCTGTTAAAAAAAGAATTAAAATATCTCGAGAATAGACCTTTCTCGTCAAAAAATTTTATATGATAGGATGCTTCCTTTTTTATCCCCAATTCGTTACTGCCTATTGCCCCGATGATTTGGTACCTCTAACTATTGAAAAAATCAAAAATAGTGCAAGCTGCTCATTTAACCCCATATTCTGAATACCTATCTTGCCTTGTTTCCCCATATTTTTACACCATTTGGATGAATTTCCTGTGGGGAATACTAAAAGGATGCCAGATCTGCATATATATTAGTAAATCTGCAGATTTTGCATTTTCACTGCAGATCTTTTGCAGATTACAAATATTTAGCAGAACAAAGCCTATGCCAGCCAATTTATACACCAGCCTTCAACATTATTGATCATTTAAATTATATACATACTACATTTCTACGTCGCATTTATTGAAGTTTTTTGTAGCAATCGGCAGACTTTTATATTTTTACTGCAGGCTATTGTTTAAATAGACCTGGCATCACTGATGCTGAAATGATTCATTCATATACCTGTCAATAATATAGAGCATTGTATGAAAATGTATAACCTCACTTTTCTGACAGTTCGGTGTGCTTGTTTACCTAAGACTTGTTTACACGGACTTAAAATTTACATTACTTGAATACTTACGATGCTCTTTGAAAGAATATCAACTCAAGATGGATGAGGATTGGAACAATGGTAACCTGTTTCATACATTGACCAATCGGCGCTGGATGTAAAACCCGGTGGCATATGCTGAATCATAAGATCAAGCATTGGGCTATAAAACGATTGCTTTCTGGATGATGGATAAGGATTTGTACACATTTGTTTGTTTGCTCGTGGGTTAATTCCTAACAAGATGATCCGATTGATTATTCATTTTTAGGTGGTGAAGTTTACCTGAACTTTATAGGTAACGAATTCGGTCGATGATAAGTTGTTGAAATGATTTTGATCGTTCAATGCCCATATCGAAGAACGTTTCCATTGGTCAGAATGCCTACCAGCGTATGTTAGCTGCAAACATGAGGACAACAAGGTTATCGCTTTCGAATGGAACAATTATTTATTATTCGTGTTCAAGTTCCATTACAGCAAAAGTTTCGTCGATTATCGCATTGTCGTTGATTTGGCCGGCAAATGCAAAATAGCGCTCGGCACTGACGATAAGGAGTAAGAAGGATTTGATTGAAGTGATAATAATAATGCAGAGCATTATACATTCTGGTAGAATATCAGGGAGGAGAAATATGTAAATTTATATATCCCGAGTAGCCATCATTTTGGCACCGCAATAAAGCTATCTGCTGCCTTGTTCAAATTGGCACGAAATAACTAGGCAGCGAATGATAAATTTCATAGTCAATTTATTTACTTTTTCGGAAGGATAAGTAATTAGTATGTTGTGAATGTATGTGTCGCCGGTGCCGTGTGTTATGGTGGTACCGGACGGAACCGTTGGTCAGCATAGCACTTGACATGCTTCGGAGATCTGTCTTAACGCTCTCTACTTAGCGCAGGATACTGAGGACTACAATTTCGGTCGATTAAATTATGCTATGAAAATTGTACTTCCTGGAATTTCATCTAACGAGATCAATTCATTGTGAGGAATTTCGCTGCGTTCCAATATTGCTTGCCTCTGTAGGTGATGATGTGTGTGGATTCACTTCGGCAGCCAGCTCTTATGTTTTGGGTAATTTTGCTTATTCTGCTGAATAAATCATCTGCCTAAAGCCTCTACGTTATACTACGGTTATAAACGCCCTGCTATTTAATCTTGTAGCTCTCGGTAAGTCAGTCACTCTTCTCGACTATTCCTGGCACTATACCGCTGACATCGCACTTATGACGGTGATCAAGCTTGGCGAGAGTGGCAGTGGTTTCGTCGGAATTGTTCACTCGTAAGTGCAAGGACTCTGCTACTTATACCTGAGCCCCTCATTGAAACCTGCCGGAGTGTTAGCTTCATCCGATACCGGAGCGTATTGCTGAACCGAAGCAGTCTGCTACTGGCGCTGCTTCCTTCGAATCGGAATCGCTGAATATTCCCGTTAGCCGAATGTCCAACGTGGCCGAAGGCAAACCGATTGCAGCAACACCACCAGCCGTAGCCTTTTAGCCTTCGATCCAAGTCCCTGCCACTGGCATAGCGACAGACGAGTGCGGCGCAGGCTGGACCATCGGTTGACTCGGTGCCGGACGGGCGAAACAGCTGCAACAGGAGCGGACCTAGTATTGGGTGTAAAGGTTTTCAATTGCCATAGATCACCAAAATGCTCTGCGACTAACATTGTGAACAAAACAAACCAAATGAAATTGATCGCAACAACGATAAAATAATCTAAATTCTACCCAAACATTTGAAACATTTGAAAAGGGTCTAACTGCCAAACGTAAATCTTGAGAAAAAGGCAAAAGAAGTTTTGATCGAATTCATTATAATTCTATTTAAAAATTTAATACTGTTTTATTTAGTTTGATTGCGCATATTGTTTACATGAGACGCTCCCCTTAATTCGTTGAGTACGTATTTCACTGCCTTTATAATCCTTTTGGAATCAGTTAGGACTTTTATATCAGCCGGGCCCTTTTATAATTTGTTATAAAATCATTATCTAAATTCTTCATAATCCATTGTTACGTTATGTTTATGCACATGGCCAGATAGATAGTTTTTAACAGGGACGTGACGTGTGGATACGAAAAAAACCTAATGTCAATTGCAGCCAGGGGGAGCTGTCAAATGCAGCCAAAGGGAACAAGACAAGAGATCAAATGAACAGAAAAAAAGAGAAAAAACATATATCCACAGGTTTTGTCCCAGGATTTTAATAGAGAATATGAAAATTCGATTTGTTTGCATTTGGCAGTGGGCCTTTTTCAAATGTTTGGCTAGAAATTCCTTACTTCTACAATGAATCATGTACAAGAAAAGTAAAAATGTTAAATTTAACGGAACAATGTATGATGCCTACATCAAATAAAAAATTACAGCTGAGCGACCTTGTTTGGAAAGTGTTAACATTTGGCAGCGAACCAAACCAAGTTTCTCATACTATGATCGAATCAACAAAAATTCCAAGACCATGTAAACAATCTCTCTGAACTGTCAAAAAAGTGAGGTTAAACATTATCATGCAATGTTCTCCACCGAGAGGTTCACTTTAGTTTGTTTACATAACCAATGAACTTTGCACCGCGACTCACCACTTCATTTGCCGCGTTGCCAGGAACTCAACCAAAAATATACAAAACAGTGTTGCCTAAACATACGTTTTGAGTCCCACCTTTCTTGCAAAGGTGAAAAAAATACTCAACATTCTTGCATTTTTCAAATTTAAAAAAATCATTAAAAAATCACGATAGCTCCAAATAGTCTCATTTCAACGGCAATATTCTTAAAAATGTGTAGTCTTTTGAATAAAAATAAGCAAAAAGGGGGTTAGGTCGGACGAGAAAGGTCTATTACCACATTTCAAAAAAATTCTGTTAGGAGCATTTTAATTCAAAATGGCGTTTAGAATCATATTCAAAATTGAAATTGTATTTTTGACTGCAAATAAGATGAATTATAAAAATATGTCAAAAGTTGTTGTTAGGAAAACTTTTTCATTGCAAGCTTCTCCATGATCCAAATGCACTGAAATAGTCATTAGACTGTTGACATTGCATGATTGGGTAACGCGAATAAATTTTAAAAAGGGCATAATTACACGAATTAATTGTTTTTGTTGGAGAAAAATTCCAAATATCTCGAATACTATCGCATTTTGGAAGATATTTGTTAAATGTATTTCGATTTAGAATTTTCTATTCTATTCTATTCTCTATTCTATTCTAACCCTTACACAGCCAGTATTGAAAAGCATCCTGGAAAACACTGCAGTTATTCTTTAGTGTTTTTCTTGTCAACATTAATATTTGAAGCATATTATAATATGACGCAAATATTAAAACGGCCAGGCCTACTGTGCAGAGTTGGGTTTGGAGATGTTTCAATATTATACGGCAATTGAATTATTCATTTAATGAACAATTCAACCAACGAATCGTTTTGAAACTTGAATGAGGAAGAAACGAGGACAACCGTACCAACCGTTTCAGTTTATAGTGGGTTATGATAAAACGTTGGGAGTGACTTGGCTAAGAAGGTTAATGTCACTCCTCTGGTCCTTTGGGATGGGACAGAGGTATTTACTCCTTGCCCTGGCTATTGAGCCTAGGTTAAAGCGCCTTTACTCGCTATCCTCCACTTATTCTGATCTCGGTTCTAGATCGGTGTCGCTCTAGATTTGCTCTAATACTTGCACAATCTATATAAAATTGACAGTTCAGAGCAAACCTAGAGTGACTCCGATCTCAAAGCTAAATCAACACTTGAATGCACGTGCGCTTTAAACTTTCATTGTCCTTAGGGGATTATTACGGGAACAAAAAGGAAGTGTGTATTTTTCCTAGCTTTAGTATTTAAGTACGGGCCCTGTTCGGACCTAGTAAGGATTTAAGACCTATAGAAAACTTGTAAATACGATCCTACTTAATATATATACTTACCGGTCTAGTCTGTGGCCGCACCGACGTACCAGCTGCCGAAACTGGTGCTCAATATAAACGTGAACTGTGAGCGCCGCGTCCAATCTTGGACCTGCTGACTCATATAAAACTTACCCCTCCAGTCTGTGGCCGCACCTGTGTACCAGCTCTGGACCTACAGAAGACAACACCCATGTCCCGAATGCTTCTGGATGGCTCGAGTGTTTTGAAGGGCATCCAAGTCATTCGGTGATGTACAGATCCTCCCTTGAAGAATATCCGCAGAGCTTCGAAAAGCGGAACCATATTCTGCTTAATCACTGCTTGCAGGCTTTTATCCGCCGTGGAGATACCGGCACAAAGCCTGACAACAAGCACACATAACGACACTATCTTGACGAATACCATCCATAATACGCGAAGAAGTACTTAAATACGATTTTTCCAACAAAAAATATCATATTTCGATTTAGAATTTTCTGTAACAAAATTACATTTTTGTATGTCAATTAGTAAGAAATTTAAAAACACTTCAAGCGTATTAATGTTAGATAAACTTTTTTATCAATTTTTATTGATAAAATATAAAAAACTTTAAAAATTTTTTTTTGCGATTTAAAGTTTTAACATACATTTTTGTTTCTGTGCAAAAGGATATACATGTGTATATTTTTTTTCGTTAAGGAATATTCATTCGCTGTAATTCGTTCTCAGATAGTTTTTCTGTATAAAATAGAGCAACCGCACAAAAAATGACAATTAATGCACGTAGAATCGTTTACGCCCTTTTTAAAAAACCTCGTGAGTCAAAATAATCTTATTGACTGTGGAAAATGCTTAGTCTTCAATGCCGGTTGAACCTGTAAAGTTTCATCGGAATCTAAGATGGTCGGTGACGATTTTAAAGATTTTCGGACGGACCTTCGTGGAATTCATCTCCACTCTACTATGAACTTCTCGACGGTGGATTTATCCCGATACCGATGTTCGTTTCCGTGAGCCTAACTCCCCGCTTCATCCCGATCTGCTCGATCTAGTCCCCGGCGGTGGGCCTAGCCTACTCAACGAGCGAGCCAGTATGTGCTGAGATCCATCCAGCAATTCGGGGTGGAGCGTAGCTTTTGGTTTACTGGCGCCCACCAACCCGCTGCTGGCTGTTCAACGCGAACTACTCGAACTAGGTCCGGTGGTGCACCTAGCCTACTCGCGGGCTACTCAGTAGGGTGTCGAGGTCGGTCCGACGATTCCGGTGTAGATGGACGTCCAGTTCGCTGGCGTTCCGATGACCTGTACACAGTGCTACGTCGCGTACTACTCGACTGGTCCCCGGCGGTGGATCTGGCCTACTCTGACGGAGAGTTTCTCGGCGACTCTCCGTTGGCAGTATTCCAAGTCCTCAGCCAGAGTGATGCAGATGGGAATCATCCAGGCAATTACGGCACACGTGACATGAACAGCCATTAGGCGAAACGTGCTTGCCAACTTCGTCCGGTTCCGATTTGAATTCAGCGCTGCAGCCCAGGCCGGAACGCCATACCTCAGTATTGAGGATGATACAACCGCCAGGAGAGTGCTCGTGCTGCTCCTCCGTGATTCGGTATGATCCTCGCAGCTTTCTCACATATATAATCGACATGGCTGTTGAAATTTGACCGATGGTCGACCATCACATCCAGGTGCTTCAGCTCACGCATCGAACGAGATGGGTTGTTTCCCGACGCTGATCACGACACGCTGGATTTTTTTTACGGCTGCTGACCAGCAATACCTCCGTCTTGTGGTGAGCCAGCTGCAACTTGACGTCAGCCATCCAGGTTTCCGCGATTCTTATTATCTCTGCCATCAACATCTCCACCTCCAAAAGGGTCCCGCCGGTTATCGTCATAGCAACCTCCTCTGCAAAACGACGATCTCGACTGTCCTGAGCAGTTGCAGTGTTCACACTCCATACATAGTACATTATATTCCAGAGTGTTGGGCCAGCCCTGAGGTACTCCCGCAGTGACCCTAATCAAGCTTTTAAGAACCTTGCACAGGTAGTTCGGAACCCGCATTCTGTGCAACTACGGCGATCGCCCCCCCCCCCCCACTGGCACTATTGAAAGCGTTCCACACGTCGACCGTTACCACGGCGCAGTAGCGATTATCGCTTCTCTTTTGTTTCAATGCTTAATCTGCGCTCGTGATGACTATGCGGATGGCGCTCACCATCGATATCTTTCTCAGGAACCCAAATTGCCTCTGCCATAGGTCGCTCTCACTTTCAGCGTAGGTCGTCAGCCTGTTGAGGATGACCCTTTCCAGAAGTTTACTGAGAGTATCCAGCAGGCAAAACGACCGATACGATGCTGATTCTCCTGCTGGCTTCCCTGGTTTTGGCAGTAACTATCTATCCGGGTAGTAGCCATCGTCCAGGAAATTCGCGGTCTTCAGTGCCACGTTGGGGATACCGTCCGGTCCGGAAGCTTTCTTCTCTTTCAGCCCTTTTGTAACTATAAGGAGCTCGTCGAGGAAACTCGATTGTCACCAGCATTTCCACTGCCTGTATCGCCTGTACGGTGTAGGTGGCAATGCGGTTGGGTCGTGCTTCGAGAAAAGACCCTCCACGAGCGCATATTTCGACTGACGTCGTTGGACCCTTGAGCCTGGCCGACACGACACAGCAAGCATTGCCCCAGGGGTTAGCGTCTACTTCTCTGCACAGCTACTTAGCAGGTGAACTTGCTTGGCACTATCTATCTCGGACGGTCTGTCAAGCAACCAGTTTGGTTTTCGAAAGTGTAAGTCCACGGTGGACGCTAGCGACTCAGCGATAAAGGCTGCCGAGATAGCGATCCATCGGAAAAGACGAGGCATTGCGGTGCGTTAGTGACACTTGACGTGAAGAACGCATTCAACAGCGCAAGCTGGGATGCCATCGCGCTCTCGTTAAACAGACTTAGCCTACCGGTGAGTCTGTACCGGATCCTGGACAGTTACTTCCAGAACCGTGCACTGCTATACGAAACCGATGCCGGTCAGGAAAGGGTTCCTATTACCGCCGGAGTCCCACAGAACTCGATCCTAGGCCCGGTATTGTGAAACCTCATGTATGACGGGGTTCTGAGACTAAAATTCCCTCATGGGGTAAAGATCGTCGGCTTTGCCGACGATGTAACCTTGGAGGTCTACGGGGAGTCAATCCCCGAGGTAGAACTAACCGCAGAACACGCGATTAACACGGTGTGGAGGAATGGATGAGCGCGAGATGCCTGGAGCTCGCTCAGCATAAGACGGAGGTGGTTATCGTCAACAACCGCAAGTCGGCACAACATGCAGTTATCCATGTCGCGATCACTTCAAAGCGGCGTTGCCGTATCTATCCTCAGGTACGGCGGCCCGTCCTGGTCAAGAGCATTGAGGGTAACCAGTTACCTGCAGAAACTGGAGAGCACCTACCGCGTGATGTGCCTCAGAGTGATATCTGCTTACCGCACGGTATCACACGATGCACCCTGCATGATAGCGAGCATGATGCCAATCGGGCTGGTCAACCGGGAAATGAGGAGTGCTTTGAGCTACGTGGCGCACCAGGGAGGCTTCGGTCGCCAGATGGAAGCGTGAGTGGGATAACTCCTCGAAAGGTAGGTGGACCCACCGGCTGATATCTAACATATCAAGCTGGGTGGGTAGACCCCATGGGGAAGTTCAGTTCCATCTGACACAATTCCTGTCAGTCCATGACTGCTTCCGACAGTACTTCCACAGGCTCGGGCACGCGGAGGTCCCCGTCTGCCCTGACTGCCCAGGTTTTGACGAAACTGCCGAACCCATACTGTTCGTATGTCATCGCTTCGACGTCGAAAGGAGAGCAATGCTTGACGTCTGTGGCTGGGACACAACCCCTGATACCCTTATTCAGCGGATGTGTCAATCGGTGGAGAAGTGGAACGCAGTCTCGACTGCAATCACCCAGATTGCCTGCAGGATACAGAGAATCTGGCGCACCGAGCAACAGACGACGGGCAGGACTAACTAGTGATTGGTTAGTTGGAGCGGAAAGGGCCGAGCGCAAAAAAGTGAGTGAATGGTCTGTTTATGCTGAGGCAGGTTTGGCGCAGCGACTGGCAACCGCGTAAGGGGTAAACCCAGCCACCCCGAAGCAAGGCAGAAGAGTGAGTGATTAGGCGTATATATGGACTGCCTCATGTCAAGGTGGGAGGGTCGTATTGATACCTCGTGGTGTGGCAGAGGAATGAAGAGTGAGCATCCAAATCAACCTCACATGGTATGTTAGAGGTGAGCACAAAAGTAAGCCTCACAAGGTACGAAAAGGTGAGCACAAAAGTAAGCCTCATATGGAGTGTCAGAGAGTGAATCAGGGTGTGACAGAGCGAGCACCCAAGTAAGCCTCATACTGGATGTATGAACGTGTGGCCGAGAATGAGTGAGTACATCAAGTACAGCTATCCCCCCAGAAGTAATACCGAGAGGTAGTTCCTTGCTGAAGTTCTTTATTTTCCACTTCCCCTCGCCAATCCTCACTCTCCGCGTTACAATACAGTTCCGCCTGGTGGTCGCAATGTGTGTACTGCTCACTAACTTACCAACTTTATAGTTCCATCTGTCGGAAAGCATCAACAAGTGGACACAATAAATTTTGACTGCAGCAACTAGGTTTTTCTGGACGGGTAACCAGATTCTGCATTCTTACATCTTCGAATAATCCGTTCTCGTTAGAATTGGCACTACACGTTCAAGTACATTAGCAAGCGCCAACCGGTTTGCGCC
This sequence comes from Topomyia yanbarensis, assembly GCF_030247195.1. NCBI lineage: Eukaryota > Metazoa > Arthropoda > Insecta > Diptera > Culicidae > Topomyia > Topomyia yanbarensis. The sequence goes on from NC_080671.1 coordinate 116,175,766, forward strand.
AAGGAAGTCACCTAAGTCCACTTATCTTTCTTTTATTCATGAACACGCATCAAGTTTGAAAAACTACTCTACGTTGATGGTCTGAAAACCTTTCGTTCCATTGCCTCAGCACTCGATTCTGCTGTGCTCCAAGATGATACAGCCAATATAGAGGAATGTAGCATGCTGAACAGCCTGCAGATCAACGTCGATGAATGTAAAGTGCGAATACGAAATTATTGCGACACCGAAAATGTCATGCCAATTTTCTTATAATGTTAAAAATCAAACCAAAATTTTAGGGTAGTTTTATAAATATATTTACTTAAAAAATCAAAAGAAAAGTTAATCAATGGAGCCTTGAGTGTAAAATTGAACGCATTGTCGCTTGATGCCCTCCATCAAAGTCTTTACAGTGTCATCCGGTACCAGTTTCTCAGTTTTTTTCCATTTTCTTAACATGTCCTTCTCGTCTTTGACTGTCTTCTTGCTCTTCCGAAGTTCCCGCTTCATCATTGCCCAGTACTGCTCCACCGGGCGCAGCTCCGGACAGTTTGGCGGATTCATATCCTTTGCAACAAAATGGACAGAATTGGCCTCATACCACTCCAGGACACTTTTAGAATAGTGGCATGATGCCAAATCTGGCCAAAATAGCGGAGCTTCGTCGTGCTGCTGCAAGAACAGCAAAAGGCGCTACTGTGCCCTTTGTCACGAAAGGCTCACTCCTCAGTCCGCAAGAGCACATGGCCTGCCAAATGAGATATTTGGAGGCGAACTTCGACATTTGCTTCTTCTTAAATTTGTCGTCCACATAGAACTTGCTCTTGCCGGTGAAAAACTCCGACCCCGGAATTTGCTTAAAATCGTCTTTTATATACGTTTCGTCGTCCATCACACAACAGCCATATTTTGTCGGCATCCTCTCGTAGAGCTTCCGTGCCCGAGTTTTAGCCGTCGATTGTTGCCGCTCATCGCGGTTTGGGAAGTTCTGTACCTTGTATGTATGTAATCCAGCTCTCTTCTTTGCATTCTGGACGTAGGCAGAGCTGCCGACATGCCAATCTTTATAGCCAAATCACAGCTTGAGACGTTGGGATTTGCTTTAATCATCCGCTTCACCTTTCCCTCCGTCTTTTTGTTCTCCGATCCCGGTTTTCTTCCAGCTCCTTTGCCGTGGTCCAACGTCAACCGCTCCTGGAACCGCTTCAACACTCTGGAGACGGTTGATTGGTGAATGTTCAACCTTTTTCCCAACTGCCGTTACGACAGGTCAGGAAATTCCAGGTGTTTGGAAAGAATTTGTTCTCTAGACTCACGTTGGTTCACCTCCATTTTCGTTGAATCGAAAAACACGACTTCGAGTTTGACAGCATGTAAACAATACACATCAATGAGAAAGTGTGCAAAATTTGGTTGATTTTTACCCAATGGTAAAAAAGTTATGCCCTGTTGAATGTGTCGCAATAATTTCGTGTTCGCCCATTATTAGTTCAAAAAGTATTAGTCGACAAATCAAGAAAAAAATCTTTCTAGTGTTATTGTTCTACACTCAATAACGAACAAATTCCTTTAAACAGATAAAAAATTCAATAATAGTTTCATGAAATAGAACTTTTCTTAGAAGTCAATAATTCAGGAGCCATTTTCCGTGAAATTCAACTTATTTTTCTATATATTTTTCAACTATTTGTCGAAATGTAAATAGTTGGATTACATAACTTTTCAATGGTTTAAACACTACCGAATCGAAGAAAAACCAAAATAAGACAAAACAAAAACCTCTTTCTGGTGTACAAGCCCGCGAAATGTGTCAGATGCATATTGATAGATTTGCCAGCAATAGAGTCTCACCGCAATTTTTTACAAAGGATGTTCATTTTTAGTATGTTTAGCCAATAAAATTTTTACAATGATACTAACAATAGCATAAGGACTAATGTGTGCAGTACCTGTCGATGACTAAATAATAAATAAATAAATAAATAGAGCAGCCCACGGCCTTTTATGCATACGCTACAAAAATCTGCCTTGAGAATCGAAACTTAGCTGCTTCTCAAAAATATCAACATTCACAGAGCTCTCGGTTTTACATAGTCCAAAAGGTAAAAGATAAGACAATCAAATGAGCATACACCCTACACAGCAGAATACTAATATCACGCCATCCGCCATATAACGATTCCATCGTCAAACATCGAAGATGAAAACAAAAAAAATCATTGCTTTTTTGCGCCACTTGTACAACCACCAACGTGATCCTGATGCAAGAGAGTCAGATTTATGGAAGAGGACCTAACAGATGGTCGCCGTAGTGATGTTCACTAACGCGATGTGTTGATGGGCATGAAACATCCTCGTGACTCTCATCTGCAAGCATCAACGGGGAAAGATAAAGCGACTTTGTAATGACAAACAGTGCGAACAATATTACCATGAATAGTGCTTAATCACATGGTAACCGCAGAAGGCCGTCTGCAGTTTCAGTTTGTCTGAGAAAAATGCACATCATGCGCCAATTAGCATGAAAATTGTAAACATCTAAATCAAAGGGCCAAACAGCCCTTTGGAATGTTATACACAAGGACTTGGTAAAACTTGCTGCCGCCGCACTCAGATTTAATTACAGTAGAAAGAAATTATGAACAGGCTAGAATTAGAGTTGCCATATATACAGATTATTTGGATGATTTTGCGACCAAGATTCTGTAAGTAATGATAACAGAGTTTTCTAAAATATCGAAAAAAATATTAAATAGTATCCAAACAATACACATTGATGTTCTTTATTTCTTACAAAATAAAAACCGTCCAAAAGAATCAACTGGACTCGATATTCAAAGTAGTTAAAAAGCTGCAGACCCGCAGGTAGTATTTTTTTTTCGGGACGAGCTTAAAAATTTAATGCATAAATGAACTAATCCTCCTGACTCGAGATAGTCACTAAGAATTGAACGAAATTTTAAGTAAGTTATAGTAAAACAATGTTACCTTACATTTCAGCATTTTCATGTACAGAAATATTTCAGCGTCATGCTCACATTTACCGTCCCAGAGCAGGTTCAAGAGAAGAGCATGTAAAAATTTGTACAGAATTTTCTGATCCGGCAAGCGATTTTTGGAAGTGGTGAAACAGTTCAACTCTTTTGTAGCCTGATCTGGTCCCATTGACAATTATATGACATCATTGGATGTGGCGCCTAATTACTTTTATGATTTTTTAAATTTAAAAATGAAACTACATACATTCATAATTTATATGTACTTTCACGCAATGTGTTTGGAAATATAGTCAGATAAGTGAGAAATTCGAAAGACGTTAATAACTACTACTAATTTAACTAATCCTTGAAGTTACCATTTGTACACTCAAAACTAAAATTGTTACGAGAAAGAAATCACCAAACGGCGATATCAACACATTCAAATCCACTCTGGGTCGTACTCATGCGAAATGATCCTCTTTATTTGTATTTTTAACATTTTCAACATTCATTTTTTAACCTTTTTTAATGTTATACACATTTTTATATTGTTTACATTTTATTCATTTCTCTACCTTTTATCATTTTGCACGTTTTTACATATTTTCTACAATTACCTTTGCTACATTTTTCACATTTTTTACCCCTTTTACATTTATTTGCTTTTTTACATTTTTGCCTTTTTACTTTTTTTACATTCTTGAGATTTTACACATTTTTAACGGTTACTACATTTTAACATTCTTACATATTTAGTTCATTACCCTTCTTAAATTTGTATTTTTTTAACTTTTCACATTTTTACATTTTGTACATTTTTTTTGCATTTTGTGACATTTTGAAACCTTTTTTAATTTTGCAACATTTTTTGCCTCTTTTACCCTATGGGCCACCTTTTTAATTTTTACCTTTACACATTTTTTTATTTTTTTTCCATTTTCTGCATTTTTAATATTTTAATGTTTTTATCTGTTTTACTATTTTTTTACATTTTTAACGTCCTTTTACCATTTAACATTTTTACATGTTTTACCTTTTATGTTTTTACATTTTTTGCATTTGCGTTTTCTACCTTTTTACCTTTCTTACCCTCTCTACATTTTTCATATTTGTTACCTTTTGACCCTTTTTGCATGTTTTACTTTTTAACATTTTTAACGTTTGCTGCGATTTTTGCCTTTCGCCTTTTTCACATTTTTACAGATTTCAAATTTTTACCTTTTGTACCATTTTTACTTTTTTTTTTTAAATTTTACCTTTTTAATTTTTTCACATATTTACCTGTATTAAATTATTTAAATCTTTTAAATAATTACTTTTTCTCTCTATAATATTTTTATATTTTTGCATTTGTTACCTTTTCGACACTTTTAACATTTTTTTACTTTTTTACATTTTTTTCCTTTCTTATGTTTACCTTTTAACCCATTCATGCCCATGTTGTTTGTGGACAACAACGTTTTTAAATAGCTATAATTTTTGATTGAGGCGAGATTTGCTCACAAAAACAAGTAAGGCTTATTAATGTGATTATTGCCTTTAATTTGAGTATTAACAGTTATAAGGATCAGCTCTAGAACTGAAGTTATTGCAATTAGTCTGATTGGATTCCGATGGAGCAGTGCTGCCAGGGATAGTTTACGTTGATGACGGAAAATGATTTTTTCATATATCTTCGTTATGGTGCAATATTATTGAAAACTGATAAAACTTATCAATTTAGACTGTCATTGGCTACGTTTTCTACGTAATTTGACTATTGTAATTATTCTAGGAGAATTGCATTGAGCATTTGAAGGTAAAAATTGACCAGCTTCTGGCACTGCCATGGAAGCACCTATCTTTATGACAATAGGCTTTTCGTGTTTCTTGACCCTGCCGTTTTCAAGGAAAAATAGTTTTGAAACCCTATATGCACTAGAAAAAAGTTGGGCAGGAAAGGGTTAAACTGCCATGAACCCATGCAGTTCATGAACAACATTTTTAAACAGCTATAACTTTTGGTTTAGGTAAGATTTGTTCACAAAAATATGTAAGGCTAGTACATGTGACTATTAGCTTTCTTTTGAGCACTAACAGTTACAAGTATTAGCTCCATAGCTGAAGTTGTTGCAATCAATCTGATTGGATTCCGATGGAGCAGTGCTGTCAGTGACAGTTTACGTTAACGATGAAAAATGAAATTTTGGCACATCTTCATTTTTTTTTGCATTTTCGTGTTTCTTGACTCCAACATTTTCAAGAAAAAAGTGGAACCCCATATGTACGAGAAAAAAGTTGGCCATGAAAGTGTTAAAATTTTGATCCTTTTTTACATCTTTTATGTTTAACATCTTTTACCTTTTCAACATTTTCTTTGCCTTTTTCACCATTTTGACATCTTTTTATCTTTATTGCATGTTTACATTTTTTAACTTTTTGATCCTTTTTACATTCTTTTTTTAACATTTTTACCAATTTAACATTTTTCACTATTTCACATTTGTTACCCTTTTTACATTTTTCGCCGTTTAAAACTTATTTTTTTTGTTTTACATTTTTTATCTTTTTACATTTTTAACCTTTTCTACCTTTTTGGCATTTTTTACCCCTTTTCACGTTTCTGACATGTTTTCCCTTTTTTATCTTTCACGTTTGTTAACTATTTTACATTTTTTACAAATTATTTTTTTACCTTTTTAAGCACATTTAAGATGTTTAGCGTAATATTTTACTTAATTTTTAGTTTTTTTTAGATTTACATTTAATTTTTAGTTTTTTTTAAATTTTTGAAATCCCTTTAATTTTATTGTGTTTCACATTTTATACCCTGCTTACCCTGTTAACGTTTTTGACATTTTTTACCTTTTTTAATTTTTTGAAACTGTTAAACAAATATGTTTTACATTTTTTACCATTTCTTCCTTTACGACATTTTTAACCTTTATGTTTATAAAGGTTTCGCTTTATACATGTTTAACACTTTTCACATGTTTTCTCTTTTTGATCGTTTAAGATTTTTTGCTTTTTACATTTTTTAATCTTTTTAAATATTTTGTTTGAACATTGTTGACCAAATTTACACTTTGTACCTTTTTAAAATTTTGAACCTTTCCTTTGTTTCCATCATTTTACCTTTTTTCACATTTTTAACCTTTTTTGCATTTTGAACATTTTCACTTTTTTACAGTTTTAATCAATTTTACCTTTGCACCTTTTCAACATGATTTTTTACTTCTTTTCATTTTTAACATTTTTTTACCCCATAAAAATGTAAAAAAGTTTCAAAATTTCAAGAAGGTAAAAAAACTTAAAATTTTGAAACTTCTTTTACAATTTTTACCTTTATTTTTTATTAACATTCTTTCACCTTTTTGAATTTATTCATTCAGAATTTTTTTTATACTTTTTTACCTTTTTAACCATTTTTACATTTTCCTTTTTTACATTTTTAACATTTTAACAATTCTTACATTTCAGCAGAGTAAAGTAAATTTGCACATTTGTTATTTTTGCTACATTTATAAAATTTTTGCCTTTTGTACCTTCTTTGCATATTTTATCTTTTTTCCATTTCTAGCTTTTATACATTTTTTTACCTTTTTCACCTTTCTTAGATTTACTATCTTTTCACATTTTTACCTTTTCTACCTTTATCTTTTTAAAACCTTTTTCGCCTTATTATTATTTTTACCTTTTTTATTTTTTTAATTTTTCTTCCTTTTCAACACCTTAATTTTTACATTTTTATATTTTTCCTTTTTTGCATTTTTGATGTTTTTTTTACATTTTTAACCTTATAACATTTTTTTCATATTTAGCATGTTTTACAAGTTTTACATTTTTTACATTTTTACCGTTTTTCGCAATTTCTAACTTTTGCAGATTTTTTTAATGTTTTGGCATATTTAACATTTGTTACCTTTGTTACGTTTTTATCTTTTTTGTCTCTTTTACAGTATTCACATGTTTGGTATTTTTTGATATTTTAAATATTTTACCTTTCTTACATTTTCTATTTTTTTTTCTATTTTTTACATTTTTTAACTTTTTTACCTTTTTAACATTTGTTTACTTTTAACATATTGTACTTTCTTTATATTTTTTAGGATTGTTAACTTTTCATATTTTTATTTTTTTGCCTTGTTTACTTTTTCTACCTCCATCGTCATTCCGTTTATTACTTTTACGGTAATAAAGGTTTAATACCGAAATGTGCAATTGCATGGTCTATTACCATGCAATGAAATAGAATCTTACCCGTCAGATTTTGGGTGCACGCTGGCCACATTTTTGTTACTAGCTAGGTAACAATCTAGGCATCAGAATCTCACTAGATTTGAAATTTTTAGAGGCAAATTTGTTTGCCTAAAATTTTGTCGACGAATGCTAACCGATCTATTAACGCAGTAGTGTCTGAGTTAGCTTTGCGCAGAGCCTAATAGCACAGATTGGTGTTTTTGTTTAGAAAGGTATGTAAGAATAATTTTAGTGCATAATATGTTTATTAACAGAAAAATTCTTTCCGTATTTCATCTGACAGATGGTGCTCACTCTAATATTTGAACAAAGAGAATTCGACACTATCGTATTCAGAAGTTGGATTTAGTTACTTTGTCTCTTATAGCGGCAATTTAGAAATACAATATTCCAACCGAAAGATGCGCCATTCGGCCAAGCTAAACCGACATAACAAATTGGTTTAAGACATTCGATTTCACCAGGATCAAATAGCATGCAGAGATCCAAATTGAAAGATGTAGCAAACATCTTCTCGGTTGCCACAGAAAGCAAGCCATGATTTGTATGATATTTATAACGTTTGGACGCCTCGTCTATTTGACCATTAAGGCAGAAAATGTTTCGTCAAAAAGTTAAAATAACGTCATTTACTGTCAATGTTGCAGGCATAAAATTGCCCTAAAGAATCGCAGGAAATGTTGCTCTCCTCTACCCGTTTTTTACGATTTTTTAATTTTATTTTAAATGTCAGGAAAGAGTATAAAACATGCAGACATATTGAAACGAATCATATTTTGTTTCTTTCAGTATTCAACTCTTTTCAACTCGAACTTCTTTTCAATACCTTAACGTCAATATTTTACATAGAAAATAGCGCTTTCATTACAAATAAAACTCACAAATAACAGTTACTATTTCGCCATCAACCAAAAACCAGGCCACCCCCTAAAAGTGTTGCATAACGGCCACCATCCCCATCGAAACCGCAATCAATTTTTTCTTCATCCGCGCTTTCTCAAACCCAAGGACGAAACCACTCGAACTCCCGCATTATTTCTGCGCTTTTCCTGCTGAATATCAATTTATGGTTACACGTTCAGTCCCGCCAAGAAGCAAATGGAAATAAAGTCATTTTGTTTATGTGCCTTCGCCGGTCCTCCCGGTACACCTTTTCTCAGTCGTCGTCGTCGTCGTCGTCCAGCAGAATCCCGCCAGGCTGCGGGTAGACCCTCAAAAAGCTGTCATGCCCAGTGTACTGTCAAAAGGGAGAAAGTGTGGGTGGTTCCGGGAGAGCCAGTAAAACCGTAATCGGAATAAATAAATGCAAAATAGTTGAGAGGATTTTTGGGTCGACCGTCCGACCGAGCGGACGACACTTGCAAGAAGGGGAAGTCCGTTCTGCATCCGAAATCGGATTGCGTTTGAAAATACGGTAATGGTGGCGACCGAGACTGATGTTGTGGACCCCGTATTGCTTGTGTTTTTTGTTTGTTTGTTTCCTTTTGACACCAACCTTTTCGAGTCACACTTCCCCAATGGGCGGTCTCGTTTAAAAAAAAGGAAAATCTCGACACTTGATTGGCATATTCAAATCGGAATTGGAGGTTCTGATCGACGGTTTTATTAGGTTAACCTTGAAGGGACGGTGGACCAGGTTGTGGTTTTTCTCTGCATTGGGGGTGTTTTCTTCGGCCTTTAATTCTGAAAAACTGTCCTGGGCGAAAGTGGCTGGATTGTAGACGATTGAGTGGGGCAGCAAACATATTTACCAAAACGCTGAGAATATTGAATGAATTGAACAGTTACTATGTCAGACTGACTTTATAGATTCGAATGAATATGGCTTTGTCTGCGGAAATTTGGGGATTGGAGTGTTATTTCATACCAAAATGTTGCTTTTTTGGCACGAAAAATTTCAATAACTCAACAGATATAAGAGATAGAAATAAATTTGTTTCTTTTCTTATGCCAAACATAATCTTAGAACATTTTGAAATTCTAAAAAATCACCCAGATAAGTTATATTGAAAAAAGTGATTTTCAGGGGTGTATCATAGAAAACTCCACAAATGTGTATTAAAATCAAACGATAGATACATAGTCTCTTCAGAAAAGTTGTTTCTTATTATATTCCCTACAACTTTGCTGAATACAGTTTTTTATTATTTTCATAAATGACCAAACTAACAGTGTCGTAGTAGCGAAATATTTTGGAGAAAATTTGCCAAAAATTGAATATGTTGAACAAAAATATGTCTAATATTTTAAATGGAATTCTCGAAGTTTCATTTGCAAAATTTATCTTGTGAAAATATTTCCTTATAGTGAAAAATTGGCAGCAGACCTCGATCTGTCGGCTCGTTCTGGAGGTTAGCTCAACCGCCGAGGACGAGTAGATCGCGGCGAAGCGAGGAGCTGGGAGCTTATTGGTTCACGAAACGGATATTTCGCCACATTCTATAGTCCTTGACTGACGGCGAACATGGACTGGAGAGTGTACGAGAAGTATCCCCATAGCGACCACCAGACGATTCGCTACCCGCATAGCTAAAAACCATTTGTCACATAGTCCAAACAATAAACCTATATTATGGGATATAGTAACCATTAGAGCTGATACTTTTGTATTGTTCCAACAATTAAAACTTTGATTTTATTCAATGAATATAACAATAGTTCTTCAATATCCCCAATAGCAACGACAAATTGAATAGTTAAATTATAAAAGAACAATATCCAGTACTGTAACCATATGTGACATTGTACATGTTGATGGACATATTAATGGTTCGAATGTTAAACAAACAATATCTGAAATGGTTTCGCTTATTAACAATACAGTATATAGACCTTATGTGAAATCGTTGCAATATATTGTAATGTGTTAGGATCCCTTCTCTTGTAAATATTTAGAACATAGATTTATTATTTCTATTGCAACCTTTTGCATAAATACTCTAAATATTTACAATATCAAATAATAGTTCTATCCCAGGTAATACGTGATTCACTCAATTTGCAAAAATATTTCGGCCAACCTTATGTTAATGATAGCAATAGAAATAATAAGCTTTATGTTCTAAATATTTACACGATAGGATGCCATTGTACATTATAATAAATTCCAACAATCCCACATAATGTCTATTTACTGTTTTGTTTACTAGCGAAACCATATCAGATATTGTTTGTTTAACATTCGAACCATTAACATGGCCATCAACATGTACAATATCACATATGGTACTGGATAATGTTTTACTATTATTCAACCATTCAATTCGTCGTTACTATTGGAGATATGGTAGAACTATTGATATCTTCATTGAATAAAATCTAAGTTTATATTGTAGGAACTTTATAAAAGCAACACCTCTAATGGTTACTATATCCCACAACACAAGTTTATTGTTCGGACTATGTGAAATGGTTTTAGCTATGCAGGGTTTCTAAAATAAATGATCCTAATGTTAAGCACATAATCTTTGTTATGGCAAAGGCACAAAAAAGATGAATTAATTAGGCCATATAATGGTACAATCAAAGGTTCTACTCTACTACCTGATGATAACTTGTCTCTGTTGGACATAAAATTAACAACTCAAATTAATCAAATATATTTGAACAAGTTCACATCCTGTATGGTAATTTCAACCATATGCGATATGGTATGTTTTTATTTTCTTATGGTCATGGTTATTCATTATGCCACTTGTAATTATCGGTAATAGCAAATTCCGATTTGCCCAGCTCAAGATGGTGGGATGAGCTCACAATAATATGAAGAAAATTGTGTTCTTTGCTCGATAGCTGAAATAGCTTAATTAGATAAAGCGGCATATATGAGCGTTACAAATATGACAAACTATGCGGAAAATACCAACATTGTATGGTTCTTTACTTTTGCCTATCCTTTTGACTGCGTCGATAAATAGATTCTGCACGCTTCTGCTAAATTGATCATTTTAACCTAAATTTGTTTTCACAATTAGTCCTATTGTTGCATTATAGTAACCTATGGTGGACATGGCCAGTATAACAACAAAAAACATACTATAACTATTTACAATATTGTTCGTGAAAATCCTACCGTTGATTTATACTTTTTTATTTGTATAGTATTTCGCTAGGAAACTATATTTGAACTATACGAGAAATAGTAGAAACTCGAAACTAAGCGACTATTTGTGGTATTGTACATGTATAGTCCACGAAAAAAAATGTTCGAAAAAAATCGTCGTTTTTGTATTGTAACATAATCTAACGCCATATTCCCCAAATTGTTATCCGGCTGAAAACAATACCCTAAATGACGCAAACAATTTACGGTGTGGCGTGTTTATTGTCGAATCACAATATGTCAAATTGTGAAAAAACTATAATACAAATAATCTATTTATTGTTCTCGTTTATGCGGGTACCGCATCAGCCAATGGAACCATTCTGCAGCACGGAGAAGGACGGGCGGCAAGCTAAAGTGGAAGACGAAATCCTTAAACGAAAACCTCTTTGTTGAGTTATTTCGGCGAGCAACGGAATCAAGTACGTTGATGCGGCTGATCTAACAAAAAGGATTGTGACGGCTTGTGACGTTACAATGTCACGAAAACTAGAGCCATGCAGTAGACGGTGAGCAGCTTACTGGTTAAATGAGTAGCTCAATACGCTACACGCTGTTTATCTTAGAGCCAGAAGGCAGGTTCAGAGCGCAAGATCGGAAAGTGAGAGAGGAGCGCAAGCGCCGTTTCGAGAAGGTACGGACTCTTTAAAACGGGAGATCAAGCTTAGCAAGCCAATTGCCATAAGTAGCTGTGCTGAGAAATAAACGCCAATCCCTGGGGGATGCGTACTGAGTCGTCATGACAGCTGAAATATGCCCGTGTAAGCTAAAGATAATCGTTGAGGGAATCTTCCAGAACCACGATTCAACTACCTGGTCACCGATACCGTACGGCGAAGAAGAAGGAGGTAACACAGCCGAGTGGCAAGCAACTAACGACGAGCTCAAAGAAAACCGTCGGTCCGGATGGAATACCAACCGTGGCGCTGAAAGCTGGAAAGTGAAAATCGTGGGTTTCGTGGACGACGTGTCACTAACGGTGATGAGTGAGACACTTGAAAAAATTGAAGTGTCGGTGACGGAGACAATAGATGCGATCGAGAGCTGGATGAACGGGTCAAGCTGCAAATAGCTCACCACAAGACGGATTTGTTGTTGGACAGCAACAGCAAAGCGGTTCAGCGGATACGGATCACCTTCGAACGGCATGTGATTGCATCAAAGCGTGCACTTTAGCAATTGGGAGTGATAATCGACGACTGATTGAGCTGTAACAACCACGTTGATTACACCTGCGAAATGTCGGTCTATTATCTAGTGTTTCGTCATCGATACTGCGATATAGGGTTCCTACTTGTGGTGCGGCGCTGAAAACCAAGTGGAACCGCGAAAAGTTGAACAGGACGCGTCGACTGCTGGTCGTACGAGTTGCGATTGCGTACCGGAGGCAGTATGCCTTATCGCCGAAATGATCTCCATCTGCACCACCCTGACGGAGGATAAGTGCTACAATCAATGAAACGTCAGAGACGTGAGGAAGATGATGAGAATCGATTCGATGGTGACGTGGCAGCAGGAATAGGACAATACGGAGAAAGGAAAGTGCACCTACCGGCTCATTCAAACCTGTCGACGTGGGTCAATAGAAAGCACGGAGAGATGACCTTCCACTTGAAACAGCTCCTACCGAGCCACGGCTGCTTAAGCAGTATCTTCATCGGTGTGGGTACGCAACATCAACACTGTGCCCGATGTGTGAGAACGTCGAGGGGACGCAGGAGCGTCTTTGAATGTCCGAGAGCAATCACCGCCAGGGAACTCTCCGCTGGAATAAGCTAGAACCACCGCCGAGGACTAGTCGAGTCGACTGCAACAGAGCACCTAGTATGAGTCGTCGAATGTTCCATGCGGATTCGCCAGACCGACCACGGCACCCCACCGGTTGTTCCGATAGAAAAATAACGAAAACCAAAGAAGAATCGATATTGGGAGAACTTTTTTCGCCAGGGAACTCTGCGTCAGCGTAAGCAAGATTCACTGCTGGGGACTAGACTGAGTAGACAGCGACGAGACACCACTAGTCGCGGGTCATCGGCGTACTAGTGCACCGGACACCCTGCTTGACCAGAAACGCCGAACTGACCTCGGCACCTAGCCGATTGGCTCGATCTCGTGAGAACTTCTCTCGCCGGGGAATTCTCCGTCGGAGTAGGTCAGGTCCATCGTCGGGGACTAGACCGGGTTGTTCGCGAACAAGTCGAGGAGCTGAATGGATCATCATGGAAGTAGTGCTAAATAGCCCAATAAGAGAACTAAAGGGCTTAAAGAAGTTGCGATGCTAAATGGCACCGGTCACGGAGCCAAAGGGCTCAAGAAGTTGTGGTATTGAAACCAAATAAGAATCGGTATCAGGAGAAATTCTTTCGTCTGGGACCTCTCCGTCAGCGTACAGTCAGATTCACCGCCGGGAACTAGACTGCGTGGACCGCGACGACACACCACCAGTCGCGCCGGGGTTCCAACAAACCGGAGCACCTGGCTGGTTGGCTCCCTTTCACACTTCTCTCGCCGGGGAACTTTTCGTCGGAGTAGGCTAGATCTATCGTCGGGGACTAGACCGAGTAGTTCGCGAACCAGTCGGAAGCTCAACGAGGAAGTGGTACTGAATGGCAGAAGGGAGCTGAATGGCTCAGTAAATTAGACTGTCTGAAGTTTTCCGCCCAGATTGTCCTCGTAGGGGAAGAGCATTAATTCTAGACCCACAGCTAGCTTTCCTACCTTGACTACCCAAACCCGTTCCCTCACTAATAAAATTTCAAACGTTAATTCTATTTGTGATGTGTGAATCAAGAGATCTAGGCCTGCGAATCGAAGTAATTTAATGTGCATTTCAATAGACTTTTAACCTATGAGGTATTATGAATATCCCGGTTTATATCAGAAATTCCAGAGTGACCGCAAAAACCAAACTGTAACTCCGGAACCACAAGTCAGAACTGAATGAAATTCAATAGCAGTCAATGGGAGTATTATATCTTTCATTTGAAATCAAGTTTGTAAAAATCGGTTTAGAGTTTGCTGGGAAAAAGGTGTGACATTAGCTCAGGAACTTGGCGAGTTCTCCGGGGGCATCAAGAATCGTCATAGGTGGCCAATGTGGTCAAAGCTACTTTGATTGGTCATTAGATCCGCAAATTCAAGTAATGTTGAACCAGAGTGACCATATCAGACGAGTAAAAACCAGGACATTTGAAAGGGTACTGCTTCCCCCCGATACCTTTCAATCGACATTACCTTTTCCAAATGTTTACGGCAGTTAAAAAGTTCTGGCGTCTGGCAGGCAGAGCTTGGACAGTAAAAAAGTTATGGGAGTCTGGGAGGAAGAGCTCTGCCAGAAAGTCTTTCATCGGAATTCCACAGTGGCTGTTCTTGCTACACCACCATAAGCAAACGTTTCATGCTGAGATGGTCTGTGCAGTACCGGCGAGGTACTCTCTGCCGTGAAAGAGTATGACACGGAAACGCGGAGTGCGGATGCAGCTGAGCGAGCATTGGCGTCGGCTAAGGCTACTATCCTCCTAACCCCTCCGAAACAGGGTAAGGAGAGGCAGATTGGAGTGGAGAACACGCCAGTTCCCATAACTCCAAAGAGCACAAGATCCTCGCCAAGAGACGAAAGACCAGGCGGGTCAAAGAGGCAGACGCTCGAGGACGCTGTTGCTGCCGAAGGAAAAGACGCCACCCGACAGGAAAAGCTGGAGTACCGTTGTAGGTAGGAAGGAGAAACACGGGAAACAGCAAAAAAGAAGGATGAGCGAAAAGGGGAGCAGAACAGTAAATCAGAACCCTCGGCTCGTCAGAAGGCGCCTAAGGCAGAAACCGTGCTCGTCAAAGCCAATGACGTGACGACGTATGCAGCGCTGCTCAACAGGGTCAGGGAGGACCCGGAGCTGAAAGATTTGGGGGAAAACGTGGTAAGAGTCAGGCGTACCCTAAAAGGTGAGATGCTCCTCGAGCTGAAGAATAATTCTACGACTAGTAGCTCGACCTTGCAGGAGACTATTACTAAATCAATGGGTGGAAAGGCAAAAATTAAAGCCTTAAGCCCGGAGATGGTAATTGTGTGCAAGGACCTTGATGAAATCATGACGAAAGACGATATGAGAGGTGCACTGAAGCAGCAGGAATACGGCGAAACGCAGACAGCGATGATTCGTTTACCGGTAACCGCTGCAGACAAGGCACTGGAGGTAGGTAAAGTTACAATTGGATGGTCGAGATGCCTACTGAGAGCCGCCCCACGAGTAAATAAACAAGCGGAGAAATTCTTCAAATGTTTAGGCTTTGGACAATGAAGGTTCTGTTAGCACATTTCGGAAAGACGGGAGGGAGTCACATTCTGTAGACCTTCGTTGACGGCAAACATTGATTGGAGAGTATGCGAAACGTATACGCATAGCGACCACCACGCGATTCGCTACCGTATCGATCAATAGAATCCTGCTGCAGCACAGAGAAGGATGACCGACGAGCGAAAATGGGAGACGAAAACCTTCAACAAAGACATCTTCGTTGAGGCACTTCGACCGAACGGCGGGACCGAGAACGTGGATGCGTCTGATCTAACAAGAAACATTGTACTGTATCGATTTTGTTGGCAATTTTAGGCAAATTTGAGACTAAGAGAAACTAAAGCAATGAAATTGAAAGACGGATAGGTATTCTAGAGCGAATCAGTTATAAAGTTAGAACGGAAAACTAGGACTAGGCAGACTCATATTGACATGATCGAAAGAAAATGTGACGAGTATTTTGCCTTCTGCTAAGTAGGAGTTGGGCGTTGCACCCAAGTCTACCGCATGGTCATTGATAGAACATAACTCATCATCATGTTTTACCGCCGGCGGTAATGATTGTGGCGGTGTGTGACGCCACAATGCCGCGAAAACTGGAACCACGCAATAGACGGCGTCCAGCTTACTGGTGGAACGAGACGCTCAGTACGCTACGCGCTGCTTGTTTCAGATCCAGAAGGTGGGCTCGGAGAGCAGTGTCGGAGCCAGATCGAAAGGAGCGCATGGCAGTGTTTCGGGAAGCTAGGGCCGCTTTAAAATAGAAGATCATGCTTAGCTCAGATTGCCACAAGGAGCTGTGTCGAGAAGTAGACGCCAATCCCTGGGGCTGCGTGTACCGAGCCATGATGGCGAAAATGAATGGCTCGATGACGTCAGCCGAAATGTGCTAGGGTAAGCTGAAGATAATCGTTGAGGGTCTCTTTCACAAGCCCGATACAACTGCTTAGCTACCGACGACGTACGGCAAAAAATAAGAAGCTAACATGCAAAATCGGCAAGTCACTAACGATGAGCTCGCAGTAGCATCGAAGCGCCTGAAATCAAAGAATGTCCCCGGTGCGGATAAAATACCAAACGTGGTGCTGAAAGCTGCGATCTTGGCTTAGCCGGACATGCTCAGATTGGTGCTGCAGAAGGCAACTTTCCCGAAATGTGGAAGGTACGGAAGCTAGTGTTGCTACCGAAGCCTGGGAAGCCACCGGACGATCCGACCAAGTATAGGCCCATATGTCTGCTGGACACACTAGGAAAACTCATGGAAATAGTCGGCTTCAACACGCTGACGAATTTCACGTAGGGTGAGCGTGGATTGTTCAAGATGGAGTATCGACCGCATTTAACATCGCCAACTGGGAAGCCATCGCAGCTGCGCTACACAAAATGTGGGATCCCGACTATCTACGCCAGATGCTGAAGAGCAAATTCCAGGGCAGAGTGCTGCTGTACGAGACGAAAGAAGGGCAGAAGTCGTCATCGATTCTCAGACGTGGGGCTCCTGCTGAAAACCAAGCGAAACCGTGAAAAGCTGAACAAGACATTCCGGCTAATGGCCGCACGAGTCGCGAGTGCTTACAGAACAATATCGTCGGAGGCAGTATGCGTTATCGCCGGGATGATCCTCATGTGTATCACTCTAGCTGAGGACGTGGAATGCTACCAGCGGAGAAATGAATGTAATGCAAGGAGATTGGTCCGAGCGGATTCATTGGCTAAATAGTAGCAGGAGTGGGACAACGTGGAGAAATGAAGGTGGACCCGCCGACTAATTCCAAATGTGTCAGCTTGGGTGCACAGGAAGCGTGGAGAGGTGAACTTCCATTTGACGCAGATGTTGTCCGGGCACGGATGCTTCCGGAAGTACTTGCATCGGTTTGGACATGCTTCGTCACCCCTTTGCCCGGAGTGTGCGAACGTGCAAGAGACACCGGACCACGTAGTCTTCGAATGCTCTAGGTTCGAAGAAGTTCGTAGGGGTATACCTGATGTGACGGTTGACAATATCGTCGAAGAGATGTGCCACGACGAGTATACCTCTGTCAACAGATTGATTAAGAGTATACTCTCCGAGCTGCAGAGGAAGTTGCGAAGGGACCAACGATTCCGTCGACGGGAAACTCTCCGTCAGTGTAGATTAGGTCCATAACCGGGGATCAGTTAAGTAGTATGCGACGTAGCACCGAGTTTGGGTCGCCGGGGCTCCAGTGAACCGGACGACAGGCTTCATCGGAATCACCAGACCGACCTCGACACCCTACCGGGTAGCTCGTGAGTAGGATAGATCCACCGCCGGGGATTAGACCGAGTAGTCCGCGTCGAATAGCTAGCAGTGGGTCTTTGGGGCACCAGTGAACCAGACGCTCCACCCGGAATCGCTGGGTGGACATCAGCAGAGTAGAGTGGGGTCAAGTAGGTGAGTTTTTTGGCGAGCTCGCGCGATGGTATTTTTGCACTGATTTTGACAAACAAGCACTCAGAGGATAGGTTATACATCTGGCAACAATGTGGCAATAATGGTTTTATGCCTGGCTGAACATTTTTCAAGCCAAATCAAATAAGACGAAGGTACTTTTTTCGATGTTTTAAAGATCTGGATAGGTTACTATATACGAGATTGAATTAAACAATGTACACGCCTAGAAAATCACCGCTTCAACTTTAATTTGAAGAATATTAATGCTGCAGATTATTTAATAATTAAATTGACGTCATTCAGGTAAGAAAATGAGAAGTGTATGAATATGAAAAATAATGAAACCGCGAAAGGAAATGTTGAAAAAACGTTGTTTCGACAGCAGCGTCAGGTTTTGTACTTGCAAATGACTTCTTCTTCGGTGTCTTTCTCGTCGCCAGAGTGTGGAATTGAAGTTGTTCATTCCGGTTCACGCGGTTGCTTAACTGTGAGACGATCGGTAGTGACCTAAAGTGAGCCCAAATGCGTGACCTATCGAGCCCCCAACCACATTTTTCGTGTTGATGTACTGTACTGAGGGCGAAAATCAATGCGTTTTAGCAGACGCGAAAACATAAACGACGCCGTAACTAATTCAACTGATCTGTAACTGTAACAGCCGAAACGACAATTGTCAACGATGTTCTCACACAATATGAGCGTCATCTACAATAACATAGCAAAGATAATGCGCTACACCTATTGTACCCCCATACCTATTTGACCCCATTCTACTGACCTACTGGTTGACCCGTTGACTCGGCTTGTTCCGCCGCTGGGGACTAGATTAAGTAGATCAGGACTATGCGGGCAGCTAAATGGCTCACGGATACGAACATCGGTATCGAGAGAAATCTAACGCTCGGTTTCGGAAGAATCTAGATTCATCGCTGGGGGCTAGACTGAGTGACTTCACGAACTGAATCGAATGGTATACGACACTCGGCCTTCCGTGCCTCGGTTAAAAAGTCGATTTTCAAGACAATTGCTATATCTTTTTTTTGAGGAAGGCAACCGGAGACACTCTAATTATCTAAATCAATAATCTAAAACATTTCTATCCGATATACAAATTCAGTCTATTTCATGCATACATACAATAAATGTCACGTGAAGGTCCGATGTTCATAGGTACACTGCGTAGTCTGAGTTTATAGAGTTCACAAGGTCTTTGTTCGCCGTATTATCATTTCCGATTGAAACCGAGGACGAACCCTAGCCACAGAGGAAAAAATGACAAATTGAGCATCCGTGCTTCGGAGGGGCTTCATCAAAAGTCCACCTGAAAGTTATTTAGTTAATGCGTTGAAATATAAAATAAACCACTTTATCCATTCCACGATGTTATAGTAAATTTCAACCAGTGAAATTGACTCGAATTGTACCCTATTTCAAAGCTACTACTGCCAGCGAATGATGCTATCCCTTTGTCGCGTCAGTATCGTGTCTAATTTCAACTCTCGCTTGAAAAGTAACGAGCATCCTTCTAATTTGTCATATTTTATCGATGGTTTCTCCCAACTGTGTCGAATTTCCGCACCATGAACTGGCGTAGTCTGTGCCTGCGGTCCGGGGATTGGAAGCAAAAAAAAAACAAAATCAAGCTGGAAGCTTATTGGATAATTTATCAGTCCCAAAAATAACATAAATTAGCATCAATGATCTGTCGGGAGGATTCGACAACGGCTCAAATGCCGCCTATTTCCATTCGGCCGGATCGAATTCCAATTCGCACAAGCATTAGGGTTTGCTCGAATGTCCAGCCGAGCTGAAGAATATTTACAACGCCTCTGCGCACGGGGGCAGAGTTATTTGTCAGTTTGATCAATTTCGCAAAATTGGAAAATATGAAAAATTGGCTAATCTAGTTTATTATCCACAATGTTCACGTTAATCGCAAAATGTGCTATGATCGGTGAAGCTACATTTCTCGCATCTATTTTGCAGTTGATCAAATTTACGGAAACGAATTATATATTCCGACACACCATTTCGAAAATCCCCCCGCCGCCGCTTTCGGGAGAAGTTCATCAAGCTGGTACTGCTGCGGCTGCTGCTGCTGCTGCTGATTAATATCCGCATCCGTTCCGTTCGACGAGTCATGGATTGGGTCTTATTTCGATTTGAATCCTGGCTCGAATGATGCCTCCCTCTACAATCCACTACGCCGATTCACCGAGCTGGAGCTGGACACATCTGGCACCAGTGGTCGACCGGTGTGCGATGAATCCCCCGAACGATTGAGTGTTCAATCTGACTTTTTCCCCACAGTGGAGTCAGTGAGAGTGGAGCAGCCTGCGGTTAACAACGCTGTTTTCGGTTCGATTTTCGGGCAGTTATTTTCCGCCTTCCTCGTAGACGCAGTGCTGCTACGTTTCGCACCCGCAATTCGTCCCATTGTCACGACACGGCTCGCGGGAAAAATATAAGCCGCGTCTTTAATGTTTGTAATGGTCGTAAAATCTGCTGGAAATTCAATATTGAGTTTTTAATGCCCACTGGATCAGTGTGCGTTGAAAGGCAGGGTGGTTATTTTATGTGTGTTGGACCTTGGCGGGAATATTAACTTTATTATGCCAAAACGAACGCTTAAGAGGGCGGAATGCTTTAATGGTGATTTTATAACCAATTCTCTACACTTTGCATCATTGTTTAATGTTGTCGTTTCGCAGAGTTTCTTTTGCGATGAACAGCTAATATTCTTTTCTTCTACCTAGAACTATGTGACTGCTGAAACAAACAAACGTATAACATTGTTCTGTTACGAAGTATATTCATAACATTTGTTCATCTTCCCCGATGAATTCAATAAATGTTATCATTGTTTATGTTACACGGAAAACCCCGCAATCACAAAATTAAGATATTGCAGTTGTTGATATTTGTTTTAGCTGTTTCAACTAAAAATGGCTAACATAACTAATGCTTGTGTTGATTTTCACATCACCCATTTGTTGAAAAAAATTGTTGTTTTTAGAAGCTGTCAGTTACCTGAACATAAAGACAGCAAAATTAAAAACAAAAATGGCAATGCCAATTCAACCATTTCCTTAGTTGAAAAGAATATGTCAGTTTGTCTGTATGTTTATTTTCTAATATTGTTGAAACCTAGGTTAAAGCTAAAGTGGCTGGCTTTGAAGTAAAAACTAATAAATCAGTTGTATAACCTTAAAGTAAATTTCGTGATTCAAGTTAGTCTACCGGAATAGTTTATTGTGGATATAATTGATACCAGTAAACAGCAAAGTTAGAATAAGGTAAATTAAACTTTCTACATATGAATTGCGCACTATTTGTCTTTGATTTCGGACACATTTATTATAATTTACATAAATACACCGTGAACAAAAAATTATCGCTGCTATCAGCAGTAGCGAGTGTTATTTTTTATGAGTGAGTAGATGGGACAGCAGCGATTGATTCTGCAAAATTGGTCCAATTAGTTGCCAAATAAACACCGGTCTTCTAGATCGTCTAACACTATGAAAATTTCTCCTGTCCTGCGTTTGTGTCATAGGCATCGCATTTAAGCAAATTTTGAATTGAATCCATTTATATATCTTATTCCTGATTTCATTACCTGTCTCCTATAGGTCTGAGACTGTTCAATCGCATATTAATAAATATACACAGCGACCACAGGGCTGGAAATTTTTAGTAGTAAATTTGGTTTTCAAAAGGCTTGCACACACCAGAAAAAAATTATGTAGCCCCTACTTTTTGTCGTCGCAGTGCACCAGCGAATAGAAAACATTTAATATTCAAGGTATATCATCAAATTTGGTATGCAAAATGCTTCCGGCTTCTACACTATGCTGTGGAGTTACTTCAACAATTCATCCTCAACAAACGTAAAAGTACCCCAGCCACCTAAAGTCTAGAAGTAAAATTTACGTCATGGACCCACATGCAACAGTGATAAATTCGGTCATTTATTCGCAATAACTTGAAGCAAAAATCGAGTATCGGAGCAAACCGCTGGAATGTTTTTAACAGACGTTAATCCTCACATTTGAATGGACTAGAATCCGAAAACATGCATATATAGCATACAAGATTATGACGTAATATATTGCAATATGCATATTATGGAAAATTACGTCATAGTATTCCAGAAAACAAGCGAGAGAGTAGTAGTATTACCTCATCTGTATAGATTACTATCATTGAACTGCATCTAACTCAACAATTTATGTCTACTCTGTGAGCGTGAAAGAGGTAGCATAATGAGTTTCTTTTCTGTCTCGCTCAATGATTCTAATTTGTGTTCTGGGTGTCCAGACCTACCGATGTATCGGCAGTTTTACCGATTACGGGTTTTCCTACCGCATACCGATTCAACGACAGTGGTAAAATTACTGAGATTTTACTATTTCTACCAAAACAACAAATGTTAATTGATCTAGAGAACAAACTACACCGTCGGCAAATTTTCGTTCGATTTGCTTTCAAATTTTATAGGTAGTAAAGTGGTCCAATATTGAGAATATTTTATTTCAAATTTATTTGCTGCATGCGGTGCCATTTTAACATTTCGCAATCTTATGTCGACATTATTGTGCCTTGCAGGATAATCGCTCGATATGCGATTATATGAAAGCTCAATTGAGATAGGCGCGTGACAGCCGCCTATACAAAATGTATAGGCAGCTTTTTCCTTGAAGCTTTCGAAAAGCACACAGCTGGCAGAAAAATAAAGCTCCACTGAAATCTGCTTGCGGAGCAACTGCGGCTATATTTGATGCGCCTTTCAGACGCCCGCAATGTGAGATTTTATTATAAGCGCAACAATACGTTTCACGAGCAAAAATAAATGTCTACTTTTATTCAGAAATTCAATTTGGCCACCCTGTTTATGTTTACGTTATGCCCAGGGAATTCAATTTATACGTGCGCGATACTCGTGTTTATATTATTTATTCGGTGCGTTTTAAACATAATCTCCGTCGTTGTTTTTTTTAATTCTGCATGACAGGTGTTTCTTTCGATTTGGCAATTGAGTGCAATAGTTATCCTCGAGCGAATCATGTTTTTTCCACACTGCCATCAAGAAAGTACAGCTCGCCCCGTGAGCCTAAAAATAAGTGAAGGCAACTACCAGTTACGCTTAATAGTCCCTCCACCCAATGCGTCGTGTTGAATCTGCAGTGAAATTCATCTTCCAGGAATATCGGCGAATACCGGGCAAAGGTAGGTTTTTACTAAACGGCACCGATACTGATATCAAAAGTTCTTATGCTGTTTTTGCTTGACTCCAAAAATGAGTCAGATTCTAGTCCTAACCGCTGTCAGTTCATACGTTTTGGCAGCATTTTGAAAAGTATCTCAATTTTGCCTTAAACGAAAGCCACATCAATGTTGTTTCTGGTAAGATTTGGTTCTGGGGATGTATCAACAGTCTCCATTCACCGGACATTGTGATTCCAAGGACGAAGTGAAGCTTCGAAATAGGCTAATATTGTTTTATTTTCACAGAAAATTGGAACTAATATTGGTTAATAACATTGATCAGGAGGGATGCGTGCGTGTGCAATTGAGTCTCTAAGTTCAACTATTCAACATGCGAATACCATACCAGAGAATCGAATATAACTGCACAAATATTCACTATTGCACCTCTACCATTGCAAGCGCGACCTGATAAATATACAGGTTACTTACAATTCTTGTTTAAGGTAATTGCTCTCTTTGAAAATGCCCACTAACAGCGCTGCTAGCCTGCTACCATAAAATATTTTCTGTAATTTTAGATTCCTCGGGCGCAAAGCTGATCTGGTTCGGCAGTAGAACATCTCCATAACTCTACTCTGGCGATTGAATGTTGGTGTAATACGTAGAGTAAAACTTGTTTTAGTCAAGGTCGCCAACGGGTTTCTCAAATTATGGAAACGGACAATACGGGCTGACCTCAAACCGAAGAAACAAGTTTTGACGCATAGCAAAATACATAGCATCATTATTATGGACAACCAAGCCCAGCAGGGTCTACTTGGCTACATACTATGGAATCCGACCGAGGATATATGCAGAATTAGGTGCTCTCGCATCACCTGCTTAATTGTATCTGGATAACTAATTGCGGGAAAATATGTATGTGCGTATGTATGCGTGTATTTACATATTAAGGGCAGCCACAGTACTACATTCCGTCGTGGACAGACATGCCTAACCATCCATTGCGCTCAAGTTTGATGGTTTATTCAGCAAACAAATAGGTGAGCCTGATACAATTTTTTCTATCCCAAAAAATTTCTGACAGGAAACAATATTTCAAATTTTAATCAAAATTGGAGCGCTCACTTTTATCCCCGTAATGTTCGTTTGCATGTATTGTATATGTACATATGCATCTGCATGAAAATTGCATCGACATCTACGTGCAACCGTGTATATAATAAAATGCATATGAATGTGTAGACATAAGCAAATGCTGATTCATGTACAAATGACACAGATGCACATGCAAATGCACACAGATGCAGAGGCACACGTAGTTGTACAACAGTGGTTTTCAACATTTTCCATTCCCATGTACCCCTCTACGAGAGCTCTCACCACCGTGTCCGCCCATCTAGGATAAAGTTATAAAACAACTCGAAATCGCATTTTTGTTTAAAAGCGATTTTATTTTCAAGTGAGAAGCTCGGGTGATTCGATCGAATGCAGACGTGTTTTGCCTTTTACCGGTCGCTTTCTGCTCGGTCGTGTGTTTTTGAAGTGAAAGTGGAATAGTTTATAATATGCGCAAGTGAAATAATTTATAATATGCGCAAGTGAAATAAATAATGTTTAACATGCCCGGAGAAACCCGCCTCAGTGGTAGTTTCAGTTTACGAAGGGTCAAGAATGTGCATGTACGCCATGTTATGAAAGCAGAGGAAGCACGGAAGTACAGTTGTGTGTGCGTATGTTTTTTCGCTTGTTTCTATAGCAAAATACCCTCGGCGCGAGTGAGAATAGCAAGTAAATATACCCACCCGGAGCTGTGTTCGCTTCATAGCCAGTAATTTTCGGGAAGAGACTCGTTTCTTGTCGTAGATGAGCGAAGTGGGAAAACAATATAATGATATTTTGCTTTTACGATATCACTGATATAGTGTGTGTGTTGGATTTTCTCGCTGAAGTGGTTAACACAAAAAGGCCGAAGTGGTGAATTCGTTGTGGCGGACTGAGCAAGAGAGGCACATGAAAACCATGGTGAGAGAATTCCAGTTGGAATAAGTGTTTATGTTTGTGTTGGTTGTTGGATTGTTGAGTGGGTAGAGGCAGGATGGCGGTCTATAGGACGGGTTTCGGAGGTGTGTGATGGGCGAGCGGGTGCTTTTTATGAAGATGCAATGAAGGGAAATCATAAAAGTGTTGAAATCTTGGAATGTTGTGCAATATTTTGGAGGATATAAAAATTGTATAGTATATGTGCATATATGGGTTTGGTGAAGGAAGAACGGCGTCATTTTGTGTCCAATTGGAATTTGTAATAAGAACTGCTCGCGCGTGTGATAGTGCTATCGTCGGTGGAATGGTGGTCCTTCTTCGAAAGGAGAATACCATCAGTCTGTTGTGCTGGTGTGAGCTAGACCAGATGCAGAGCTCAATAGGAACGGTGTGGAGTGTCAATGACTGCAAATCAATACATAGATGTGGAGCTGATATTGAAGATAAGGTGATTCTTTTCATTTATTTTCAGCGTGTTGGACTGAGTGGACGAGTGTGTTAGTGTGGCTTGCAGTACAGTGGTGGTGGACACTGGCAGAACAGTACATATGAGTGAGCGGTTTCAGTTTCGCTACTGCATGCGTAATATGAGTGCATGTATGCCACGTTCCATACGTTGGGAGTAGCGTGAGTGTTCCTGTGGGTATGAGAGAGATGGATCGGTTGCACTGACGGGGAGGCGCCGACGCTTCATTTCGGTTTTCTTCAGCCGTCCTCATTTTATTGTTCTCTGTTACATGTAGTCCAATTTGTCTGGAGTTCGAGCCAGTCTTCTTGTATAGACGTCGAATACAGCATGTTATGTACAACCACACTGTTTGTTGCGGGAACACGTACACGTGGTGGCTTGCGCGGCCGGACTTCATACACGTGTGGGGGAGCTGGGGGCAGGTCCGACACCTTAAGCGCAATCATTTTTCTAAAATACCAAAAAAGCTCCAAAAATTGTATATTCTGCGCGTAATCCTTGTTTACATGGTTCTTAACAAGATATAATTTTTTAAGCGTTTCAAAAAATTGGATTCATTAAAAATGATTGGTTGCCAAAAAAAAATGGAGAAAAATAACATTTTAAAAACGCTGCGGGTAAGACCGACACCCCGAAGTGGCACGAGCGTCACCCTTGTTAGCTTTCTTTTTCATTGAAAATATGTTGTGTATGTGTGATAAAGTGTAACTATGTGTATATGAGTATGTGTGATACAAATGCATGCTTTCTGGAATTTCATCGGGTAGCAAGAGGAAGAGAGGAAGGTGTGAATAAATAATGTTCAACACTTGGTTTGTATTATGGTAAAGATCCGATTATGATTTTTCGGAACTCTGTTGATCAACAATCCGGCAGTCGATGGAAATTGTTATTTAGTATCATTTTAGAATTTCATATTAGATTATCCTTTTTGGTTTTATAATAAAACTATGAATCGCGCTCAATTTGATTTTTAATTTTTTTTTTGGTCGTCTTTACACAATATTGACAAGGAATAAATGCAAATACCAGATTTTCCGCATATTTCAAATATTAACATGATGTTATTAAAGTAGAATACCATAAACAACTCCCGGTCGTTCGCATTGAATCAAAAATAAACTCAACCATAAATAAATAGTGTGTCGATCTTACCCCTCCTAAAACTGTCGGTCTTACCCCAACAGTGCACCATTTTTGTTAAATGCGCAATGCCGCAATAAACAGTGTTGGAATACTCAAACTTATCCTCAACGCAGATAAATAATGATATGGAGAGTAGATTAGAATGTGCGAATGGAAATTCACTTGACTTCACTTGCTCGGAAAGATGTGCAACTCGACCAGGTTAAAATGCAGCTTCAGTGCACCTTTTAGCTCGTTCACAGTCCTGATATCATCCTGGTCTATACACATAATCGCTGTCTACGGGCTTAAGGCTTTAACTTCTGCCCTTTCACCCAGTGATGTGGTAATAATCTCTTGTATAGTGGAGCTGTTAATCGTGGGGTCCTTCTTCAACTCGAGTATATGTATGTAATTGTGTATATGTGTGTATGTATGTATACATGTATGAACAATGCGTATATGTATGTAGGTATTTCTATATGTATGTGTGTATGAATGCATGTGTATATTTTTTATGTATACATGTGTGTATCTATGTATGTATATATGTGAATGTGTATTATACACGGGATTGTTTTGTAGTGCACACATATAATCTATTAATGTGAAAAACTGATACTTCTGGATAGAAGTCAGATCTTCCTCCAATTACAGCTCCTTGGAGATCTCCAGTGGAACAACTTACACAAGTCCAACAGGCAGTGACACCAGACTAAGAGAAACGGAAGCGCTGAGGAAAACACGGAGTCTATCGGTTCTTTTTTATTATTTCCCCTTTTCTTTCTTGAATAAGCAGGAATTCAAGAAATGTGGATGAGAGTCAAAGGAGACATAAATGGGGATAGGAATGAAGGTAGAAAACTGCAAAAATGGTAAGTTTTCTTGTACACATGTGTTATGTTATATATATACAAATTGAACCAATATACTAAATACGCGTCGATTTCCTGCTTAAATGGAATCGAAAGTTTTACTGTAATGTTACAATCCAATTGATACAAACATTACAGTAAGGCGGGGCTAGTTGATGGAACGATGATCTCGGAACATGTCTGGCACTGTACACGAAATGGGTCATCGGAAAGTCAATTGAGCTAACACCTTCCTAAATCCGTGAACCAAGTTATTTGCATGAATGTTTAAATACATGCAAACATCTTTTTTCTGTAAATCACTACCAGCTAGTGGGAGATAGGAAGGTTAACACACACACACACACACACACAAAAGCGATTTTATTTTCAAGTTGCATTTGGAAATAGCGTTATTCTGTAATTTGTTCATCTGTGTTCATTGTGAGTAAGATGGACACCACTGTTGTACCCAGATTACAGATGCACATGGATATGTACTACATATGCATGCGCTAAGGCATATGCAGATGAACGTGCAGTTATACATATGTAGCTCTATACAGATGCATATGCACGGTGCCAATACAAATGAATATTTACATTCAGATGTACAAGCAGATGCACATAATGAACCAAATGCACATGCAGATGCACATTGGAGTGGCTCGCTATATGTATTTTTCAACACAGCACTCTAATGCTTTTTTGGATGGCAGTGCACCGGTGCAGTGGAGTGCACTGTTTTTGCACTTTCTAGTAGAAGTGTCAATGGAACATACCCAGTTTCCTGCACTTCTGCTAGAAAGTGCAAAACCAGTGCACTCCACTACACCGGTGCACATCAATCGAAAAGCCCATAAGTTCCTTTTGTTATCCCAAATGATTGCAAATTTCGGGGGCGATTTGCTGCTTCATGATTTCCCGCATCATGTTCAAAGTTTATATGGAAATAATTATGTATAACAGTAACTTTCGATAAAGCCATCCGTTGCAACACAGATTTAGGCTGGTAGTACAATATTCAGCTAATCGGAATTATTACTTATGTTATAAAAATTTTGGACGGTTTGGATACGTGGAGACTTACTGAATGGCGACTTGTTTCTTTTTAGATGATTGTTTGCCATATAATACTGGGATACTCTTATCGAATGAAGTTTTCAAAAAAATACAGCGGTAATAATTAGTCATAGTTTTCGTCATTATGCACTAATGAACCTTTAATGTTAAACCTAACCCATATTCTTATTTTCGATTCTGAGTTGAAATTTCGTTCGCTAGAATAGTTTTGTTTTTGAAGTTCTGCACGAAACCCCATCATGCTATATATTGTAAAGAGAATAAAAATGCGCTTTAATGAAACTACGTTAATGATTATATTATCTAGGTGATTTATTTGCTTAGCAAAATTAGTTTCGTATTTTCTTCAATGATTGTGCCTTGTTTCAGGTTCGATATTCATCTGAGCATAACCGATCTCACACCTTCCTTCACAAACTATGAATATCCGGCAGTGTCACCCTTGTGGGGGACCAATGCTCTACCAGGATGTTTTGGTTTCCGGTGCCTTTTTACATATTGTCGTTAAAGCTCATACGTTTCGAGTCCAGCATGCCTTCTATGACGACTATCTAACTTATAAGGCTATTTGCTTTCAGTGGACTGTCTATATTACCAAAGATGTTTGCCAGGACTATTCTAAATTTTTATCCAGAGCATCGAGCAATAAACCTATTAAACTATAATTTTGCTTTAAATTTTCCGAAATCCACCATAAAATTAATAAATTCATTAGCTATAACAACTGTTTGGGAGCCAAATCAACAAAACAATTGATTGAAACAACCATCTTGGTTTTCAATTTCAACTCGCACCAATCTTGAAATCAACAATTATATTAGTTGTTAGAGCTATTTAATGAGCTGATCCAGATGATGTGTGTCTTTGCTAACTGACAGCATCAGATTTTCAACTAGATGATTTAGTTGTTTCAGCAATTGTTTTGTTCATTCAAAAACAAAAATGAAAGTTTAGAAAAATCAACAATCGTTTAGCTGTACCAAATTTTAACCAATCGATTTCAGAAATTCGACCAATATATTAGTTGCTATGCGATCGGTAGCGTTTCCGTGTAGTATTGCAGGCCTGTAGCCAGGATTTTGTTTCGGAAGGGGCTTAAAACTTGATGCATAAATATGTTAATTCTGCTGACTTGAGATAGCCAATGGAAACTGAATGTACTTTTTAAAAGTTCTTAGTGAAAGCAGTTCCTAAACTAAAGCAATAGACAATATGTTATCTGATACAGGAAAGGCTATAGCACACTGAAGAATTATTGCCTTTGAATTTGATTTTTATTATTAATATACAAGTTGCATTTTTTACCGTTGGAATTTGCAAACGGCGTCTGGTGAGTACCCCTATCATGCAACTTGAAGCCGAAGAATTGAAACTGTCCAGTGCAGATTCATAAGATATGCGTTACGTCAATTGCCTTGGAATGATCCGCTGAACTTGCCGCCATACGAAGACCGTTGTCGATTATTAGGACTACACTTTAGAAGATCGTAGACACGCGTCGCGAGTTACTGTCGTGTCTAAACTTCTTCTGGCTGAATATGATATTCCCGATCTCTTATCACAAATTAACTAACTACGCTTCCAACAGACCGATATTAGAAATTACATATAGCGACATCTTCGACTTCGTCGTTAGTTCTACACAGTTTCTCGACCGTTTGTTGCCACTTTAGGTCATTTTTTTAGTTTAGTTAATTAATGAAATTAATGAGTGTCAGTTGGACTTTAATTGTTTAAATACAAACACAAGAGAATGACGAAATTCGCTAAAAATCTTCTGATTAGGCAGGCGATTTGTAGATGCGAAAAAACTCCTATTTAACTCACATTTTTAATATTTTCAATTTAAATGGTAATACATTAAAGATTATTTGCAGCAATATTATCAGACAAGTGAGAACAACAAATTATTTATTATGAATTCAGAATCTTTCACAGATCATATTTGTTTATGAAAATGTATAGTTTTATTATTAACTAGTTCAACTAGTTAATTCTTCGCTAGATCCTTGAATATATGGCAAAAAGCAGACCAGCAATTTTACTTGTTAACGTATGAAGTGCGTGCAAAAAAAATCTCTACAAAGTATAAATATGAACTTTGACTTGCAATCTTGCAATATCGTTGCGACTCGATAGGATTACTTAGATTAAGTAAATATTATATGTGAGCACAAGAAGCTTATATGTTTTCTTTCCGAATTCATAGATTTTTGGACAACACAAAAGATATGTTTAAATGAATAAATCTTCTATAGACGAATTTCGCGCTAAATCGTATTCAGAGTAGGCAGCACCCTCACAGATTTTAATGAAACTTTCTGTACATGAAGACGTTATCACAAAAAACACTTTGCATACTATGTTTTTCCAAAATTGATCTAGACTGTCTTTTGAAAAAGGTCAAACTTTTTTTTAGCAATTTTTTCAAATGGCTATAGTCTAAAAATAACAAATTCTGCAAAAAATATTGTAGGAGTGATTTTCACAAAATTAGTCAAATTTTTGTACAAAAATATTGAAAAAATTCTTCATCGACACTGAAAAAATCGATTTTAAAAATTTAAATCGATTTACAACACCCCATCTTTGATTTGGATGAAATTTTGTTCCAAGATAGGTAATTGTGTTCAATACCGACCGTCAAAATTCAAGTTGGGCACTTTCAAGGAAAAAAAGGTATTTGAAAAAAACTTTTCCTTGTCCTAATTGAATTTTTTCAGTGTATTTTAATTCAGGGTCCATAGCTCAGAGAGCAGAACGCAGAATCCCGAGGAGAGAATCCAGACTCCAGATTCCTTAGCCCAGAGTCCCGAGGAGAGAGAGACCAGAATCCAGAGTCGCGAGTCCTTAACCCAAAAAACTGAGGCAAATCTAGAGTCCAGAATTCAGAGTTCAGAGTCGAGAATGCAGAGTCCAGAGTCTATTGCGCAGCGATCAGATCCATAGCACAGAATCTTGGGGCGCAAGGTCAGAATCCAAAGTTAAGAATGCAGAATCCAGAGTTCAGAATGCAGAGTCAAAAATCCTGGGACCAGAGTCCAGAGCCCAGAGTTCTCAACCCAAATTACTGTGGCCAGAGTCTAGAGCTCTGACATCATTATCCAGAGCCCGACGTACTTAATCCAAAATACTGACGCAAGACTTCAGACTCCAGATCATAGAGCCCAGAACCCAGAGGACAGAATCCAGAGTCCATAACACAGAATCTCGAGGCAAGAGTCTAGAGTCCAGAACCCAGCGTGAAGAGTGCAGCATCCAGAGTTCAAAGTCCAGAATCTAGAGCTCAGAGTCCAAAGACGAGAATCCTGAGACCAGAGTTTAGAGTCCAGAGACCAGGTTCCTCAACCCAAAATGCTGAGCCCAGTGTCCCGAGCTCAGACCCCGGGGTTCCGATCACAGAGGCCAGAGACCAGAATCCAGATCCCAGAGACCAGTATCCAGAGTCCAGAGTCCCGAGGAGAGAACCCACAGTCCAGAATCCAGAGACCCGAGTGCTGAGCCTAAAGTTCACAGTCCAGAGTCTAGAGTTCAGATTCCAGAGTGAAGGATCAAGACCCCATATATCAGAGCCCATGGCTAAGAGTCCAGAGTGCATAGTTCAGAAATTCGAAGCCAGCACAAGAGTCCATCATCCAGCGATGAGAGTGAAGAGTCCAAAATCTAAAGTTCATTGCCCATAGTCCAGAGACCGGAGCCCAGAATCCAGAGTCCCGAAAAGAGAACCCACAGTCTAGAATCCAGAGACCCGAGTGTTGAGCCTAA
The DNA here is from genome assembly GCF_030247195.1 of Topomyia yanbarensis. Lineage (NCBI taxonomy): Eukaryota > Metazoa > Arthropoda > Insecta > Diptera > Culicidae > Topomyia > Topomyia yanbarensis. The sequence goes on from NC_080671.1 coordinate 116,208,325, forward strand.
AGTTCACAGTCCAGAGTCTAGAGCTCAGATTCCAGAGTGAAGGATCAAGACCCCAGATATCAGAGTCCAGAGTGCATAGTACAAAAATTCGAAGCCAGCGCCAAGAGTCCATCATCTAGCAATGAAAGTGAAGAGTCCAGAATCTAAAGTTCATTGCCCATAGTTCAGAGACCGGAACCCGGAATCCAGAGTCCCAAGGGAAGAGCCAATAGTCCAGAATCCAGAGTCCCGAGTGCAGATTCCAGAGTTCAGAGTCCAGACTTCAGAGTCTAGAATCAAGACCCCAGAGACCATAATTCAGAGTCCAGAGTTCATAGCACAGAATATCGTGGCCAGAACTCGGTGAACAGAATCCAGCGTGAAGAGTGCAGAGTCCAGAGTTCACAGTCTAGAATCTAGACTGACTGGGTATTTTCGGAATGGTCTTGACGAGTAGGTGCCAGAAATTTATGTCTGACGCCATATTAGAATCCAAGATGGCGACTTCCGGACGTAAATTATTACTATTACACTTCGGATTGTTTATCTTTGCGCAGCACTTGATACTGTTTAACTTTGATTTATAAAACTGATACATAATGATAATTTGACTAGAACAGCTCTTCACAACTGTTGTTACTAGACCGCTTTAAGGCCTTAGTTTTATAGTACTGTTATTTGGTAAAATGTGTATTGATGCAGGTAAGGTACAGGTAACCAGGCTAATATGCCAAACGAATACCAAATTCGATACTGATACTGGACATTGGATTCTGAGATAATACACTGAAAAAAATCAGTTTAGACAAGAAAAAGTTTTTTTCAAATAACTTTTTTTTTTCTTGAAAGTACCCAACTTGAACTTTTGATGGTAGGCAAGGAACATAATTACCTCTCTTGGAACAAAATTTCATCCAAATCAAAGATGTTTTTTTTAAATCGATTTTATATTTTTAAAACCGATTCTTTTGACGAAGAATGTTTTCAATATTTTTATTCAAAAATTAAACTAATTTTGTGCACTCCTGCAACATTTTTTGTAGGATTTTTGGACTATAGCCGTTTGAAAAAAAATGGTAAAAAAAGTTTGACCCTTTTCAAAAGACAGTGTAAATCATTTTTCGAAAAAACAAAGTATGCAAAGTGGCTTTTTGTGACAAAAGTTCTCATGTACAGAAAGTTTCACTAAAATCTGATAGGATGCTGCCAACATTTTTTCGAGTTGGCGCGAAATTCGTCTAACTAACCGGAATTTTATTTACTGAAGGACTGTTCACTAATCGAAAGGACATCCCTTAGTACAGATAACTGTTATCTTCTAATTTACGTAAATTTTATTAAATGTAACATTGATCACCTCACCAAAATAGCTAGAAGCTATAAATATGGGTAAGCTCATTAATTTTGGCATCACACTTGCTTCCGATAAATCAAAGAGAATAATAGAGTTGCCACTCTTACTTCTCCTGTGCCGAAGAGACTTTCTTTTAAATTTCTCTGTTTTAAAATTATTGCTATTTATCCAATTCCTGTGAATCTGCAAAATTTTTGTCAGCGGCAGTGTGCATAGTCTACCGTCTAGTTCCTTCTGGTAGTTGGTTTTGCTATGATGCTTGCAGTTACGCATTCTAAGTCAATTCAAACATGTTGACACTAATCTGCTCAGTAATTGGTTCGTTATTAATTAGCTCAAGTTTTTTTTTACAATCATCATCAAGATTGGAAGAGATAAATGACTTCTTGAAGAAAGCTGTAATTCTTTTTGATTACAGGTTTGTTTTACCAAAATTTAGGAAGAGATACTCTCGAGGCGACTTAGATTAACTGTTTCTTTTTTCCTTCTCCGTGATTTTTGATCATCTCTTTCATTTTATTTCAAAACGAACAAAAACAGACCAAGAGTCTGTCATATACTATAGACATAAAATCGAAATGATTTGACTTTTAGATTCAACCAGTCACAACATTTTATTCGCAACAGCGTTTTAATACGAAACAAATTCCTCGCATGAAAATGTAAGTCAGTGCCAATGAAAATGATATTACGTTAAAATGACGCGAAAACAAAAACTTCGTCTCGGCTATATCGTACTTAATAAACTGAAATATTTTTTGCCTTGTGCATTTGAATGTGATGCCTAGTATTTATACTAAGAATACAGAGTGCACAGACATAATACAGGAATTCAAATTGGGTGCAATTCAAAAACTTGTTACTTAAATTTAAAATAGCGTTGCCAATATAAAATATTACATCTGAGTTTTGCTAAACGTGACAATCACTTGTGATGAAGCGTTCACTTTTGGAGAGTTTTAGTGCCTAGCCGTCCATAAAATTTCTTCTAGTTTTTTTTAATTCGTTTAGCTCAAGGCTTTAGCTAATCGAAGCAGAGGTTTTTTTTTATCTATTTCTGCTTATTTCCAACAATAAAAATAATAAAACGAGTTTAATGGTTGTCCAGCAGATCTCGCGTATGCTCTTAGCCATTGAACGTGGATGCCTGTTTACCAGGCGGGGAAATTTTTTCCCTTGCCAACTTCATATAAAGGGTCGTTGACATCTCTCTCGTTATTGAACACTTCCGTGATTTCTTTCTTGCTTGTTGCCATTACTAGCGTGAATTTTCTCAATGATTGTGCTGGTTGTAGATTTTGGACTACTTGATGCAGCTTTTGTCGTTGTCAATATTAGCTGAACAGATGCCATAAATGCCATCAGGGTAAATCGTAATGTGCCGTTTTTTCACAGAACTGGAACGTACTAGTATGTCCTTGATATGTGCAAAGAATATTATGTGTAATTGTACTATCGCATTATGTTTTGTACTGACTTTCTCCCAAATGTGACAAGTATCTACAACTAAATGGTATCCGATCTTGTAACCGAACATTTATTTTCTCATCGTCCATATTTAGCAATCTCTTGATTATAGCATTGCCACACACAACCATGTGTTTTTTAAATTATTCAAAATTAATGGTTTCGCCTGGGCCAATTCGTTGAACGCTTTAAGCGCTAAATACTTGACACGGTAGAACTCGATAAAGGTGGCTATCGTATTCTAACTTCTATTTTCACCTTCATAAAATGTCCCTCATCACGAATACTTGGTCTTATGCGAGTCATCAATAATCACGGTATTAGGCCGGAGCACCACTTCTTGCTTCGGCGGCTCACTCATTTCAACATAATTATTAATAAGTCAAATCGCATTATTTGTCTCTAAACCAGCAGCCAATATTTACATGGATTTTTTCCAACTGTGCAATGCCTTCAGTTCGAATGCAGTATAGAAAATCAATTTATGCATTACATACAGGGTTTTTCGTTATACCTAAACTTCCCCATTTGATGATTTGAGATTTCGCGCGAAAAAATCACGTCTTAAATCCGTTGACCGAACTGCTGGAGTCGATTCCTCGCACGCCATCGTTGCCTATTGTCTATCATACAGGGTGATCAAGCAGCATACGCCTAGGCGAATTTAATTTTATATAAGTTAATTTCCGTTTAATGCTTCATTTTATGTGTCAATAAATAACCGTAATGTGCCGGATTTTCGAGCTCTACCGCCGGGAGTGAAAGCAAAATACCTACTGCTTCGCGAGCCGGAATTACGTCAAACGTATGGATTGTATGGAGCTTTTGTGCTCGCGAGAGCAGCAAACAGCTTCAGGTTCATGTGCGTGTAAATTAGGTACAGTTCGTTTAATTGTGACGTATGGAAATGTCCTCATTGTGGCACTTGAATTGTAGCATTGGCTTTATCGCAGACTACCGTGTCCAAACGTTATATGATTTTGGCATTAAATGCATAATTTGTACTTAAGGACAGCCTCACAAGATGCCAACTAGAATAGAAATCGTCTTTAGAATTACTGTGTTATCGTCGAAATGAATTGATTGAAGTTAAACGGTTTGCGAATCTATTAATGAGACCTTATGGTGTTTTCATGTTAGCAAGAATTGAGTGCGTATACAAGAGTTTTGGACAAAATATTTAAGGGGAGGTTCTTATTAATTTTTTTCATAAATTTGATTTTTTTCTTTGCATTTTTTTAAAGGTATAAGCAGAGCCGTAGCGTGCGGTTTGCCAGGTTGGCCCCTGCCAAGGGGCGTTAAAAGCTACTTAACTGAATAAATTATAGAAATATAATAAAATTATGAAGCAAACTAAATCAAAAAAAAATATTCATGAATGGAAAGAATGATTAATATAAATCAAATAAATTAAGTCAATAAATCAAATTAGCTCAAATGACTAGAGTAGACAATATTAAAAAAAAGTTATAAAATTAATAGAATAAATTAAATTGTGTCAAGCTCACAACTGTCATCCAATAATAAAAATAACTGACTATATCGAATTAAAAAAAATGAAAAAAAAATTGAATAAAATATATGAACTAGCAAAAAATAGCATTTTAATAAAATGTTTAAATTAAATGAAATAAATGCAATGAGTAAAACCAAAGAAAACAATTAGTTGAGTTAATAAGACAAATAATAAACCCGGGGCTATTCGGACCTACCTAAGCAAATCGCCCTTTTAGGTGGATAGATGTGAAACAAAGATAAAAGATAAAAGGTAAAAGATCCTAATAGTTAGTTTAAAATCTCAGCTACATTGCGGTGCCTTAAAAGGTTCATTCGCATCACTCCATTGCATCGCTATGCGAAGATTTGCAAATATCTACGTTTTTCCATCATTTTACAATGTAGGGGTAATTCGGACCGTCAGTTTTCAATAATTTTTTTACAATCGAATTTTGTTAACCTATTTCTTTTTCAATTTGTTTATTTGATGAGGCACGTATGCGTTACCTTAAAGGTGCCATTTTTTGATTGTTTTATGTTTTGAATTTCTTAAAACTAGGGGTTTGCACATGTCAGTATTATTTTGCTTTATATAATGAAACTAAAGATAAAAAACTTTACAGCTAACTTATACATATACAAGGGGGGATAATATAATAGTCGTAAGATTGGGGGGACGAGTCATTTTGTGTGTTCTTTGTATAGTAATTCACTTTATGATTTTTAGAAGGGAGATTGTTGGAGAAATTAATTATTAACTAAGCGGAACATTTCACAAGCTTATTAACTAGAAATAACTAGAGAGAGTGGTTCAAGATTAGGGGGAATTAATTAAGGCTATTTTAAAGTAGTGGTACTGTTGGGCATTTCTTAACGACATTAAATATTGATCAACTAAAACTAGAAGATAGGGGTCATAAATTTGTGTATCAGAGACATGGAAAAGAGGGTGGACAAGGGTGACATGGAGGGGGGGGGGGGGGGAGGTAATAAACTTTCACTTTCCGGCATCGGGAATCAACGGCCAGGGTTACAGATTCGAACGGATGTATCAAGTATTGGGACGCCGGGCGGTTTTCCTCGATCCGGCAGGGGTTCCTCCAGACGATTTCGTAGTACGGCTCAGATACGGATCGGCAACACACCGCGTTGCGCGTAAGATGTTGTACTGTAGGTCTCGTGTTGTTGGTTCATTCGACAGATGTTTTGTCTCGTCTTGTAGTCGTATCAGACAATCGTTGGGGTACGGTAGGCGGAAGAGGGCACTTCTGGGAATGATAAGAGAAGATATAGGGGCATTTAAATTTGGATATTGATGGTTTTGAGGAACGTGTATATAAGGGACATGTAGAGAATATCGTGGCTTGCTAGTACATCTCGATCCGGGACATTGGGTGATCTTCCTCGGGCCCGAAGGGAATCGAATAGTTGAGATCTGGCAGAACAGTACTCGGCGCATGCCCAGACAACACGAGCCCAATACGCCGGAGATGTGCGTCCAGTGTGTAGTGATTGGATATGAGCCGAGACATCACGCGAATGAAATCCCGACCCACATCCATCCCCCTGAACCAAGGTTTCGTCGATACCTTAGGGATTAACGAATGTAGCCACCTTCCTAGTTCACCATTGCTCCATGAAGTTTGCCAACTTTCGAGGGTTCTCTCATGAGTGATACTGAAATATTCGCTGAAGCTAATTGGCTTTTCATATATGTCACCTTGTAAAGCGCTCGCCTTAGCTAAAAAGTCCGCTTCTGCATTACCTGGAATGGAGTAATGCGAGGCAACTCAAAATAAGGTAATCTTGTACGATCTTACAGACAAAGCACGAAGGCACTCCCAGATTTTCCCCAGAAAATATGCAATGTGCTTTCTAGGTTTCATTGAACGGAGAGCCTTGATTGAGCTGAGGCTATCCGAGACAATAAAGTAATGATCAGTGGGCAAAGCATCAATGGTGAATAGCAGCAAGTTCTGCGTCATAAACTGAAGCATGGTCATTGAGTTTGAATGAGGCGGTGAGGCTTTGATTGAATATACCGAGGCCAGTGGAGCCGTTGAGGTTTGACCCGTCGATGTAAAACATCTTGTTGCAGTCGACTTCTCGAAATTTACTATGAAAGATGCTTGGGATCACTTGCGGACGTATGTGATCCGGGATTCCATGAATCTCGTCTTTCATGGATGTGTCGAAGAATACAGTTGAATCAGAAGCATGAAGGAGATTGACACGGTTGGGATAATATGAAGAAGGATTTATATTTTGTGCCATGTAATCGAAGTACAAGGACATAAATCGGGTTTGAGAATTGAGCTCGACAAGCCTTTCGAAATTTGCAATTACTAACGGGTTCAAGATATCGCATCGGATGAGCAATCGATATGAGAGTTCCCAAAATCGATTTTTCAGCGGAAGGACGCCCGCCACAACTTCTAGACTCATCGTATGTGCATGCAACCCAAAGCAATACGCAAACAACAATATTGGATTCGCTCTAGTTTGATGAAATGCATGTTCGCAGCGGAGCGGAAACAGAAACTCCCGTACTCCATCACCGACAATATTATTGTTTGGTACAGCCTGATCAGGTCACCTGGGTGGGCACCCCACCATGTTCCGGTTATTGTACGGAGAAAGTTGATCCTTTGTTGGCACTTCTGTTTCAGATACCTAATGTAACATCCGCAGGTTCCTTTAGAGTCGAACCAGACCCCGAGATATTTGAAAGTTGAAACATGAACAATATTTTTACCCATTAATTGAAGCTGTAGTTGCGCTGGTTCACGCTTCCTTGAAAATACGACTAGCTCAGTTTTCTCCGTGGAGAACTCGATACCTAGCTGGAGGGCCCAAGCAGACAAATTGTCCAAGGTATCTTGCAATGGTCCTTGCAGATCGATGGCTTTGGGACCTGTAATAGAGACCACACCGTCATCTGCAAGCTGCCTTAGCGTACAGGAATTGACAAGATATTCGTCAATGTCATTCACGTAAAAGCTATAGAGTAGGGGGCTTAGACATGAGCCCTGGGGAAGACCCATGTAGCTAATTCGTGATGTCGATAAATCACCATGCGAAAAATGCATATGTTTTTCAGACAGCAAGTTTAGCAAAAAGTTGTTTAGAGTCGGTGAAAGACCATGCTGGTGCAGCTTCTCAGAAAGAATTTTGATAGAAACTGAATCAAAAGCCCCCTTTATATCTAGGAAAACTGATGCCATCTGCTCTTTGCTAGCATAAGCCATTTGAATTTCTGTTGAGAGCAACGCAAGACAATCGTTCGTCCCTTTACCTTTGCGGAAACCAAATTGTGTATCTGACAGTAAGCCATTTGCTTCAACCCAATTATCGAGGCGAAACAAGATCATTTTCTCGAACAACTTTCGGATACAGGACAGCATCGCAATCGGTCGATACGAGTTGTGGTCGGAGGCTGGTTTTCCTGGTTTTTGAATGGCGATGACCTTCACTTGCCTCCAGTCATGAGGGACAATATTAACCTCAAGAAACTTATTAAATAAATTCAGCAAGCGTCTCTTGGCAGAGTCTGGCAGATTCTTTAACAAGTTAAATTTCATTCTGTCTGGCCCTGGGGCTTTATTGTTACATGATAAGTGAGCAAGTGAGAACTCCACCATCGAAAACGGTGTTTCGTTCGCGTTATTGTGAGGGGATGCGGCGCGGTAGATCTTCTGTGCCGGGGCGGAATCCGGACAAACCTTCTTGGCGAAATCGAATATCCAACGGTTTGAATATTCCACGCTCTCATTAGTACTGTTTCGGTTTCGTAAGCACCGGGCCGTACTCCAAAGAGTGCTCATCGATGTTTCTCTCGTTAGTACGTCGACGAACCGGCGCCAGTAGCTACGTTTTTTGGCTTTTATCAAACTCTTCATGCGCGTTTCCGCCATCGCGTACTGTCGGTAGCTAGCTGGCAGCCCGTCGTCCCGGAAGGTCTTATACGCAGAGGCCTTCTCCGCGTACACGTCTGAGCACTCTTTGTCGCACCATGGATTGGGAGGACGCCCGCGTGAGTTCGCGTCTGGTACGCGTTTAGTCTGAGCTTGAATCGCGGTATCGAGAATCAAGCCAGCCAGGAACCCGTACTCTTCCTCCGGAGGAAGCTCTTGAGTTCACTCGATTTTGTCGGATATCGCGGACGCGTAGCTCTTCCAATCAATATTTCGTGTGAGGTCATACGAAACATGAATTGTATTCGGTGGCCCTGAACCGTTAGCAATATTAATTACGATTGGCAGATGGTCGCTGCCGTGGGGATCAGTGACTACCTTCCACATGCAATCTAACCGCAGCGATGTAGAGCAGAGGGACAGATCTAAGGCGCTCGGTCGCGCTGGAGGGGCAGGAATCCGTGTCATTTCACCCGTATTCAAAATAGTCATATTGAAGTTGTCGCAAAGCTCATGGAGTAGGGTAGATCGATTATCGTCATGAAGGCAACCCCATACCGTGCCGTTGGAGTTAAAGTCACCTAAAACTAGCCTCGATGCGGAGAGGAGTTCCGCAATATCGCAAAGCCGTCGGTGGCTAACTGAGGCTCTAGGGGGGATGTAGGTGGAAGCAATGCAAAGGTCTTTGCCTTTAATTCTGGTTTGGCAAGCGACAACTTTAATGCCTGGTGTCGAGGGGAGGTCGATTCCATTGAAAGAATAGCACTTTTTGATCCCCAAAAGTACTCCTCCGTAAGAGTCTTCTCAATCCAAGTGAATAATATTAACCGTTGTGTGTCCGACGCAGTACCCGGGAACCTTTTTAAGTTTCAATTAATGAAATTCCCATGTTTTATCCATAACTGGAAATTGAAACTTTGTGACATCTTAGAACTTCACTAAGTCAAGCTTTTGGGTTAATAATATTGTTGATATAGTAAGGGGGGGGGGAGCGAGGAGGGGCTCCTGAATTTTTTTACTACGTAACAGGCCGACGTGGGTACCCACAAAATTGAAATGTCAATAACTAAGGCAATTTCTAACCGATTTCGATACTTTTGGGTGTTTTGGATTCAGAAACTCATCCACTATTAGACTTGGTAAAAATGAATCGGGTTGCTTCATTCGGTTCCGGGGAATCCGGATTCCCGGACGCAGGTCCCAGTACTGGGATACTATTTGTGAACTTCAATGGAATACTAGCAATATGGGTATCAAAATTCTTGGAATTGCATCAGTAGGCTATATCTCGTGGTTTTGGAACCTTTTTGTGATTTGACCCCGGAACGGACATTCCGGAGCAGGTTCCCGTGGGGCCGTGAGTGGCCATTCCCTTCCAATTCCATTTTTCAAATTACCATAGGGTCCCGTAACAATAAATAACATACTTCCGACACAATTTGAAAAGTTTTGATACTCATATTGCTAGGACATTATTAAAATTTACAATTCAATTCCTAGTACTGGAACATTGCCCCGGAAAATCCGGATTACAAAGAACCAGATCCATTCACCCGGTTAAATTTTACAGAATCAAAAAGTGGACGAGTTCCTGATTCCAAAACATCTAAAAATGTCCAAATCGGTTGAAGTAAGCCATAGTTATGAGCATTTCAATTTGTGGCTACCCTTGTACCCACGTTGGCCTGTTGAAGGTGTTTTTTTGTTGGACACATGACAGTTAAAATCGTGGAAGTGTAGGTTTACTTCTGAAGTGAGCCATGTCTCGCATAGGGCAAATGCATCGCATTTCAAATTATTTAGTAAGATTTTAAACGAATCGATTTTCGGGATAATGCTTCTGCAATTCCACTGTAGAACAGTGATTAAATCCTTGACCTCGTTCGATGAATTAGCCATCGAAGGATACAATCGCTGAAAGGAGGGGCCATTTCGCAGTGAACTGCGTCAAGAATGTTTTTACTGCGGGGAGAAAGCTTATCAAGATGCTTTTAAGGGGGTCAGAAATATTTAACGCTGTAAGAATACGGTCCACAATATCAGAGAAATTATTAAGCCAGCACTGTTTTGTTTCTCTGGCTGAGATATGGGAACACTTGGGGTTTTTGATGTTCCTGGAAGTGCTGGGAACTCCTTTTCTAAGCTCAGGTTACTGAGACCGGGAGCGACTTACTTCGGTTTTGCACCAGTACCTCCTTGAGTTGTTATTTTAGGGGGCCCATGAAGAGACACCTTCTGGCTTTTACGACTTCTATTACTTCTAGGCACAGCAGAAGATGTTCCCTCATGGGGTTAATCACAGTCGCTTTCGTCAGTAGACAAGATGGTAAAGATTTTCGTAGAGACAGGTGGCGTAGCTATCTTAAGCATATCTGCAAAAGATCGCTTAGAGCGTCCCTGAAAGGAACGCTTAAGATTCTCCTCGCGCTGTTTGTACGCGGGACATGAAAGGAGATCATGTGGGTTTCCCCCACAGTAGAGACACTTTTCGACATCTCTACCACAGGAATCATCCGCATGATTTCCACCGCATTTCCCACAACGGGCTTTATTGCTACAATGGGAGGCTGTGTGTCCCAATTGTTTGCAATTAGTACAGTTCATGACCTGCGGCACAAAGAGGCGAACAGGTAGACGAACCTTGTCAAAGAGGAGGTAGTTGGGAAGAGTCACCCGATACGAGTCTGAGTTGACGTATATTTTCTTGCCGTCAGCTGCGACTGATGCTGAATGCAAACGTTTGCATTCCAGTATCTTCACTGGCTTAAGCATGGGGTCTTTGAAACAGCCAGTCCAATATTTTAGCAGGTCCTCGCAATTCAAACTCGAATCGGAAACGACCCCACTGACTTCAACCCTGCTAGCTGGAATATACACCCTGTACTCCTTCGTAAAGGGCCCGTAGCCAGCAATATCATTAGCCTGAGTTGAACTAATAACAACCACCCGAAGCTTATCAGGGCGAATTTTCAATATCTGTCACGGCCGAATACCGATCCGCCAGAACCCGAGAAAGCTGCAACAGATTCAAACACTTTTTTTCTTTGGTCCTAAAGAAGATCACAAATGGCCCGGTGGCCGAGCTCGGATATACTTTGAGCCGGGGAGCCGATTTTGTTTCGACGTCCATCTCACCTTGAGATGAACCGCCGTCAGGGGAAGTCATTTTTGCACGGGCCTATTGAAACCTCGACTAGGCGTAGAGTGCGCAAAATAACATTGAACGCGGATTAACACTATTTGTCGCTATAGAGTGTACGGACCGACAACAAAAGACTTCTATCTCGACTGAGTGCTCGATAACGAATGACTTTCGTCAACTTTACTCATAATGGCAGCAATGTTTCCTTTGGTCTCTGGACGCTGCCCACTAGATCGAGAGGCTTCTAGTTAACGTCGACTTGGCTCGATTGTAGATCTGACTCGGACAGAAATAAAAACAGTAAACAGATTTATTCAAGTTCCTGTTTTCGTAAGGTAAACACTTGATTGTTAAAGAATTCATGATACTTTATTAGCGAATTGGGGAACATTTGTTTTACATGCGACATTCCTTTATTCATAGCTTGAGCCCACCGTAGTCAATCCTATATCAATATTATTTAGTCATACATGTCAGACTTGTATGGAGAATACTCTAATAATCTAGTTTCGTCATTTAGAAAGCTTTAGAGATTTTGACCCATATTTGTTCCGGGTGGCTTCAATGTGCGCTAGTTGGAAACTTACAGCATATTGATTCGTTTGAATATCCAATGAAGCTTTGAAGTTTGAGATACACTGAAAGAAAACATCTGACTCATCGAATTATCTAGTCTAAGAACAAAAAAAATTTCTGCGTGAGCAGGAAAAAATCATTAACAAAAATGCAAAAATGTTTTACACAAGCTGCAAAGCTCCTGCAAAAAATTTCATTACATGGCATGCAAGAAAACGGATGGATGATACCGTTTATAACGTGAAGTTTGAGAGGGTAAGCAATAGCGAGTCCAACCAACCACGATGTCGTTCTGTCATAAGAGAATAGTTAAGGTGACTTATGGCTTATTTTTACTTGACCCCGAGAAATTTTATTCGTTTTGGTCAGCTTAGTTGGCCACTAGTTGAGGTTTTATTCATTAGTTCACCACCTGAAGCATTTCAATCCAGCCCGTTGTAGGTGAAGTTATACGCTTATTGATATATGAAATACGCCTCCGCATCGACACAAGTTACATCATTCAACTGGACTTGGTTTCGGGTTGAATAATAATAATAAAGCGTATTGAAGTGATTTTCGGTGATTTTTGCCACAAAACCAAAGTGTATCTCAATTAAACAAACACAATTTCATAGCGCATCCAATTGTATTCAGAGTAACTTAAATTACAATTTGATGCAAACTGACCCAGAGTTTTAAATGTTAAAACATTATTTATAAAACGTGAAATAATTATTTAATAAAGCATAACAGAACCCGTAATTCCCTATAGCACGACTTTCCTCTGCCGTGGTATTACTACCAATACTATCAGTGACACCAGTTTGAATTGAATTGCGTCAAGAAGGGGACTGATTCCCCGACCTTTTCACGGTTGGAACAACTCTTGTCAATAGTCGCATAAATTCCCATCGGCCGGTTACCGGAGGAGTTTTCCCAACAAACAGCACACCGCGTCGTCCACTTCGTCATGCCGTACTGAGCTATTTGCCCGGTCTGGTGATGGGCCTCTGGTCTCTCCTCCGGCGGCGGGTCGAGCTTTTATTCGGTAGATTGAGTTTAATGAGGATCAATTACGCACTATAAATGAAGCCTGAGATTTTCATTGCTCAATGATTGCTTTTCGGCACGGACTACCACTACTCCCCCGGAAGGATTTGGGTGCAGTGTTGCTGTCAGTTTCACGTTAATGACCGCGATTTGTGTGCTTCGAGGGGGCATCGGAAATGTCGCTTTTGGCCGGCGAAACCAACCATCAACTGCTGGTGCTGGGTAATGACTTAACAGGCAACTAGGTCAAGTGGAAATTGGTACCATTTGGAAGGGATGGACGATAATCGGCCTAAACCAGGCATGCTAGCCAGTACAATGGATCGTTTGCCAAGGGTAATTATATTTTTATTTCCATGGATTAATTTAGTTTGATTTTATTTTTATTAAATAAATGTTCACCTCTACATTGTGCATTGAAATAACACAGCATTGACCGTTCGATTTGTTATTGTCGTAAAATTGGAACAAAACGATGGAATTTATCAATAGTTCACTATTCTCTTAAAACAGGGTAAATAGGGTTTTGTTTGACACGATTAGTAAGATTTGACATCGATTTTATCCAAAGCGGTTATCATTTTGATAGTTATTTCATCAAGCAGACGGATTCAAGGTGGTTGAATGGTAAAAGTAGCACAACTATTTCAGTTTCATTAAATATTCAAAGTTTCATTTTACGTCTAAAAAGTATTCAATCAGTTGAGAGAATAGCTACTGTCACTTCCTCGCCTAATTCGCTACTGAAACCTTCGTAAGCTTGATGGATCTACCGGTAAAGGATAAAAAAATGTTTCCCTCCTCAGGTATGGGGTATTATTCAAACTATTTACATTGATGCGATGCTATTGATTGATTTTTCAGAACAAGCAAAATTAGGCAATGCAGGAGACGTTTATGATCAGCTGGTTATTTCTTGTTTGTTTTGGGCGTGACGTCCGACAAAATCGTCGATTTGATTTAACATCAAACAACGTAATCGGATCAATGTAAGATGTTCGACGGACTCTAGTTACCAAACCTAACGTTCAGTTACAACGTCTCCCTCATTTAGGGTTGCCACCCCTCCGGATTTGACCCGGAGACTCCGGTTTTCGGGAGCAATCTCCGGGCCTCTGGATTTTACATCAATTTCTCCGGGTTTGGTGGGAAGAAGCATAATTTCATTTTTTATGGAGTTAACTGATTCTTTACAAAATATTTAAAAAGTCTAAGTTAACTATTACTCTGGTTCAGATTTATTTTGCCTGACTAACCCTTGGTTTTAAGGTGGCAAAGATGAGTTCACCAAATATTGCTGAGTTCTTTCACAAAGCAATGAAAATGAAAAACAAATCAAATTTACTATCAATTAAGAAAAGTTATATTTAGCTATATGTTACAATTGAAATGTTGCATCTCACTAAGTCGCTCAAAATGGTGTAAAAAGTTATTTTGCTACAATTTTACTTCACTGTTACACCAAGGTATGCCAGCTTTGTTAAAATCCAACTGACTAGCTGAACAGCAAACGAGTTCTTCCGGTTTTGTTGCTACTCCTGCAGCGACCCTTAACTGTTGGCTAGGGAGGTAAGTTTTGCCCCTTTGTTACGAACTCTGGTCATGAATAACCGACACCACATAGTGCTTCCCATGTGATGTCGCAGCCCTGCCTCATTTGCTCTCCTTTTCCTGTTGGAGAACAATTCTCGTTCGACTTATCCTGCACAGCGAGAGTAGCTGGTGCTTTTGTATTCTTAACACTCAGTCGGGAAAGTGAAATGCTACACCAGATTAGACCGATAAAACCGTTCCTAAACGTTGAAATTTACAGCTTCACTTTAACGTAGTAATAAATAGCGATTAAAGTGTTCTAAAATGCTGAGCAATCGCTTTCCGTCTAGTTCCACTCAAAATCCACCACCCCCCAGGTCAGTGAAAATCTCCGGGTCAAAGCTTCTCCAGAGGTGGCAACGCTACCCTCATTCGTTCACTTCGAAATATCCAAACTTACAAACAGAACCAAATGCAGAGGAAACATAAATTCTTTCGCCGACCAAAGCACTCATTTGTTATTAATTATCGACTCCTACACTAAAAAAATCGATTTTAAAAATTTAAAGTCGATTTACAAAAAAAAACCATTTTTGATTTGAATGATATTTTGTTGCCAGATAGGCAATTACGTTCCCTACCTGCCGTCATAAATTCGGAGCTGGGCACTTTTTTTTCAGTGTATTTTTATCGAAAACTAAACCAATGAAAGTCATAATCATCTCAGAATCCAGTAAAAGTCAGTTTGTGAGAAGATATTGTCTAAGTTAGAAACTAAGTATATTTGTATAAATCAATAGTCCCATTGAAAAGAGTTTATCATTAAACAAATATTCCATCATTACTTCTTTATTTTATTGTTTAGTTCTGAGGTAGGACCAGGGAATGAAATCACCCCCACAACATTATGTATTGAGTTTTACATAATTATTTATTTATTTTTATATATAACATTTGTCTTAAAATTATCTTCATGCATGCTAATTTGTATTATTTCTATACGAGGAAAATAGTTTTGGTTCATCATCTGAATTAGAATACCTTTTCGCCTCTACTTTGACAACAGGAACAGGCACAAAACTGTGGAATTTCTGGTCAGTGGATATGTAGCAGAAATTTAATTTTGTGATATTTTTATCAGCTTGTTCAACTGCCAAGTTATATAACTCTCGGGGAGTTGTTATGGTATTTCTATGGTCGCGAGCAAGACTGGCTTTTTTTGCCATTCACTTGAGAGTGCCACCAATAGCATCACATGGTCCTTTTCCATGGGATGTTGCAAAAAAAAAATGCCATTCTACACAAGCTTGCGAAGTTTTTCTTATTTTTGTATTATGCTGCTGCTCCATCAGTTTTACGTTTAGAAAAGTTTGTCAATTGTTTCATAAAATTTATCAATTTTGAGATGACCAACTGAAATGCAGTCTTCAAGCCTTCCAATCTTCCAGTCTTCCAGTCTTCCAGTATTCCAGTCTTCCAGTCTTCCACTCTTCCAGTCTTCCACTCTTCCAGTCTTCCAGTCTTCCACTCTTCCACTCTTCCAGTCTTCCAGTCTTCCAGTCTTCCAGTCTTCCAGTCTTCCAGTCTTCCAGTCTTCCAGTCTTCCAGTCTTCCAGTCTTCCAGTCTTCCAGTCTTCCACTCTTCCAGTCTTCCACTCTTCCAGTCTTCCAGTCTTCCAGTCTTCCAGTCTTCCAGTCTTCCAGTCTTCCAGTCTTCCAGTCTTCCAGTCTTCCAGTCTTCCAGTCTTCCAGTCTTCCAGTCTTCCAGTCTTCCAGTCTTCCAGTCTTCCAGTCTTCCAGTCTTCCAGTCTTCCAGTCTTCCAGTCTTCCAGTCTTCCAGTCTTCCAGTCTTCCAGTCTTCCAGTCTTCCAGTCTTCCAGTCTTCCAGTCTTCCAGTCTTCCAGTCTTCCAGTCTTCCAGTCTTCCAGTCTTCCAGTCTTCCAGTCTTCCAGTCTTCCAGTCTTCCAGTCTTCCAGTCTTCCAGTCTTCCAGTCTTCCAGTCTTCCAGTCTTCCAGTCTTCCAGTCTTCCAGTCTTCCACTCTTCCACTCTTCCAGTCTTCCACTCTTCCAGTCTTCCACTCTTCCAGTCTTCCACTCTTCCAGTCTTCCACTCTTCCAGTCTTCCACTCTTCCAGTCTTCCAGTCTTCCACTCTTCCAGTCTTCCAGTCTTCCAGTCTTCCACTCTTCCAGTCTTCCAGTCTTCCACTCTTCCAGTCTTCCAGTCTTCCAGTCTTCCAGTCTTCCAGTCCTCCAGTCTTCCAGTCTTCCAGTCTTCCAGTCTTCCAGTCTTCCAGTCTTCCAGTCTTCCAGTCTTCCAGTCTTCCAGTCTTCCAGTCTTCCAGTCTTCCAGTCTTCCAGTCTTCCAGTCTTCCAGTCTTCCAGTCTTCCAGTCTTCCAGTCTTCCAGTCTTCCAGTCTTCCAGTCTTCCAGTCTTCCAGTCTTCCAGTCCTCCAGTCTTCCAGTCTTCCAGTCTTCCAGTCTTCCAGTCTTCCAGTTTTCCAGTTTTCCAGTTTTCCAGTTTTCCAGTTTTCCAGTTTTCCAGTTTTCCAGTTTTCCAGTTTTCCAGTTTTCCAGTTTTCCAGTTTTCCAGTTTTCGAGTTTTCGAGTTTTCCAGTTTTCCAGTTTTCCAGTTTTCCAGTTTTCCAGTTTTCCAGTTTTCCAGTTTTCCAGTTTTCCAGTTTTCCAGTTTTCCAGTTTTCCAGTTTTCAAGTTTTCAAGTTTTCCAGTTTTCCAGTTTTCCAGTTTTCCAGTTTTCCAGTTTTCCAGTTTTCCAGTTTTCCAGTTTTCCAGTTTTCCAGTTTTCCAGTTTTCCAGTTTTCCAGTTTTCCAGTTTTCCAGTTTTCCAGTTTTCCAGTTTTCCAGTTTTCCAGTTTTCCAGTTTTCCAGTTTTCCAGTTTTCCAGTTTTCCAGTTTTCCAGTTTTCGAGTTTTCCAGTTTTCCAGTTTTCCAGTTTTCCAGTTTTCCAGTTTTCCAGTTTTCCAGTTTTCCAGTTTTCCAGTTTTCCAGTTTTCCAGTTTTCCAGTTTTCCAGTTTTCCAGTTTTCCAGTTTTCCAGTTTTCCAGTTTTCCAGTTTTCCAGTTTTCCAGTTTTCCAGTTTTCCAGTTTTCCAGTTTTCCAGTTTTCCAGTTTTCCAGTTTTCCAGTTTTCCAGTTTTCCAGTTTTCCAGTTTTCCAGTTTTCCAGTTTTCCAGTTTTCCAGTTTTCCAGTTTTCCAGTTTTCCAGTTTTCCAGTTTTCCAGTTTTCCAGTTTTCCAGTTTTCCAGTTTTCCAGTTTTCCAGTTTTCCAGTTTTCCAGTTTTCCAGTTTTCCAGTTTTCCAGTTTTCCAGTTTTTCAGTTTTCCAGTTTTTCAGTTTTCCAGTTTTCCAGTTTTCCAGTTTTCCAGTTTTCCAGTTTTCCAGTTTTCCAGTTTTCCAATCTTTCAGTCATCCAGTCTTGCAGTCTTGCAGTCTTGCAGTCTTGCAGTCTTGCAGTCTTGCAGTCTTGCAGTCTTCCAATCTCCCAGTCTTCGCATCTTCCTGTCTTCCTGTCTTCCAATCTTCCAGTCTTGCAGTCTTCCAGTTATCCAGTGTACGAGTCCCTCTTGAAGAGACAGTCTAGATATTTTTTGAAAAAAATGAAGTATGCAAAGTGGCTTTTTGTGACAAAGTTCTCATGTACAGAAAGTTTTATTAAAATCTGAGAGGGTGCTCTCAATAAATTCGTCATTGTTGTTGATGGAGAAATGAGAATAACTTATGAAAAGGTCGCAATAAAACAAAATAAACAAAATAAAATAATAGTGTTGTTAAAAAAATTAAAATATCTCGAGAATTACCACATTTCAGAAAATTTCTGTAAGGAGCATTTTGGTTCAAAATGGCGTTTAGAATCATATTCAAAATTGAAATTGTATTTTTGACTGCAAATAGTATGAATTATAAAAATATGTCAAAAGTTGTTGTTAGGAAAACTTTTTCATTGAAAGATTCTCCATGATCCAAATGCACTGGAAAACTTTTTTTCACCTCTTTAAAATGATAGACATCAGATTGTTGACACTGCATGATGGGGTAACGCGAATAACTTTTAAAAAGGGCATAATTACACGAATTAATTGTTTTTGTTGGAGC
Source organism: Topomyia yanbarensis (assembly GCF_030247195.1). Taxonomy (NCBI): domain Eukaryota; kingdom Metazoa; phylum Arthropoda; class Insecta; order Diptera; family Culicidae; genus Topomyia; species Topomyia yanbarensis. Next base: position 116,226,930 of record NC_080671.1, read on the forward strand.
AAAATTCCAAATATCTCGAAAACTATCGCATTTTGGAAGGTATTTATTAAATCTATTTCGATTTAGAATGATACTTAGAATTAGATTCTGTAATAAAATTATAGAGGTTTTAACCTTAAGGTCATTCGCCTCTTCGGGTTAGAAAAATCTCTTATGAAAAATTTCTAACCCTATGTGCGGGATAGGGACTCTAACCCAGGTGCGCTGGGTACAAGGCAATCGATTAACCAACTACGCTACGCCCACCCAAAAAAAAATATTTTTTTTGCTATTTAAATTTTTAACATACATTTTTGTTTCTGTGCAAAATGATATGTATGTATATATTTTTTCGAGAAGAAGTATTCATTCCCTGCAACTCGTTCTCAGATAGTTTTGCTGTATAAATAAGAGCAACCGAACAAAAAAATTGACAACTAATGCACGTAGAATCGTTTACGCCCTTTTTAAAAAAGCTCGTGAGTTAACATAATCTTATTTACTGTGAAAAATTATGGTGAAATTGTACTTTGATATAATCGGTGCCGGTGAAACTTGTAAAATTTCATCGGAATCAACGATGGTCGGCCACGATTTTGGGGATTTTCGGACAGATCTTCGTGGAATTCCTCAACTACAAAAAGGCTATAAAAATAAGATTCTCGATTTTGAATTCGTTATTGTTCAGATGTCAAATTACGATAACATGGGAATGTAAAAAATCCACATCACACCTTTCTGAACATATCCTTTGATGGCAGTGGTCAGTAATCAACCATACAACATGTATTAACTAAACCACGGGGTTCACCACGTGTGTTTCGGATCGATTTATCTAGATTCCGGACCATTTTTAACCGAAGCAAAAAACATCACAGAAAGAATTCTTTTCCAACATATGTACACACCACTCACCAGTCCAGAAGGTTTTTTGAAATGCATGTAGACCAATACAAAAACACAGCGGGCGGAGGACAACACGCGGCAAGATTTACGATGTCGATACCTTTGCCGTTAAATTCCAGCCCACCCGGGAGCCGTAAACCGAAAATTTATGAATCTGGGTTCAATCAGATTGTTTTTCTCAGCCAGGCAAGTCGGTAAATCGGTAACCGATTATCAATGACGTCAGGATTGCTAGATGATCTTAACATCTTTCTGTTCGTTGTGCAGGAAAGTAACTAGAACGGATTTTTGGCCAAAATCCAAATTATTGTTTCTGATTTTCTTATATTAAAATTAGAGAACGTTAAAATTAGTTAAAATATTATTTCAAAAATGCAAAAAAGTATACTTTCAAAGGGATTTTTAGTCATTTTCCATGAGCTCCTCAGTCATATTATATACTTGTGGGTAATACTGTAATAATACAATTTACTTAAATAGTATAATAATTATTTCTCACCGATAATCTACATGTACCACTGGATGAACATAAGCAATAACGCCGATTTTATCCACATAAACCTCGGCACTGGTAGCTAGGTAAATGCCAAATTGTGCCCATATTTAGTTGTAGTCTATTTTTAGATTATTTCAAAGTAAAATGATACCAATAGCAGCAATGTAAAAATTTGGTCAAACTTCAACCCTCCCAGGCTAGGAAGGAAGTACATATAAATAATATGCTATGGATTGTTGTTCAACCAGGACAAAATGAAGATATTTTGGATTAAATGGAACGTTTCTTGTGTTTAGTATTCATGGTTTTTGTCTCCATTAGAAGAAACCAAAAGTTAAAAATTCGAAGCAACTGTTTGGCTGTAAATCGAATTAACGTGCCGATATTAATATCAAAAAATTTCAACCATACCAATGAAGAACTCATATCCAGAATCCGCGCCAAGAAGACCTTTATACTATTACTTGACATTATTGCGACAACCTTAACGCTCATTCGAGCATTTTCTCCATCAGTAATCCATCTATTACCGAACCGCTTGAATTTGAAATTTCAACAACAACATTTCCCTCGAGCAGTTAGTTTCTACTTCAACGGCGATAAATCCCTTCGTTCTCAACGAACGACAATACGTACAGCTCTCGAATGAAGTTCCACTTTAATCGATATTTGCACTAACGGTGCTAGTCCCGTCTCGTCACGATTTAGCGCAAAACTTTGTCCTTCTAAATGTGCTTCTAATCGCTGTTGCTAAGAAATCCATCTTCGAAAGTGTATTTGGAGACGAATCCGACCATAATGTGAACCGTGGCCGTGCTAACGTGGGAAAACTTTTTCCCCATCCCAAACAGTGCACGACTACAACGACGACGACGACAATGACAACTAGTTCGTATGCGCTAATAGAAACCACCTAACACCAGCAGCAGAGCGTCGGTCGTCGGTCGGTTTCCGATGAAATCGATTAACATTTTGTGTACCCTGTTCCGGCCTCGGCAAACAGGGGTGGGGTGATACGTTGCCCTCCCGGATGTTCCTAGCCCAGACAAATAGCGCAAATGTTTTCACACTTCCGGGGCCCGGACGCATTGAAATTCTGCGCAAGCATGATGCCGAAGCGATAACAAATGATAAATTTGTCCGAAGGGAAAATTTACGAACTCGGATGCCCATTTTTGGCTGACCTCGCTTTATTTATGATCCGAATGGCTGACCGGATGTAGCTGCTAACCGGATTGCGATTATTTCGGCGAAATTTTTCACACCATGGAATCTAGCTCGCGTGGCTGTCGGAGTGTTAAAAATATTAATTTATTTCTAGCTTTAAAGTATAAATAATGTTCTCAAAGTAACTGCGATCTTACGACGATAAACGCAACCCACCAGGCAGTTGATTGATTGCAGGCAGCTCGTCATGTCTGCCCCAGTGAGTCAATTCATCTCCGGTAACTTTTCAAATTACAAACCTCCACCTGAGCGTGAAACTGTACCATATTCGCACACATTACATGCTGAACACATACATCCACTGCTGGTTGCTAAAGTAAACCCTTTCTTGCCGTTGAGAAACTCACTTCGTTGTAAGTAGATGAAAATGAAGACGTTGGTTTATTTTCCTGCTGCATCTTCAGGTGTTTGGAATGTATTGTGATGTTGGGAAGACGAGTGTTCGAGGGTCACAGAACGACTCTTGATATATAGTCTACACTCGCTCGGAAATACGTGCAACAGACAATCGGGAACATATCTACAATCAGTAGCGACGGTTTCCAGATTATTTCGTCGGACACAGTTGGTATTAGTAGATATATTATAATTAGAGCACTCCCTTAGTGATTGAGTATTGTCTTCGATCAAAAATACTACATCGCACAGACTAAAATATTTTTAATCTAAGTTTAATCTAACTATTCTTAATTTGAATGACTCTTTACTTATACTAAAATCAAAAAGTGGATTAACGTTGTTGAAGAGCTGGTAGCAAACATCAGGTCGATTATTCTGGCCGTATGTCGTGCAATGTTTTTGGCGCCGGAAAAAATGATTTCTCCGGAAAAATCTTCCTGGAACGTTGAAGTCAAGCTTTGCTAAAATCGCAAAGGAATCTATGTTGTCTGTAGGCAAGCCGAAGATGAAGAGTCGTTGCAGAAAAATTCGCCTATTTCGCAGCGAATGGAGATTGATAAGAGCGCAGCAATCTTCGTATGGAGATAGCAGTAATCGATTTTGCCAGGGAATCCGATGAAGGGCAAACCTGATAAAATTCTTCTGTATACGTACAAGACGATTAATGTGGACGGTGTGATACGATGATGATGATGATGATGGTATGATTTGCCACCCATTGTAGCAAGGAAACAACGAGTAGCAATGGACAGTCTCTTTAGCAAAAAATGTTCCTGCTTTACATACTCGCCATATTCAGCCTGTCATTATTTTAAGGGCCAAAGGGAGCTGGTTGGACCAGCAGATACACTTACGCGCATTCCACAGACATTATAAAGATTCACCTTCCAATGGCAAAATCCTATTTCAAGTCATGAAGCAAGCCATTATATAGAGAGATGGGCCGTATTAATAAAAAAGATTTTACTTCAAAACTAGCAGATGCTAGTAGTAAAGTAGAATTGGTATGAATAAAAAAGCATTTACTACAAACAACTCTCGAGCATGGTACTTTACTTTTTCGAACAAAGTAAACGCTATTCTGGTATGGTCGTCAAATGGTGGGATAACAAAATTCTCACAAGTTTTCTATCCCATGCCTCCACGCGAGTCTAAGTCTATTGATGACATTTGGTCCTTAGACCGGCGACGACTGGGTGCTATCAGCCTTCTGCCGATAGTAGCAGAATGAGAGGATGCGAACAGATCTAGTCGAGAAATAATTGCCGTAAAAATGAATAGTTGATCGGAAATTAGCCCCAATACGACTAATCTGACTAGTATCGATGATCACGGGTCAATGCATATTGAAAATTCGCCGCGTCTGTTTTTATGAACCTAATTTCAAGCTCCGTTATTGCTAACAAGCCCGTGAATCAGGTTAACAATCCTTTATATTCCCCTTCAGTGTTCGTTATTATCGCTCGTATACTTGTATTCCACAAACAATTCGATATGGAAAATAATAAATACTTTCCATGATTTATAACATCTCGCGCTATCTTTGCCTGTATAATGTGTTACAATCACTCGGTAGTTTTCAAGCCATTAAATATATCGTAGACAAGAAGTAAGAAATTCGGTCTAAATAGGTTTCAATAAATGGTGATCCGGTCCATTACGCAGATAAGATTAGCTTACCTAGGCAATACTCCCACGGTCGGCTGTGTGGAGTTCAAATTGCTTTTGTTTGGGAAACATTGGATACTCTCGGTAGCCGGCTGCCCAAAGTTTAAAAAAAACCGAAAACAAAACAAGATCTTTTCTTTTTCGTGTCATCGTGCACTCGAAGACTAACTAAACAACTACCTAATAAAATATACTTTATAGGTCGCATCGCTTGCTTGGAGCGAAAGCCGTGTGGTGTCCGGCGGGCTGAAATCTTTTTGCACTATTTCAACCAAGAATAGAACCTCTGGGAACTGCTCCCATGTCGTAAGAGGCGACTAACAACATGCTAGGAGTTCCTAGGCCGAGGTTTTGTTCCGTACCGAAGACTTAATCTGGGCGGACCTTAAGGTTTTCCATATTACCCTCTTTCCAGTCTGTATTTAGTGAATCACTGACATATACCTTTTCTGATTCGCCTTTCTTGATTGTGTACCAACGTTTTAAGTTTCTTCTGGCGGTTGTATATTAGCCGTAAATGACGAAATCTAATTCTACACTAAGTAACAGAATATATTAATATACCGGCACTTCCACGCCAAGGTTTAACTTCCAAAGCTTTGGCTTAAAAACCGTTTTTAAAAAATGGAAACTTTCATGCAGGAAATTTATTGAATTGGCCTAAGATGGAGCTGTCGAATTTCACAAAAAGCTTTTTATGTTGCAAGTGATCTGTAGTTGTGTTAAATTAGGTATTTTTCTATTATATTTGGAACCGTCTACCGACAAATCTACATTTACGAATACCTCCAAAAGTGACTTCTTGAGGTCTCATGAAGGCCTGACACTAGCTTTATGATACTTTTGCTTTTCTAAACAGTAATAAAAATCTCAACATTCAAGAACTTCACTTTGTCAGAAAATGTAGGGCCATCGGAAGCTAAAACTTCGTAAAATCGCACTCCTGGTCCTTTTTTTCAGTGCAGTACTCTACGTCACTCGTTCAAATTTGCACCGCTCTTATGGTAGTCGGTATTTGCTAGTATTACTGTTCTCCCATCCATTCTGGTAGTCAAACGGTGGGATAGCAAAATTCTTACAAGTTTCCTATCTCATGCCTCCACGCGATTCTAAGTCTATTGATGACATTTGGTCCTTAGGCCGCAGAATGAGAGGGTGCGAACAGAATGAGAGGGTGCGAACAGATCTAGTCGAGAAAACATTGCCGTAAAAATGAATAGTTGATCGGAAATTAGCCCCAATACGACTAATCTGACTAGTATCTATGAACACGGCTCAATACGTATTGAAAATTCGCCGCGTCTGTTTTTATGAACCTAATTTAAAGCTCCGTTATTGCTAACAAGCCCGTGCATCAGATTAACAATCCTTTATATTTCCCTTCAGTGTTCGGTATTATCGCTCGTATACTTGTATTCCACAAACAATCCGATATGGAAAATAAGAAATACTTTCCTTGATTTATAACATCTCGCGCTATTTTTGCCAGTATAATATGCTGTCACTTGGTAGTTTTCAAGCCAATAAATATATCGTAGAGAAGAAGTAGCGAGTTCTGTCCAAATACTGTTGCAATAAATAGTGATCCGGCCCATTACGCAGATAAGATTAGCTTTTCCAGGCAATACTCCCACGATCGGCTGTGTGGAGTTCAAATTGTTTTTGTTTAGGGAACATAGTATACTCTCGGTAGCCGGCTGCCCAGAGTTTAAAAATAACCAAAAACTAAACAAGATCATCTCTTTTTCGAGTGATCGTGCACTCGAAGACTAACTAAACAACTACCTAATAAAATATGCTTTACAGGTCGCATCGTTTGCTTGGAGCGAATCCTAGACCTGATACCCTTCCAAACCACCAACTCCGCGACACCTATGGAAGAGTCTGATGAATCGTCGTCCTTCCGTTAAGTAGGTGGAGCATCAACACTTCCTGTCTACCTTATCCTTTATCCTTCCCCGTGAACGATGGAGATGGGGGCGGCCGGCAATGATGGCTATCATGCTGTTGAGGTTTTAATATGGGTCGGATTGGTATGAATTCCTACTTACCACTTCCTAAGCAACTCTTATTAGATAATCAGCAGTCAAACATGATGAAGTCAGTGTGCAATCCGCCAAAATCATCGTCACAACGCAACGCAACGCAACGCATCGCTTGCTTGGAGCGAATCCTAGACCTGATACCCTTCCAAACTACCAACTCCGCGACACCTATGGAAGAGTCTGATGAATCGTCGTCCTTCCGTTAAGTAGGTGGAGCATCAACACTTCCTGTCTACCTTATCCTTTCCCGTGAACGATGAAAATGGGGGCGGCCGGCAATGATGGCTATCATGCTGTTGAGGTTTTAATATGGGTCGGATTGGTATGAATTCCTACTTACCATTTCCTAAGCAACTTTTATTAGATAATCAGCAGTCAAACATGATGAAGTTAGTGTGCAATCCGCCAAAACCGTCGTCACAACGCAACGCAAAGTAAACGCTATTCTGGTATGAATAAAAAAGTGGGTGCTATATTTTTGTGTTTTGGTCGAGTAGCGACAAGAATAGTTTTTTCTTTAATTATATGCTCACTTTAAACTAATCATGTGATAAATTTTAATAGCCACGAATAGGTAGTAACTACGAGCAAATATTTAATTGCGTGGTTACAAAAACATGGATTCTGATCAAACGAAAAATCTGTCATTATATAATTATTTTATAATTCGCAATCAATTTTTTTTTTCTTTTGGAAAATATTGATTTACTTTTCCGCGTGTTTGATTGCGAGGTAGAACAAGTCAAGTGAGTCAAGAAAAATTGATGAAGCTTAGGACCACGTGGCTTGATGAAGCCGAAAATTTTATGCGATGCCCGTCTTTAATTTGCTGAATAGACGTATCGACCATCGTAAAGTGGCAGATTCAGTTGACCATTCTACGACAGTTGACATAACGCTTATCGTACGAATCTTCGTTGGACTTGACTAGAGATCACGATTCGGACAAATGGGACGTTTTTTTGTAAACTGGATGGAGTTTTTTTCGAGGACATCCACAATAAAGTTTAAGTGGAGAGAACGCGGTTGACTCAACGGGTTTCTGCCGATATTAACCTAAAAACACTTGTGCTGCTCAGACCTGTGAACGTATCAAGGACAAAACCTCACGTATCAATTTTGTGATCAGTCGCCACACCATATAAGTATCTCGCTTCGGAAGAATGCGATACCCCCAGGGGAGACTTGCTAAAACTTCGACTTCTGGTATGGAAGTCTTGGAACGGGCATTAAAGGCCTCTTTACCGAACTCCAGGGTGTTGGGGATACGGAGAAGATTTTGGACGTTTGATAAGCTACACTTGCTATAAAAACAAACATTCTAAATTTTAATGATTTATTACCGCGGTAGGTTGGGATTGCCGACTCCGTGTAGACCAGCGGCGGTGGTGATGGTGATGAAATAAGCGTACTGAAAAGTTCAACTGTGTTTTTCTCGAAACACCTTTTTTGCAGCTGCACCCCCCTCCTCGAAATATTTTATTAAAATTTGAAAATTCGTAAAAGTTCGATAAAATGAGCCTAATATTTTAAATGGAATTCTCTAAGTTTCTTTTGCAAAAGTTATCGTCCGAAAATATTTTCTTGTAGTAAAAATTGACGACAGACCTCGGCACCTACTGGTTGGCTCGTTGTGGAGGCTTGACCTACCGCCGAGGACTACCTCGAGTAGATCGTAACGAAGCGAAGAAATAAATGGCTCACTTGTATCGTAATCACACTGAACATAGGTACTGAACCGGCATAGGTACTGAGAGAAATTCCGGCACCGGAGAGCTCTCAGTCGGAGTAGGGTAGTTTTAACGCCTGGCAGCTAAATGGCTCAAGGAAACGGGTATCAGTTTCGGAAGAAATTCCGCTGCCGGGCAACTCTCAGTCAAATTAAGGTGAGTTTAACGCCAGGGACTATCCGAGAAGGTCGCAACAAAGCTAGGAACGAAATGGCTCACGGAAACCGGAGTTAAATGGTTCATGGTATCAGGAGCGAAATGGATCACTGAAACGAAAACTAAATAGCTCACGAAAACGGAAGCTAAACGGCTCACAGATATGCCTTGCGGAAACTTACCGCTGAGCAATATACGAGTGGAGTTCGTGGCTAAATGGCTCATGTTCGCCGAGGATCTATATAGTGTAATAGATGGAGAGAATGGTGGAAAGCAAGATGAATGTCTGGAATTAAAGGGATGAAAGGTCGAGCCATTTCATGGATAGCGAGGGTCTGAGTTAACTTCAGAAAACTCGTGAGCAAAAGACTTCGTGATCGCCAAAATCAACGGTGTCTTCATGTGCAGCTGTTTCGCACCTACAAGGTGGATAGTGGTGCAGTTCAGTCTAATGTTGGAACAGTTAACCGAACAGTTGATCGGTCGAAAGCCGATAGTCATTGGAGGTGACTTCAATACCTGGGTTGTGAAGTGGGCAGTAGAGTAATGAACACAAGAGAATATATCCTGCAAGACGCTCTAGTGAAGTTGGACCTACGATTGTACAATGAAGGCATATTTCGAAGAGACGGGAGGGAGTCTATCATCGATGTCACATTCTGCAGTCTTTCACTGACGGTGAACATTAGGGCATTGCAAAAAAATTTTGTTTTTGAATTCTCGTAGGCCCCCCCTCTCATATTGTGACAAATGTCAAAGTAAGCTCAGATGCCAAATTTCACATCATTTGGACAATTTTAGACCCCCGCCCACTTCGCTTGAAATTTTTTGAAATTGGTACTATGGGAAAATATTGAGGAAAAACACATTAAATGCAATAACTTTGGAAGTAGCAATCAGAAAATTACAATTTATACCTCTTTTGAAAGGAAATAAATTTAGTATTTGAATAAAGATATATTTGTTTCTAGAAAAATACGGGAAAGTGGGGTACTGGGTCATTTTGGCCCCAAAATCCCCTATTTTTAATGATTTTTCTGCTCCGTGATGCAAATCATACATATTTTGTAGTTTTTCTAATGTGAAAAAATCTCCGAAATCGAACGGAACCCTTTTGACCTTAGTACGAATACGAGAAGTTGGGGTTAAATGGCCTTTTGTCATTCATATTAAACTTCATCATTTTCTCGTGAATATATCTCTATTACTTTTCACTCAATTTTCATAAGCTATACCTTGTTGAACGTGGAAAATCCTTAGGATTATAACAAAAATAGATTCGTTACCGGTAAAATTCAGGACCATCAAATTATCTGACATATAGTGTCGATTTCACATTTTTATCATAAAATCGCACATATTAACTCCATTTAACAACAAAATTCTTATTTAATTTACTACTTTTAGTGTAAAATATGCTTAGGGATCACATGAGAAAAGTTTCATTCCTGGAAAAATAGGGGAAGTTGAGGTATTAGGACAAATAATGAAAAAAATGAGATTTGTAGAGTAAATATCAAAAAGTTTGATGTTTCTGAATTTTACCTTTAACGTTTTTATTTTTGTTTTATTGCTCAGAATTTTACACGTTCAATAAGTTACATTTTATGAAAATTGATTGAAGAATAATAGAGATATATGCATGAGAAAATGATAAAATTTAATATGACTGACAAAAATCCCTATAACCCCAACTTCTCGTATTCGGACTAAGGTCAAAAGGGTTCCGTTCGATTTCTGAGATTTTTTCACATTAGAAAAACTACAAAATATGTATGATTTGCATCACGGAGCAGAAAAATTATTAAAAATAGGGGATTTTGGGGCCAAAATGACCCAGTACCACTTTCCCGTATTTTTCTAGAAACAAATATATCTTTACTCAAATACAAAAATTATTTCCTTTCAAAAGAGGTATAAATTTTAATTTTCTGATTGCTACTTCCAAAATTATTGCATTTAATGTGTTTTTCCTCCATATTTTCCCATAGTACCAATTTCAAAAAATTTCAAGCGAAGTGGGCGGGGGTTTAAAATTGTCCAAATGATGTGAAATTTGGCATCTGAGCTTACTTTGACATTTGTCACAATATGAGAGGGGGGGCCTTTGAGAATTCAAAAAAAACATTTTTTTTGCAATGCCCTAGTGAACATGAACTGGAGAATATAAGAGAAGTATACCCAAAGCAACCACCAGGTGATTCGCTACTACATCGGCCAAGGAATCCTGCTGTAACGCGGAGGAGGACGACCGGCAAGCGAAAGTGGAAGAGCGCTTCGTTGCGGCACTTCAGAACGTTGATGCAGCTGATCTAACAAGAATGATTGTGACAGCTTGTGACGCCACAATACAGCGAAAACTGGAGCCATGCAGTAGACGGCGTCCCACCCCCGGTCCGGATGGAATACCAAACGTGGCGCTAAAAGCTGTGATCCTGGTATATCCAGGCATGTTCAGGATGGTGCTGCAGAAGTGTTTAGATGATGGCAACTTCTCCGAAATGTATAAGGTACAGAAGCTGGTGATGCTGGTCAAGTCAGAGAAGTTACCAGGCTATCCTGCCTCGTACAGGCCCATATGTCTACTGGATACACTCACAAAACTCTGAAAACTAATTCACGACCGGTTCAGCTTCAACAACCACATTGACTACGTAACGCAATAGCGAGGATCCTGCTAAACAACGATGGTCCGAGAGGCAGCACGAAACGTTTGCTAGCTAGTGTTTCGTACTCGAAAAACTGTACATGACGTTCTGGCTGATGGCCGTGCGAGTCGCGAGCGCGTACAGAACAATATCGTCGGATGCAGTATGCGATATCGCCGGAATGATCCTCATCTGCATCCTTCTGGCGGAGGATATCGAGTGTTACAATCGGAGAAGCACTAGAAACACGAGGAAGATAGTGATTTAATGGCGAGGTGGCTGCAGGAATGGGACAATACGGAAAAGGTGGACCTAGACTAGACTGTGTAGATCGCGACGAGACACCCCCAGCTACGGGTCGTCAGGTCACCTGCCAACCGAACGCCTTGCTCCACCGGAATCAGCGGACCGACCTCGGAACCTGGCCGGTTGGATCGGAAGCCTTCAATACGAGATCTTATATGCTTCTTGGTTTCGCGGACGGCATCAACATCGTTGGCATTGGCCGCAGAGCAGCCGGAGAGGCATTAACAAAAGAAAGTCCATGGTAACTGGTAGAGAGCGACAGTCCGAATGCTGTTGGTACCGAGGTGGAAATCGATGATGTACAGCATGAACTTGTCGATTAATTTTGTGTATCTTGTATAACGATGTTAGAATAGTGTGATGCAGCTGTGAAGGCGGCTTTCCATAGTTTACGTAGTCAGATAAAAAAATTACAAAAAATTAGAAAAATACTAAAACAAGGTTGTCTAATTCATAAGGCTCAATAAAAAAATTTATCATGACGAGCGCTTTTTTTCGGCTTGTTTTTTTTATTTCGTTTATTTGACACAGCTCATAGCGGTAGCTTAACGGAGCCGTGGATCTTTTATGTGTTTACAATATGTAAAAAAAAAATTAAAACAAATATTATTGATTGTTCGTTGGATCTTGTGCGTGCAACTTTTTAGCACTTACGGGTGACCATTGTAAACCCGTCGTCATTGTTATTATCTGCTTCACCGATGTTGTTTACAGTGGTTTTTGGGGTGCTGGATGCTGCTTTGGCAGTTGTCAATATGGACTGAACAGCTGCCACAAATTTGGCAACCGTTTGTGGTTCAGGTATTGGTATTGAAAACTCTTTGTTGGGTTGGTTTACCGTGGATTCGTTGGCAATCGGTAGAGATGCATTCTCCTCTGTATCTTCCGCGCAAGGTTGTCCGTGGTGTGCTGGTTGATACTTGCACGTGGGAGTTTGCCCCTCATGGGTGCATAACGTAGTTTGATTAATAGTAGCTTCGTGGGTTTTGAGTTTTATGGTCAAGTGGGAGGGGATAGGTTTTTCGATCCGCATCCTCACCACAAGAACACCGTTAGGTGTACCCGGGAAGAAATTTCTCCACATATCACGTGTAACTGATTCTACTTCGCCGTATTGCGACATGTATTTTGCGATTAGATCAGGAGGGGTACGTGGTAATAGGTCATGTAACTTTACATCGACATAGTCACACGGGAATCTTAATTCCAACTTTATCACTTTGAGCCACGTGCTTTAAGTTGTTCTGCAAAACGAAACGTTCGGCTTGTGCTAACGTGTTGAATGATATGAGCACTACATTGCGAAGATGATGATACTGTAGATACATAACCTCCTTGAGCTTTAGCTGCATCATCACCTTCAGCAGGTATTTCACTTCACGAAAACTCAATCTTATTGAACAGAATTTAAAGTCAACGACCGCATCGTCGGGTCGGAGCAGAGATTTTTCGTCAACTTTACTCATGATGGCAAGAATAAATTAAAAGTTTCCTTTGTTCTCGAGACAATGCACACTAGATCGAGAGGTTGCTAGTTTTTGTTCACTTGGTTCGATTGTACGTTTGAATTGGGCAGAAGTAGAAAGTAATCTGATTTTCGGCTTGTTGTTTTGCCTTTCTCATATAAAGAAAGGCTATGCAATCACTGTAAAAATCGACTTTTTAACCGAGGCCCGGAGGGCCGAGTGTCATACACCATTCGATTCAGTTCGTCGAGATCGGCAAATGTCTGTGTGTGTGTGTATGTATGTGTGTGTGTATGTGTGTGTGTATGTGTGTGTGTGTCATTTAAACTCACACAATTTTCTCAGAGATGGCTGAACCGATTTTCGCAAACTTAGTTTCATCTGAAAGGTATAACGCTCCCATAAGCTGCTATTGAATTTTTAGTTGATCCGACTTCCGGTTCCGGAGTTACGGGTTGAAGAGTGCGGTCACACAGCAAATTCCCATATAAACTGGTACCACCATGATGTTCAAATGATGTAAAACATATTAAAATTTATGTAACATTACTCTAGTTTGCGGGTCTGGATCACTAATGATCAATCAAAGCAGCTTTGACCACATTGGCCACCTATGACGGTTTATGACGCCCCCGGGGAACCCGCCAAGTTCCTAAGCTAATATCACACCCATTCCCCAACGAATTCTCTACCGATTTTTACAAACTTGATTTCAAATGAAAGATACAGTAATGCCATTGACTGCTGCTGAATTTCATTCGGTTCTGACTCTTGCTTCCGGAGTTACAGGGGTGTTAGTAAGGATACACTGGAATTTCCCATATAAATCGGTACAATCGTAATACCTCAAAGGCTAAAAACTATTGAAATGGTCACCAAATTACTTCTAATCGCAGATCTAGATCACTGATTTCCAATCAAACATTCTTTGAATATATTGTCCACTATCGACGATTCCGGAAGTCCGGAATTCCGGGCATATTCCACAATTAAAATCACATCAGTTCTTCGGTGATGACTGAACCGATTTTCTCAAACCAAGTCTCAAATGGAAGGCAAAATATGCAGTTGAGTATTGCATCGCCGCACAACCCCCCCACCCCCTCTCCGCCTTGCCCTTACACCTCCCTCCTTCATCACTCCCCTCCCCTTGGACCACCCTCACGCCCGCATTTCCTTCATCCACCCCGTATAACGAAATAAGATGAAGTTCGCCAATATATCTGTGTGTATGTATGTATGTGTGTAATCTGTGTGTATGTATGTATGTGTGTATGTATGTGTGTATGTATGTATGTATGTATGTATGTATGTATGTATGTTTGTATGTATGTATGTATGTATGTATGTATGTATGTATGTATGTATGTATGTATGTATGTATATGTGTGTGTATGTGCGGATTTGTTAACAAAAGGTCCACATCAGTTTCTCGGAGATGGCTGAACCGATTTTTACAAACTAAGATTCAAATGAAAGGTATAATATTCCCATAGGTTGCTATTGAATTTCATTTTCAACCGACATCTTGTTCCGGAGTTCGGCAAATGTCTGTGTGTGTATGTATGTATGTGTGTATGTGCGTCTGTGTGTGTATGTGACCAAAAATGTCACTCATTTTTCTCAGAGATGGCTGAACTAATTTTGACAAACTTAGTCTCAAATGAAAGGTGCAACGTTCCCATAGGCTGCTATTGAATTTCTAATGGATCCGGATTCCGGTTCCGGAATTACAGGGTGATGAGTACGAACACGCAGAAAATGTCGATTTTAATAAATTCTGCAATGAATGTATAAAGGTGAAAATTTTTCCAAAATATGACCACAACTGCTTCGATTTGTAGTATTAGGTCACTAACATCCATTCAAAGTCTATTTGGCCACATTGGCCACCATCATCGGTTCCGAAAGCCCCGGCGGAAGTATCTAAATTCAGAATAACAGTCACATCAGTTTCTCGGAGATGGCTACACCGATTCAACTAAACTTGGTCTCAAATGAAAGGTATTGCGTCCCTGTAAATGGCTAGTTAATTTCATCCCGATCCGACTTTCGGGTCCAGAGTTACAGGTTGTGGCGTACGATCACATAGCAAATTGTGATTCAAACCGATACTCCGATGAAAGCAAAAAAGGTAAAAATTTCGCTAAAATGTCTCTCAAACAACTTAAATTTGCTGTTCTAGGTCCCCGACGGCCAACCAAACTTTCGTTCACTACATTGACCACCATAGACGGTTCCGGAAGTGCCCGGGAAAAGCGGCCATCTTTCAAAATTGATGAACTCACATCAGTTTCCCGGAAATGGTTGGGTCGATTTTCACAATGATAGCTATAATATCCCCACAGATGTCTACAAAATTTCGCACGGATCGCTTATATGGCTCCGGAAATATAGACTGAACCGTCCGGTCACATATGAAATTCCCATATAAGCCGGAGCTCAAAATTTTTTTCAAAGGTGGGACCCCATGAAATTTCAGAAATCAAATTCGTATTTTTGATGTCAAACATCTTTAAAATGTATGAAACGTCGAGATTTTATGTCATCACGAAATTTTTTTTTGTAAAAATCGATTTTTTTGGACTTTGCCGATTTCGCACCTTTTTTTCAGTTCAATATTACCGTGGCTCTTTCTTTCTTTTACAAAATTTTAGAACTCGAATAATGATTTCTTTTCTTGTATATTTGTCATGTCATGTATAATAATAAAATGTAATATTTGCATTTGAAAGTTTTTAATGAATATAAACAACACAAACATTCTCGTGTTCATGATTGAGAAAGGCACAATTGCACCGCTAGGTGGATTAAAACAGGTTTTTAAATGTAGGACTTACTGACTCTCCAAAAACAAGGTTATTGGATGCGTGGTACGCAATTCTTGAACATACCCTTTTATTTTTACGAGCACGACATTCAATTGCATTCACACATAAATAACGAACATAATCCATATCAATAAATCAAGCAGTTAACATAATTTTGAAAACATTGGTTTTCGAGCTCTCCATCGAGACAGAGGTTGTTTTTTCTAGTCCGTAGTGCTGTGTGAGGCGATAAAGAATAGTTTTAATCCGCATTCAAGGTTATTTTGCCAGTTCGGTTCGGTCCTCAGTCTTTTGTTCGCGTGTGAGGATTAAACAATAGCCAGCTGTATAAGCTGGATTGGTTCGTCGTTGGACACCAGTTTAAAGCTAAGTGGTTTTTGTCTTTTGTAACACATTTATTGCTTTCTTCCGTCTGCGCGGGCGCTGACCCCGTGCGTTGACGTTTTCTATGGTTCCCTCTCCGGATGGTCAAATGGAAGTTGAATCGGGTTCAACTTCTAAGGCTCCCCCCCCGGCCCAAATGCTATCCAGAACTCTCAACTGGTCCATTTGTGGTCTTCTTTCGGCCCAAGACTAAATCACTGAATCTTCTTCAGATTTCTAGAGACCTGACGGAACGGTTCTCGGCTGTGACCGAAATTTCAAAGGTCCGCTCGGACAAGATAAGGGTGTTGCTAGCCAACTCAAAGCAGGCAAACGATATTGCTTGCTGTGAGCACTTTACGCGGGATTATAACGTGTATATTCCGGCTGTAAGAGTACAATCCGAAGGCGTCGTAACCGATGAGAGTTTGACGTGCGAGGATCTGCTGAAGTACGGGGTTGGCCGATTCAGAGACCGCTTACTTCAGCCAGTTAAAATACTTGAGTGCAAACTTTTGCACTCAGTAGTAGTTGCGGGGGATGGTTCAAAAACGTACCCCCAATCAAACTCTTATCGGGTGACCTTCGCTGGTACCGCTTTGCCAAATTTCGTCCTCTTGCACAAGGTTCGTCTGCCTGTGCGTCTGTTTGTGCCGCGGGTCATGAATTGCACAAAGTGTAAACAACTGGGTCACACAGCCACCCATTGTAGCAATAAGGCCCGCTGTGGAAAATGCGGGGAGAATCATCTAGATGATTCGTGCAGTAGGCAAGCCGAAAAGTGTCCTTACTGTGCGGAGAGTCTGCATGATATCTCGGCATATCCCGCGTACAAACTACGCGGGGATAAACTGAAACGTTCCCTTGCGGGACGATCCAAACATTCTTTCGCAGAAATGTTAAAGAATGCTACGCCACCATCCTCAGCAAACATCTATACTCACTTGCCTCCTGACGAGGGCGAGGCTGGTAACCCACAAGAGGGAACATCTACTAGGGTGCCTAGAATTTATAGGAAGAGGAGGAACACTTCCTCTCGTAAAGTTCCTTGTAAAGGCCAGAAGGTGTCCCTTGAGGGGGCTCCGAAAGTCACATCTATTGGAAGTGTTGCAACCAAACCGAAGCAATTAGCTCCTGGTCTCGGAGGATTAAGCTCAGAGAAGGAGTTCCCAGCACTTCCAGGAACATCAAAAATCCCAAGTGTTCCTTTGTTTCAGTTCGAGAGTAATCACAGCACTGGAATTATAAAACTCTCGGACATAGTGGACTGGATAATAAAAACTTTCAATATTACTGATCCTATTAAAAGTCTTATGTTAGCTTTTCTCCCTACAGTGAGAACATTTTTGAAGCAGTTGACTGCTAAATGGCCCCTCCTCTCAGCGATTGTATCCTTCGATGGCTAACTCATCGAACGAGGTCACGGATTTGATCACTGTTCTACAGTGGAATTGCAGAAGTATCATCCCGAAAATCGATCCTTCAAAATTTTAATAAATAATTTGAGTTGCGATGCATTTGCATTATGTGAAACTTGGTTAACTTCCGACATAGAACTCAACTTCCACGACTTTAATATTATTCGCCTGGATCGAGACACCCCCTATGGAGGAGTGCTTTTGGGGATCAAAAAGTGCTATTCCTTCTACAGAATTAACCTTCCCTCGATAACAGGTATTGAAGTTGTCGCTTGTCAAGTAACAACCAAAGGCAAAAGCCTTTGCATAGCTTCCATATATATTCCCCCCAACACCGCGGTTGGGCACCGACGGCTACAAGACATCTTAGAATCCCTGCCAGCACCGCGACTAGTTTTAGGAGACTTTAACTCTCACGGTACAGCATGGGGTTGCCTCTATGATGATAACCGGTCTTCCTTAATTCAGGATCTTTGCGATAACTTCAATTTGACAATTTTAAACACGGGTGAAATGACACGGATTCCTGCTCCTCCAGCGCGCCCGAGCGCCTTAGACTTGTCCCTTTGCTCAACATCGCTGCGGTTAAATTGCACGTGGAAGGTAATTCCTGATCCCCACGGCAGCGACCATCTGCCGATTGTAGTCTCAATCAATAACGGTTCAAGGCCATTGAAATCAATCAATATTTCGTATGACCTCACACGAAATATCGATTGGAAGAGCTATGCTGCCGCGATATCCGACAACATCGAATCTACCCAAGAACTTCCTCCGGAGGAAGAGTACAGCTTTTTGGCTGGCTTGATTCTCGACAGCGCGAATCAAGCTCAGACTAGGCCAGTACCCGGCGCGAACATACAAAAACGTTCTCCCAATCCCTGGTGGGATAAAGAGTGCTCAGACGTGTACGCAGAGAAGGCCGCCGCGTTTAAGACCTTCCGGAACGACGGGTTACCCGCCAGTTTTCGACAGTACGCGACGTTAGACAAGCGAATGAAGAGTTTGATGAAAGCCAAAAAACGCGATTATTGGCGCCGGTTCGTCGACGGATTAACGAGAGAAACATCGATGAGCACTCTTTGGGGAACAGCCCGACGTATGCGAAATCCAAACAGTACTAATGAGAGCGTGGAATATTCAAACCGTTGGATATTTCGGATTCCGCCCCGGCACAGAAGATTTACCGCGCCGCGTCTCCTCACGATAGCGCGAACGAAACACCTTTTTCGATGGTGGAGTTCTCACTTGCTCTCTTGTCGTGTAACAATAAAGCTCCGGGGCCAGACAGAATCAAATTCAACTTGTTGAAGAATCTGCCTGACTCTGCCAAGAGACGCTTGTTGAACTTATTTAATAAGTTTCTCGAGGCTAACATTGTCCCACTCGATTGGAGACAAGTGAAGGTCATCGCCATCCAAAAACCAGGAAAACCAGCCTCCGACTACAATTCGTACCGTCCGATCGCAATGCTATCCTGTATCCGGAAGTTGTTCGAGAAAATGATCCTATCCCGCCTCGACAATTGGGTCGAAGCAAATGGCTTACTGTCAGATACACAATTTGGCTTTCGCAAAGGCAAAGGGACGAACGATTGTCTTGCGTTGCTCTCAACTGAAATTCAAATGGCCTATGCTAGCAAAGAACAGATGGCATCAGTGTTCCTAGATATTAAGGGGGCTTTTGATTCAGTTTCGATCAACATTCTTTCAGAGAAGCTGCACCAGCATGGTCTTTCAGCGACTTTAAACAACTTTTTACTAAACTTGTTGTCGGAAAAGCACATGCATTTTTCGCATGGTGACTTATCGACATCACGATTTAGCTACATGGGCCTTCCCCAGGGCTCATGTCTAAGCCCCCTTTTATACAATTTCTATGTCAACGACATTGATGAATGTCTTGACAATTCCTGCACGTTAAGGCAACTTGCAGACGATGGCGTGGTGTCTGTTACGGGACCCAAAGCTGTCGATCTACAAGGACCATTACAGAATACCCTGGACAATTTGTCTGCTTGGGCTATTAAGCTGGGTATCGAATTCTCCACGGAGAAAACTGAGCTAGTTGTATTTTCAAGGAAGCGTGAACCAGCACAACTACAGCTTCTATTAATGGGTCAAACTATAGCTCAGGTCTTCACAGTAAAATATCTAGGGGTCTGGTTCGACTCGAAAGGTACTTGGGGATGCCATATTCGGTATCTGAAACAGAAATGCCAACAAAGGATCAACTTTCTTCGTACAATAACCGGAACATGGTGGGGTGCCCACCCAGGAGACCTAATTAGGTTGTATCAAACAACGATACTGTCGGTAATGGAATACGGATGCTTCTGCTTTCGCTCCGCCGCGAACATACATTTCATCAAACTCGAAAGAATTCAGTATCGTTGTTTGCGTATCGCCTTAGGGTGCATGCAGTCGACCCATACGATGAGTCTCGAAGTGCTGTCGGGCGTTCTCCCGTTGAAAAATCGATTTTGGGAACTCTCATATCGATTGCTCATTCGATGCGATATCTTGAACCCGGTCGTGATTGAAAATTTCGAAAGGCTTGTTGAGCTCAATTCTCAGACCCGTTTCATGTCCCTGTACTTTGACTACATGGCGCAGAATATTAACCCTTCTTCTTACAATCCCAACCGTGTGCATTTTATAAATACTTCTGAATCTACTGTTTTCTTCGACACATCCATGAAAGACGAGATTAGTGGAATTCCGGACCACATACGCCCACAAGTGGTTCCAAACATTTTTTATAATAAATTCCGAGAAGTCGACTGTTCTAAGATGTTTTATACTGACGGATCAAACCTCGAAGGATCCACTGGCTTCGGTATTTTCAATCAAAAGTTCACCGCCTCCTACAAACTCAGTGACCCTGCTTCAGTTTACGCCGCAGAACTAGCTGCCATTCAGTATACCCTTGGAGTCATTGAAACATTACCCGCAGACCATTACTTCATCGTTTCGGATAGCCTCAGTTCCATTGACGCTATTCGCTCGATGAAACAAGGCAAGCACTCCTCGTATTTTTTGGGGAAAATACGGGAGCTACTGAGTGCTTTATCTGACAACTCTTTCCAGATTACCTTGGTATGGGTCCCTTCTCATTGCTCCATTCCGGGCAATGAGAAGGCAGACTCCTTAGCTAAGGTGGGTGCCTTAGAAGGAGACGTTTACGAAAGACCAATTTGCTTCAGCGAATTTTTCAGTATTACTCATCAGAGAACCCTCGAAAGTTGGCAAACTTCGTGGAGCAGTGGAGAGCTGGGAAGGTGGCTACATTCGATAATCCCTAAGGTATCGACGAAACCTTGGTTCAAGGGGATGGATGTGGGTCGTGACTTCATTCGTGTGATGTCCCGACTCATGGCAAACCATTACACGCTGGATGCACATCTCCGGCGTATTGGGCTCGTGGATAGTGGTATCTGCGCTTGTGGCGACGGCTATCACGACATCGAGCACATTGTCTGGGCGTGCACCGAGTACAGTTCCGCTAGGTCTCGGCTAATGGATACCCTGCGGGCCCGAGGAAGACCAACCAACGTACCGGTTCGAGATGTGCTGGCAAGCCGCGACGTTCTCTATATGTCCCTTATATACACCTTTGTGAAAACCATCAATATACAAGTCTAACTGCCCCTTGTTATCTCCTTATCATTCTCAGAACGCTCTTCCACCTGTATCAAACCATCTGTATCGAATGAGCCAACAAACACGGGACCTACGGCACGAACATAACACGCTTAACTCGAAATGTAGCCGATCCACATCTGAGCCGTACTACGAAATCGTCTGGAAAAACCCCTGCCATCTTGAGGAGGACCACCCGGCGTCCCAGTACATGATTCCCCTGATGAAGGCCACCCGAGTTTGTAATCCATCCGTTCATCTCACGATGCCTGAAACTGAAATAATTTTCTCTCCCTGCCATCTTTGTCTACCCCCCCCCCCTCCCCTGACTCTTATACCCAGAAGTAACACCCCTACCCCCCAATATCATCACGAAGCATTTAGCTCTTCTTGTCTCTTCTAGTTTTAACTATTATATTATATAATCTCGTTGAAATTGCCCAACTCTACTACCCACAAAAATAACTATAATTACGAATCTTTACAAAATTCAATCATGCCCTCTAGTTATGCCTAGTTTTAAGTTAGTCGTAAAAAATTGTCCCCCTTAATTAAACATTATTTGCTCCAATAATCTCACTGATAAAAATGTCAAACCATATTGCCACAAAAACTAAATGACCCCCCTAATCTTACGAAAACAATATTATCCCCTTGTGTAGATATATAAGATAGCTATAAAATCGCATTAGTTTCATTTTAAAAAAAATCAATATGTAATCCCCTAGTTTTAAGCAATTTAAAATGTAAAACAAAACAAAATTGGCACCTTTAAGCTAACGCAACGTGCCTTATCAAATAAACGATTTGAATAAAAAAAAAATAATTTTGAAAAAAAACCTTTTGGCGTAATGTAGTCCTCCTGTAGAGGCGACTTTACGCCAATTTTTAGCTCTTCAAATCTCATATTCAATCTTGATTTTTAAAAAGTTCTTTTCACTGACTTTTGAGATACTTCTGCCATATGTAAAACATCAAACAGTTTCAAATTTGAAGTTACGTAATCGTCGTTATTGAGTGTAATGTACAAAACGTTCTATTTTCGGTGTAAAGTACCCCCCATGACGGTAGTTGTTTTTTTTTATTCAATTCGTTTATTTAATGAGGCACGTTTGTGTTAGCTGAAAGATTATAGATTACAGACTCGGGTGACCTTCATCAGGAAGAATTATGTACTGGGACGCCCGGTGGTCCTTCTCGAGGAGGCAGGGGTTCCTCCAGATGATTTCGTAGTATGGCTCAGATGCGGATCGGAAAGACTTCGAGTTGCGCGTGTGATGTTTGGGCTGTAGGTCCCGTGTTTGTTGGCTCAATCCACAGAGATGTTTGGTGTCGCCTTAGAGTCACATCAAACCTTCGTGGGTGTATGGTACAGGTGGAAGAGAGCACTTCTGAGAATGACAAGAAAAATATAAGGGGCAGTTAAATCTGTATATGTATACGAGGGACATATAGAGGAGATCGCGGCTTGCCATAACATCTCGATCCGGGAGGCTGGGTGGTCTTCCTCGGGCCCGGATGGTGTCCATAAGCCGAGACCTGGCAGAACTGAACGCCCAGACAATGTGCTCCATATCATGATAGCCGTCACCATAAGCGCAGATACCACTATCCACGAGCCCAATACGCCGGAGATGTGCATGCAGCGTGTAATGGTATGCCATGAGTCTGGACATCACACGAATGTAGTCACGACCCACATCCATGCCCTTGAACCAAGGTTTCGACGATACCTTAGGGATTATCGAATGTAGCCACCTTCCTAGTTCCCCATTGCTCCATGAACTTTGCCAACTTTCGAGAGTTCTCTGATGAATAATACTGGAAAATTCGATGAAGCAAATTAGTCTTTCATAAATGTCACCTTCTGAAGCACCCACCTTAGCTGAAGAGTCCGTCTCTGAGGTCTCTGAGTTTGTAGAAGGCGGTGAACTTTTGATTGAAAATACCCTTCGAGGTTTGATCCGTCAGTATAAAATATCTTAGAACAGTCGACTTCTCGGAATTTATTATAAAAAATGTTTGGAACCACTTGTGGGCGTATGTGGTCCGGAACTCCACAGCTCTCATCTTTCATGGATGTGTCGAAGAAAACAGTAGATTCAGAAGTATTTATGAAATGCCAACGGTTGGGATTTTAGGAAGAAGGATTAGTATTCTGCGCCATGTAGTCAAAGTACAGGGACATGAAACGGGTCTGAGAATTAAGCTCGACAAGCCTTTCGAAATTTTCTATCACCTCTGGGTTCAAGATATCGTATCGAATGAACAATCGATATGAGAGTTCCCAAAATCGATTTTTCAACGGGAGAACGCCCGACAGCACTTCGAGACTCATCGTATGGGTCGACTGCATGCACCCTAAGGCGTTACGCAAACAACGATACGGAATTATTTCGAGTTTGATGAAATGTATGTTCGCTACGGAGTGAAAGCGGAAGGATTCGTATTCCATTACCGACAGTATCGTTGTTTGATACAACCTAATTAGGTCTCCAGGGTGGGCACTCCACCGTTATTGTACGAAGAAAGTTGATCCTTTGTTGGCGTTTCTGTTTCAGATACCTCATGTGGCTCTCGAGTCGAACCATACCCCTAGATATTTTACTGTGAAGACCTGAGCGATAGTTTGACCCATTCATAAAAGCTGTAGTTGTGCTAGTTCACGCTTCCTAGAATATATAACTAGCTCAGTTCTCTCCGTGGAGATACCCAGCTTAATAGCCCAAGCAGACAAATTGTTCATGGTATTCTGTAATGGTCCTTGTAGATCGAGAGCTTTGGGTCCCACAACAGAAACCACGCCATCGTCTGCAAGTTGTTTTAACGTGCAGGAATTGTCAAGACATTCATCAAGGTCGTTGACATAGAAATTGTATAACATGAGCCCTGGAGAAGGCCATGTAACTAAATCGTGATATCGATAAGTCACCATGCGAAAAATGCATGTGCTTTTCCGATATAAAAAGTTGTTTAAAGTCGCTGAAAGACCATGTTGGTGAAGCTTTTCCGTTGATAGAAACTGAATCAAAAGCTCCCTTAATATCTAAGAACACTGATGCCACCTGCTCTTTGCTAGAATAGGCGATTTTAATTTCGGTTGAGAGCAACGCAAAACAATCGTTCGCACGTTTGCCTTTGCGAAAGCCAAATTGTGTATCTGACAGTAAGCCATTTGCTTCGACCCAATTGTTGAGGCGGGATAGGATCATTTTCTCAAACCACTTCCAGATACAGGACAGCATTGAGATCGGTCGATACGAATTGTGGTCGGAGGCTAGTTTCCCTGGTTTTTAGATCGCGATAACCTTCGCATGTCTCCAATGCAATGCTACCCTCAAGAAACTTGTTCAGAAGTTCAACAAGCGTCTTTTGGCAGAGTCTGACAGATTCTTCAACAAGTTGAATGTGATTCTATCTGGCTTTATTGTTACACGACAAGAGAGCAAGTGAGAACTCCACCATCGAAACAGGTGTTCCGTTCGCGTTATCGTGATGGGACGCGGCGCGGGAGTTCTTCTGTGCCGAGGCGGAATACGAACAAACCTTCTTGGCGAAATCGAATATCCAACGGTTTTAATATTCCACACTCTCATTAGGCCAAAGAGTGCTCATCGCTGTTTCTCTCGTTAATCCATCAACGAACCGGCGCCAGTAACTACGTTTCTTGGCTTTCATCAAACTCTTCATTCGCGTTTCTAACATCGGGTACTGTTGATAGCTAGCGGGTAACCCGTCGTCCCGGAAGGTCTTATACGCGGCGGCCTTCTCCGCGTACACGTCTGAGCACTCTTTGTCCCACCACGGATTAGGAGAGCGTTTTTGTATGTTCGCGCCGGGTACTGGCTTAGTCTGAGCTTGATTCGCGCTGTCGAGAATCAAGCCAGCCAAAAAGCTGTACTCTTCCTCCGGAGGAAGTTCTTGGGTAGATTCGATGTTGTCGGATATCGCGGCAGCATAACTCTTCCTATCGATATTTCGTGTGAGGTCATACGAAATATTGATTGATTTCAATGGCCTTGAACCGTTATTGATTGAGACTAAGATCGGCAGATGGTCGCTGCCGTGGGGATCAGGAATTACCTTCCACGTACAATTTAACCGCAGCGATGTTGAGCAAAGGGACAAGTCTAAGGCGCTCGGGTGCGCTGGAGGAGCAGGAATCCGTGTCATTTCACCCGTGTTTAAAATTGTCAAATTGAAGTTATCGCAAAGATCGTTAATTAAGGAAGACCGATTATTATCATAGAGGCAACCCCATGCTTTACCGTGAGAGTTACAGTCTCCTAAATCTAGTCGCGGTGCTGGCAGGGATTCTAAGATGTCTTGCCGTCGGTGCCCAACCGCGGTGTTGGGGGGAATATATATGGAAGCTATGCAAAGGCCTTTGCCTTTGGTTGTTACTTGACAAGCGACAACTTCAATACCTGTTATCGAGGAGAGGTTAATTCTGTAGAAGGAATAGCATTTTTTATCCCCAAAAGCACTCCTCCATAGGGGGTGTCTCGATCCAGGCGAATAATATTAAAATCGTGGAAGTAGAGATCTATATCTGAAGTTAACCAAGTTCCACATAATGCAAATGCATCGCAACTCAAATTATTTATTAAAATTTTGAAGCAATCGATTTTCGGGATGAAAGTTCTGCAATTCCACTGTAGAGCAGTGATCAAATCCGTGACCTCGTTCGATGAGTTAGCCATCGAAGGATACAATCGCTGAGAGGAGGGGCCATTTAGCAGTCAACTGCTTCAACTGCTTGTTCTTACTGTAGGGAGAAAAGCTAACATAAGACTTTTAACAGGCTCAGTAATATTGAAAGTTTTTATTATCCAGTCCACTATGTCCGAGAGTTTGATAATTCCAGTGCTGTGATTACTCTCGAACTGAAACAAAGAAACAACTGGGATTTTTGATGTTCCTGGAAGTGCTGGGATCTCCTTCTCTGAGCTTAATCCTCCGAGACCAGGAGCTACTTGCTTCGGTTTGGTTGCAACACTTCCAATAGATGTCACTTTCAGTGCCCCAAAGGGACACCTTCTGACCTTTACAAGGAACTTTAGGACAGGAAATGTTCCTCCTCTTCCTATAACTTCTGGGCACCCTAGCAGATGTTCCCTCTTGTGGGTCATCAGCCTCGCCCTCGTCAGGAGGCAAGTGAACATAAATGTTTGCTGAGGATGGTGGCGTAGCTTTCTTTAACATTTCTGCGAAAGAATGTTTGGATCGTCCCGCAAGGGAACGTTTCAGTTTATCCCCGCGTAGTTTGTGCGCGGGACATGCGGAGATATCATACAGACTCTCCGCACAGTAAGAATACTTTTCGGATTTCTTACTGCACGTGTCATCTAGATGATTCTCGCCGCATTTTCCACAGCGGGCCTTATTGCTACAATGGGTGGCTGTGTGACCCGATGGTTTACACTTTGTGCAATTCATGACCCGCGGTACAAACAGACGCACAGGCAGACGAATCTTGTGTAAGAGGATGAAGTTCGACAAAGCGGTACCAGCGAAGGTCACCCGATAATAGTTTGATTGGGGATACGTTAACGTTTTTCAACCATCCCCCGCAACTGCTACTGAGTGCAAACGCTTGCACTCAAGTATTTTCACTGGCTGAAGTAAGCGGTCTCTGAAACGGCCAACCCCGTTCTTCAGAAGATCCTCGCACGTCAAACTCTCATCGGTGACGACGCCTTCAGATTGTACCTTTACAGCTGGAATATACACGTTATAATCGCGCGTAAAGTGCTCACAGCAAGCAATATCGTTTGCCTGCTTTGAGTTGGCTAGCAACACTCTTATCTTGTCCGAGCGGACCTTTGAAATTTCGGTCACAGTCGAAAACCGTTCTGTTAGGCCAGGTAGCTTTAAAATGGTGTCCAACGACGAACCGATCCAGCTTATACAGCTGGCTATTATTTCAAAAATTTAAGATCCGTTTCATATATTAGCCACATTGACGTTTGTACAGTATTACGGATCCATTTCTAAATAGCCATAGATTGGCTCAAAACAATTCTGAAATTCCAGCTAGGAATCCGGGACAATATAACGCCAACACCTTCTTCGTTACAAAAATTTAAAATCTAAAAAAAGGTTAAGGCTCCGATACGGCTCTGCAATAGATGATTCTAATTCTACGAACAATCAATCCCTGTGAGACGGATTTTTTGTTCCCCGAACAATCAATCACACTCCGGGACGCCCCACCAGACCAACGCTCGAAAGTTAATACATTCTGCTCACTCTGCCAGCCGGTAATTGTTCGGACTTTTTTCAAACACTCATCTCGATCCCATCGGACAGCTGCCGCTTGAATCGTTATTCTTCCAGGGTCAAGGGAAACTCTATTTCCATTTCCACTCGTCCTCTCATTCACTGACACAAAAGTGCCAATTAATTATGCTAAATTATTCAAAGCTCCCCCTTTTTTCCAGTGCGACAGTGCCCAGAAGCAGTAGCTCTGCCCCCCTCCTCGGTCGAACGAAATCGCTCGATTATCTAACAGAGTGTGAAGTTACAATCGAAATGGTGACAGTAAACTTTTTTACGAACCCATTCGTCATAGTCAATTTCCGTGCTGTGCCCATGCCGTCGGTATGGGCATAGTCGCAAAATCAGCATAAAAGGTCAAATTGTCATCGGCTGGAAGTGAACAGCCTCAACTTCATCGTCCCGACGTTCAATCTTTCGAGTGTGGTTTTCGTCACTTTCTCGCTGTTGGCTTGAGTGTGAAGTAGTGAGGTCCTACCGAAAAAAAACATTTATCGAAGCGGCAAAATAGAATTTCCCTGACAATGACTTTTATTTTTCCGACTGTGGAAGTGGAAAATCAGTGCAGTTCCGTCACGTCATGCCCCTTCGGGGCTAGATCAGAAGTCTTCCATATAACACTAAAATTGTGCAGAAGTTATTTCTCTTTTACCCGTCGGAAACTTTTCAAGGCAAGCGAAAGGTTCCAGGATCCAGCATCCAAATAATTCAATACTTCCAGTAGTGTCCCAGTGAATTGTGATACACAGCCAAGATACAACGAAAGCTATAGTAGGCACAGGCATATACACTACATATAAACCAACTATCTAATGTCAACACAGGAATAGTTTGCCATCGCCACGCAATCGATCCTTCGGTCGCCGTCGGTAGTACAGTAGCGAATTCCCAACGGTAAATTCTAGCAACGGAAAATTGCTATTAAATCTTTCCTTCGCAGATTCAACGAAGATAAAATTTTGCCTATGGCTGGTAATCTCATCAGACTAACAAGCACTGTGTTGGTGGAACAACATTGGAACAACACCCGCAATCTCCAATATTTTCCAAGCAGACATTCAAGCTCGTTGTAGGCCCCAGGAAGCCAGCCCACTGTCGGAAAGTGTGCTTCTGTTGTCGGTAGGTACAAGAATGTTGACCATTCCCGTCAGTATCGGGTTGCCCTGTTGGAACTCCGGTACCCAGCGAACAGTTCGATGCTTTTTGCTTGAAGATTGTGCCAGATGATTGCGTATAGTTAATAAATTTGATCAGAGATAATAGGAAATCGCTTGGGCGGCTTTCGATCGTGTTGTATGACCTGAGGCGAAGGCAGGATGAGAATGTGATAACACCGAGCATCTCGGATGGAAATTGTAAACATTGCATTTTGTAAGAAGCGTGATTTGATTCCATGAGAATCCGAAAGCAATAGAAACAACGGCGGTACCATAGGCTGGGAGAATGGAAGGGATTCATGCAAGTACACTCAAAACTACAAAAGGTGCATTTTGTCTTTTGAAGTATCGTATCCTACTCTCACATTCACGTCACCTAGTGAGTGTGAGAATGGAGTCCATAATAATCAAGCAAAAATCGGTGATTCTGTAATTGCTAGGAGGGAAGTGTCCTGTTTGTGATCCGCAGCGATAACATCTATCACAATTTTCTGTGCGGTATTGAAATATTAGCCGAATTTTTTTTCCAATTTATTATTGATTTTTGTATGTTAAAGGTTTAGTTTATCATTCAAAAAACTTTTTCGTAAAATCATTGCATTGAATCAATTTCGGTGCAGAAAAGACATCACAATTTTCAAATATAAATCCGTGGCCATCTTGCAACTGGTATTTTAAGTGTAGGGAAACTGCTATAGAATGGCATCCCTATTGAAGTGATGTAAGCAAATGTTGATACACATGCAACCCCGAAGGAATATTCACGTGAACAGCAAGCACATTAGCATTATGAAACAGTGCTTGTAGCCTTGTGGTGAGCACAACGATGTAAACGCTGTAATGTACATGTGAAACGAAAACTGTCTGATTGATGATTATGAAGCAAGGGGAAACTCTAAGAAACTAGCTTGTATATTGAAGATTTTCTGCCGGCATTATCCCTAGGAAAGGTGGTATAGATCCAAGAAAAGTCTAGGCCAATACGACATAAGAGTCAATTCATCCGCATCAGCTTTCATAGAATTCAATTTCAATTAATCCTAATAGCTTGCTATTGTTTCCAATTATGGAATAATTACTAGTTCTTGTGACTTTTTGTTCAGTGAATGATGGTCATAATTACACAACTTGAATGATGGTCATAATTACACAACAGAGTCCTGTAAATTTAATACAAGAAGGTAAAAAGGAATATTACGTGTGATATGTAAATTACATTAAAGTTATTGGAAAAAATTGAAGGGCTGTGTACAGTACACGACAACGGCGACATTAAAACTTTTTTCGAGAGCTTGCAATATAATTCGCGAATAAATTTTAATCTATCGAAACCATCGATTCATCTTAGGACTGGAGAGTTATAGTCTTCAGTAAAACATGCTAGGTCACGTTCTAGTTTACTCTCCTGCTCACATATGTTACAATTTGTTATACGCCCTCGCCCTTAAAACCCAAATTCTTGGTCTCTTAACAGTAACAAAATCCCAAAAGCTTGTTCAACATCATGCTCTCTGCTATTCTTCTAAACTAATCGATAATTTCAATTAATTAATTATCTTTTGGCATTAATCGATTACAAATGTATTACATCCCCAATATAGCGTTTTGTTTAATAATTTCGAACATTTTTGTTAGAAATTTAATTCTTGTCTCCAACTATTACTTCACCATTTTAGCTTTTGTCTCCGTGAGCCGTTTAAATGCTGATTCCGTGAGCCATTTAGCTCCCAGCTTTATCGAGATTTGCTCAGATATTATCCGACGATGAACTACCTTACTCCGACTGAGAGTTCCCCGGCAGCGGAATTCCTCTCGGTAGCGATGTCTGTTTCGTGAGCAGCTTCCATTTTTAGCACGATACAATTTGATAGTCCACGGTGGCGAATCTATCCTACTGTGAATTCTCCGGCGGTAGATTTCTCCCTATACCGATGTTCGTTTCCGTAAGCCATTTAGCTCCCCGCTTCGTCCCAATCTACTCGATGTAGTCCCCGGCGGTGGATCTACCATATTCGCGTACTACTCAACTGGTCCCCGGCGGTGGACCTAGTCTACACCGTCGGAGAATTTTTCGGCGGCGGAATTTCTCCCGAAACCCGATTTGTGGTTTCCCGGTGGTGTTCTAGCCAATGGCGCTACATTGTTTGTCCCTTCGCCACTTCCTCTGCAGGAGAATATACTCGTAACCACTCTGTTGACAGCATCCCCGATATGCTCGTCGCGGCACATCTCTTCAACGATATTGTCCACTGTCACACCAGGCATATCCCTTCGGACTTCTACGAATCTAGGACATTCTAAGATCACGTGTTCCTGTGTCTCTTGCACAAAACTCTTCCCTGGTTTTGGCAGCAACGCCAGTTTATGGATCTTCCATCTATTCGGGAAGTAGCCATCATCCAGGCATTTCTGTAGGACTATCCTGAACATGTCCGGAAACGCCAGGATGGCAGTCTTCAGTGCCACGATACCATCCCGTCCGGGAGCGTACAGCTTTTTTGCCACAATAAGGAGCTCGTCGTTGGTGACTCGATTATCACCAGCATTTCTACCGTCTGCATCAACGTACGGTGCAGGTGAACAAGCGGTTGGGTTGTACTACGGGTCTTTTCCCTTCCACGATACTTTTCAGTTTGTCAGAGCACATTTCGACTGACGTCATTGGACCCTTGATCCTGACCATAACGACGCGGTAAGTATTACCCCACGGGTTGGTGTCTACTTCTCTGCACAGCTCCTTGTAGCAGATGGACTTGCTTAGCACTATCTCGGGTTTAAAAGCGACCCTGGCCGCCCGTAATGTTACCTTACACTCTTCTCTGACTGTCTCAGATCTTGCTCTCTGAATGCGTCTTCTGGCTTTTAGACAGGCAGCCCGGAAGATGCTGAGCCTATCGCTCCACCAGTACGCCGGACGCCGGTAGTTCCTCGGCTCCATTTTCCTCGGCATTGTTACATCACATGCCCTCGCTACTGCTTCCGACAGCTCATCGACGCTCGGAATTGAAGTGTCGCTATCAGCACGAAGTGCTTCCACAAAAAGGTCCTTGACGAAGTCCTTTATTTTCCACTTTCGCTCGCCAGTCCTCACTCTCCGCGTTACAGTACAGTTCCGCCGACCAATGGTATAGTGGATCGCCTGGTGGTTGCTATGTATATACTGTCCACTAACTTCGTATTATCCATCAGCGACGCGCTGCAGAATGTTACGTCGATGATGGATTCCCAGCCGTCTTTACGGAATGTGCTAGCGGAACCTTCGTTGCATAGCCTTATGACCAGCTTTGCCAGTGTTTTCAATAGGGTGTAACCTCTTGTGTTGGTCAGCCTGCTGCCCCACTCCACGGCCCAAGCGTTAAAGTCTCCTTTTATAACAACCGGAGTTCATCCGACTAACGAGTCGGTTAGTGCGTCCAGCATCCGATTGTACTGCTCTTGTGTCGCTCTTTGGGGAGTGTAGCAGCTACAGACGAATACGCCGTTGATCTTAGCGATCACGAAGCCTTCATGAGTGTTATCCACCACCTCTTGGACAGGAAAACCGCCATTACTTGGATTGCAGTCATCCCTGCACTGTCCACCTCCCGGGAGGAACACGATACGGCTCTGCAATAATTGCAATGTCGCACTTCCTCTCTAGTGTTGACTGCCACAACAGTTGCTGTGCAATGTCGCAATGATTGAGATTAAGCTGGGCTATCTCCATCATCGTTGGCCTGCCTTCGCCTTTATTTACTCTATGCTTTTGAAGCCTCCCGTCATGTCATGTGGTCGTTTCCGTCTTCCAGTTTGCAGATCATGCACCTTAGTGCAGGCTCTAACAACGTGCCCCTTTTCTCCACATTTTCTACACAGTGCAGATCTGTCCGGGCCCTTGCAGGCCCTCGCCAGATGTCCGCGGTCAAAGTATCTGAAGCGTCGCTCCATCTGCTTGGTAACTCGCGGACCGTCTCTCAGCGAGTACACCGACCATCCGACTTTCATCTTGCCGGTCTCCGCCAGCTCGTTGGCAACGGCCACTGGAATTCGAATCGCCGCCGATTCCATACGATTTCCAGATCCGGATAGTCGCCGGTACATCCAGTTTGTACTGCTCGATCATCTACGGTCATTATCTCGTCCAGACCCTTGCACTCGACTACGGCTTCCTGCAGCAGGGCTCTCACGTTCGCTTCGCAGCGCAAGGATTTAGCAATGAGCTCGCGGTAGATCGAGCTCTTAACGGAAGGATCCTTCTTCAGCTCGAAGATCATCTCACCCTTTTGAGTGCGTCTCGTTTTAACGACGTTCTCGTCCAGCTCTTTCAACTCAGGGTCCTCTCTCGCGACATTTGGACGTTGTATCGTTCGCTTCGATGATTAATGCATCGCCCTTGTATCTCTCTCGAGAAGGGTTCCGTTTCTCTTTCTTCTCTTGTTCCCTCTTCTTTTCTTCCTTTTGTTTCCGTTTCCTCCGCTTCGCTTCCTACGATACGCCAACCACGGTCTTTTTTAACGTTCCTGACAATAGCCCGGTATTAGCAATGGTCCGTCGCTTCAACGATTTTACCGACATCTTCGACTTCGTCATTAGTTCTGCACAGTTTCGGAACCGTTTGTTGTCACTTTAGGTTAATTGTGTATAGTTTAGTTATAGTTCATTAAGACTCAGTGTCAGTTGGACTGAAATTGTTTAAATACAAATGCAAATACAAAAAATAACTTCACTGCAGATTTGTTTTTCGAGGTTGATGCCGAGGAACGGAGCATTTTGTCAGGAGACATTATGACGGACTGACAGCATCTAAATGCCGGTTTACATAGTTGAGATGGTGTTGTTGCCGTTTCGAATAGGTGATGCTTGGGGTGAAGCGGTTGGTTGTTTCAAGGACTGCTTTCTCCAGTGAGTTAAGATTTGGAATGGCAATAGCACAGGACGTAACAAAATTGTTTGTCCCTTCAAACTCGTATCCTTTAGCAGTATTGCTGTGTTGGATTTGTTCTTCACAAGGTTCGTACCGCGCGTCATGTTTTGCACTAAATAAAGGCAAATAGGCCATTGTAGTATTAAAACCGCGAATGGCAAGTACGCAGAGAATCAAAATCCAAACAAAGCCGCTCTAAGAGCTTTTTTCACAGAAATACTAAAGAAAGCCACGTCGAACCACAACAAATCGTTATGCTCTCTTAGCTCGGGAAGAGTATGACTCTGACGATCCCCATCGTGACACATCTGTTACTGCTCCTAAAAACTGTAGTCGAAAGAGAAGTATCTGCCAGAATACATCTCTGAATTTCTTTGCTGGTGGGCTCATCGGCGGTCACCATGCTCACCATACAATCCTCCGGTAAAATCTCTTCCTCTTAAGTTTTCTAAATCACCCAGTGGAGTGCTCTACCTGATTACCTCCTCTGTCACACAGCAGTTAGTCTTTATTATTCTTCAACCATATTTCCTTTTATCCTCAATTAGATTCGGTGTTGGGAATCTGTCGTAAGCTGCGCGCATCCACGGGCTGATTAGCACACTACTATCAACGTCTACTGATTCGCCATTTAGATGTTTGTCATAATACTGTTTCAATCAGTCTCTACGCATCACTCGATCGAGATAGAAGTGTTTTGTTTTCGGTCCGTGCGAAAAAGAACAGTATTAATCCGCGTTCAAGGTTATCTTGCCATTCTCTGCCTCTTCGAGGTTTGGACTTTTATTTTCTCTTGTGCGTGTGTTAACCGTTAGGCCGCATCCCTCAACCTTTTGTTCGCAAAGTGAGGATTGGACAATAACCAGCTATATAAGCTGGACTGGTGTGTCGTGGGAAACGAGTATACATATAAGTGAATAATACACCTTTTTGATACATTTACGGCTTTTTCCCGTCTGCGCGGGTGCTGACCCCGTGCGTTGACGGTGTCGATGGCTCCCACCCCGGACGGCCAAATGGAGGTCGAATCGATTCCTAAGGCTCTCCCCCGCCCCAAACAATATCCAGAGCTCTCGACCGGTCCAAAACAAAATCGCTGAATCTGTTACAGGTTTCGAAAGACCTGACGGAAAAGTTCTCGGCTGTGACCGAAATAAAAAAGGTCCGCTCAGACAGGCTGAGGGTCGTGCTGACTAACTCAAAGCAAGCAAATGATATTGCTTGCTGCGAGCACTTTAAGAAGGACTATCACTTGTATTTTCCAGCTGTAAAAGTACAGTCTGAAGGCGTTGTCACCGATGAGAGTTTGACATGCGAGGATCTGCTGCAGTACGGAGTTGGCCGTTTTAGAGACCACTTACTTCAGCCAGTGAAATACTTGAGTGCAAGCGTTTGCACTCAGTAGTAGTTGCGGGGGATGGTTCAAAAACGTACCCCCAATCAAACTCTTATCGGGTGACTTTCACTGGTACCGCTTTGCCAAATTACGTCCTCTTGCACAAGGTTCGTCTAACTGTGCGTCTGTTTGTGCCGCGGGTCATGAATTGCACAAAGTAAACAATCGGGTCACACAGCCACCCATTGTAGCAATAAGGCCCGCTGTGGAAAATGCGGTGAGAATCATCTGGATGATTCGTGCAATAAGAATGCTGAGAAGTGCCTTTACTGTGCAGGGAATCTACATGATATCTCGACATATCCCGCGTACAAACTACGCGGCGATAAACTGAAACGTTCCCTTGCGGGACGATCCGAACGTTCTTTCGCAGAAATGCTAAAGAGAGCTACGCTACCATCCTCAACAAACATCTATGCTCACTTGCCTCCAAACGAGGGCGAGGCTGATGACCCACAAGAGGGTCTACTAGCGCGCCTAGAAGTTATAGGAAGAGGAGGAACATTTCCTCTCCTAAAGTTCCTTGTGAAGGCCAGAAGGTATCTCTTAGCGGGGTTCCGAAAGTCACATCCATTGGAAGTGTTGCAATCAAACCGAAGCAAGTAGCTCCTGGTCTCGGAGGATTAAGCTCAGAGAAGCAGATCCCAACACTTCCAGGAACATAAAAAATCCCAAGTGTTCCTTTGTTTCAGTTCGAGAATAATCACAGCACTGGAATTATCAAACTCTCAGATATAGTGGACTGGATAATAAAAACTTTCAGTATAACTGATCCTATTAAAAGTCTTATGTTAGCTTCTCTCCCTACAGTAAGAGCATTTTTGAAGCAGTTGACTGTTAAATGGCCCCTCCTTTCAGCGATTGTATCCTTCGATGGCTAACTCATCGAACGAGGTCACGGATCACTGTTCTACAGTGGAATTGCAGAAGTATCATCCCGAAAATCGATTCCTTCAAAATTTTAATAAATAGTTTGAGTTGCGATGCATTTACATTATGTGGGACTTGGTTAACCCAAGTCCCACATAATGCCCAAGCGCATTAGATTTATTCCTTTGCTCGACCTCGCTACAGTTAGAATGCGCGTGGAAGGTAATCCCTGATCCCCACGGTAGCGACCATCTGCCGATCGTAGTCTCAATCAATAACGGCTCAAGGCCATTGGAAACAATCAATATTTCATATAACTTCACACGAAATATCGATTGGAAGAGCTATACTTCCGCAATGTCCGACAACATCGAATCTACTCAAGAACTTCCTCCGGAGGAAGAGTACAGCTTTTTGGCTGGATTGATTCTCGACAGGGCGAATCAAGCTCAGACTAAGCCAATACCCGGCGCGAACATACAAAAACGTTCTCCCAATCCCTGGTGGGATGAAGAGTGCTCAGACGTGTACGCGGAGAAGGCCGCTGCATATAAGATCTTCCGGAACAATGGGTTACCCGCTAGTTTTCGACAGTACGCGACGTTAGACAAGCGAATGAAGAGTTTGATGAAAGCCAAGAAACGCGGTTATTGGCGCCGGTTAGTTGACGGACTAACGAGAGAAACATCGATGAGCACTCTTTGGGACACGGCCCAACGTATGTGAAACCGAAACAGTACTAATGAGAGCGTGGAATATTCAAACCGTTGGATATTCGATTTCGCCAAGAAGGTTTGTCCGAATTCCGCCCCGGCACAGAAGATCTACCGCGCCGCGTCCCCTCACGATAACGCGAACGAAACACCTTTTTCGATGGTGGAGTTCTCACTTGCTCTCTTGTCGTGTAACAATAAAGCTCCAGGGCCAGACAGAATAAAATTCAACTTGTTGAAGAATCTGCCAGACTCTGCAAAGAGACGCTTGTTGAGCTTATCTAATAAGTTTCTTGAGGCTAACATTGTCCCACACGATTGGAGACAAAAGAAGGTCATCGCCATCCAAGAAAATGGCTCTGTTCAAAGCATACACATACAGTGCAAAGTATGCTCAGGATGTTTTCGTACAAAAAACCAAGTCAGTACTCACAAGGAGAGATATTCATGTCATCATTGGAATTGAAAATCAACGGAAAAGTATTGAACGGCTTAGCTGCAGTATGCATCGTATGATAAACTGTGAATAGAGCATAGTAGGGCATAATTTGAGATCTCCATTAAAATCAAATAAACCTGTCATCTTTTAATAGCTTTGGAGATAACTACAAATAAATAAACCAATAAAACAAAAATTTAAGGCATTCTTTCAAACACCTTAAGATATGCTATCCTTTATAACTACAGTAATGTTTCAATTATATCACGGTCGGTTTGTATTTTAGCGTGATATAAAATAACATTCAAGCATTAATCCATGTATTTATATTAACAAAAATTATTAAAAAGTTAAAGTTAGTCAAAAAGAATAAATCATAGTAGGGTAATGAGCCCATTTTTGCCATGTTTCTATTCTCAAACTACCCATTTGAAGTCGTTGGTTAGAGCAGCGTCCGCCATCTTTGTTCAACGCATTGGATCAAATGGATAATTTTTTCCCACACAGTTTCACTTTTCGTATCCCGTAGCGTTAATTCAAATTTTTGAACCACCCAAACCAAAAATTTAAAAAATCTGGCACGTTAAGGTTTTGGGCAAATATCTTGACTATTAAATCAGTGTATTCGAAGGGCCTACGATTCAGTTCTCGTTGTTTCAACATCCATAGAAATAGTCCCATATCCAATCGTTGATGTTGTTCTTGCAAAAGAAAAGTATTCACATTAATTCAAGAGAAAGCGCATATCTCGGCATACCTACCATATCTTGCGTAACTTGTTTTTTTCATTATTTTGTTAGATTTTCCTGCGGATATCTAACAATTAAGCGAATAAAAAAGAAGTCGATTTTTTTACCCGATGCACCAGACGCCTCCTTAAGGACACGGCAAATAAGTTACGAAGAATTCAAAACAAAAATTGGAATCAGCCGAAAGATGTTTGGCCTATCCTAGTCATTGCAACAACGGTTTTGGTAAAACATGATTTTGAGATTATTCACGTTTAAAGCTTCGCGCCACGCCCTCTGCTCACGGTGAACAGCGCCATAACTTTGCTTCTACTACTTAGGCCTCTATAAAAATTTAAGATATATTCTAAAGAATCTATACTTTAAGATAAAAGAATAAAAAAAGTTTGACTTTTTGACCGACCTTATCATATATAAACCCTTAACGCAATAGTCCGAAACCCAATAATAGGCTCATTACCCTACATGTAAATCAGCAAATCAATTGTAAAAATATCTTAAAAGTGCCAGGACACAACCTGTGGCTTAATTGGATCAAAACGTAGTGTGCCTTGTCTGTTTTTCAAAAAGCGTGATATAATCGAGATAAAACCGTGATATAATCGATGGTGATATAAACGAGTATTGATATAAACGCATAGTGATATAATCGAAACATTACTGTATTCTAAACGCATGCGTTAAAAAAATAAGTACATGAGGATTACAAAAACAAAAACGTTCTTACCTTCTTAAAGAGTTGTGAAGAGATGATTTTTTTTACGATGGTATTCAGATTGGACTGAAGATCTACAAACAAATGTATAAAATAACATCATTTTTATTCACCAGATTTCGATAAATTGGAACCACCCTAGCTAACTCGTTACTAAGGACTACCCTAGGAAATCAAAATGTTTCTGTTCACTTACAAAGTATCTGTTTTGAAAAGTTAATATAATTCACTTTGGCGAAATTTGAAAAAAAAACTTTTAGAACCACCCTAGGCTATCTAATTTTCATTTTAGCGTCCTAATTTAATCAAAATCGAGTTCAGCGCACCAAAATTACCCTTAGTTGATATTTTCAGACATTTTAAACTACTTTTGAGGTTTTGTCCAGCTTTTGTATGGAGTGGATCCACTGTGAGCTGTAGTGGTATCGTGCTTTTTTGTTCATTTCGTTTATTTGATAGGCACAAATGCGTTAGCTTGGCGGTGCCAAATTCTTTTGTTTTTACATTTTAGATATTTTAAAACTAGGAGGTTACAATGTTGCAATATTTTTTTTTCATAAAAGAG
The DNA here is from genome assembly GCF_030247195.1 of Topomyia yanbarensis. Taxonomy (NCBI): domain Eukaryota; kingdom Metazoa; phylum Arthropoda; class Insecta; order Diptera; family Culicidae; genus Topomyia; species Topomyia yanbarensis. The sequence continues at coordinate 116,265,995 of NC_080671.1, forward strand.
AAAAATTTTACAACTATCTTAATACTAGAAATGAGATTCTATATACAAGAGAGGGGGCAAAAGATTTTTTTTAATGAAAAATTTTAAAACAAGGAATTCAATAGTAATAGTTTTTTAGGAAATATTTACAGTTATCTTAAACCTAACAATATAGTTTGGTACACAAAAGGGCAAACAAATATTTATGAAAAATTTCACAGGTGTTTTAAAACAAGGGATACAATTCTTGAGAAAATTTTCAATAGGACGTAAGTAACATTGAGAGCCTCTCTTTGTTTACTTTCTCTTTCGTTTATTACGACGTCATTACAACACTTTGCACTAATTTTCCAGTACATATCGAAAGCCGACGGTTTTTACTAGAATATTATGCAAAGAGTAGAGTAGTAAATGTTGAAATGGCCGAGTAATGAACAGAAGAGAAAGACCCCAAAGAGAATCTCTCATTGTTACTTACGTCCCATTCTAAATTTTCTCTTGAATTCTATTTACAAGATGGGGGACAATAGTTTTAACAAAGAGTAAAAATTGCAACTATCTTTGTCGGCGCCGATTTCTCAAGGCTACCGAACACGTGGGGGACTCTGTCCCGAGATAAATTAACACGGAAGTGGACTGTATACACTTTGGTGGAAGGGAAAAAACATGGCGGAACACGGGAATTTCTTTCCTTGGGTTCTGGTAACGGGCAATAATAATTAAACCACTTTTAAGTTCTTATTCAACTATTATTCACTACTTTATTTATCTTAATCACTTATTCTCTGAAAATATTGTTCACTTGTTATCCATCGCACGACTTGAATTTGAATGAGAATGATTAATTTATTTCTACGCCTTATATACCAAATCCCACAAAATGGCTTCCTTGTCGTCAGCGGAAACACAAAGTGTCTCTCTCTTCCGGAAATGCAAAAAACGCGCGCAATCACTCTCTGTTGACATATCACAGTTGATCCACAAAAATGTTGATCGCAGCAATCGGGGGGTCGTTCAGTTGTGATTTAAAATTTTTCTTCGAGCTGAGTAGAAGGGCTCGAACAATCTTAAAACTAGGAATACGGAATAAAAATTTGATTTTTTATCGGAGACTTATGCTTGGTCATTTCCAAAATCGGTGTAGAAGTAGTTGTATTAAGGACAGGGGAGAGAAGGCGTAGATGGTGACCGGGAGAGAAGAGCAAAACTTGCAACTTTCCGGCAAACGGAAGATCAGCGAAACAAATTAGCGCCTCAGTCTAGCAGGTCGGATTGGCGGATGGTATTCTTCGGACCCGCGGGGAATCATTCAAGTCATCGGACCTCGAGTCTCTCTCGCTTCAGTTTCCGTAGTGGTAAGGGCGACGGTGGTTACATAGTGGCAGTCTGGAGCTGATCGGTTCCACAAGGCAGGAGGAAACTCTAAAAACGAGAAATAAAAAGAGAGGGGCTAAAAGGTATCGTGCTGATCAAATAAACAGATTGGTTAAATGTAAATACTTTCCGTAGAACTGAAGTAAATGCCAAAGAGAATAGGGAAAGAGACGAATAGTGTGAAGCCAAAAATACCTTATTGAGCAGACCAATCGTGCAATGTAAATAAACATTACTCATGCCTGAGTTGGAGGAGATAAGTATTGTACATCTATTAAAAAAGTAATTTCAATTTTCGTCAGAATTTGGTTCAATCGTGATTGTGAGGTGCATTCTAGAGTATATGTATGAATAAAAACAAGCTTTAGAATTATTTCATCTCTTTGTTTCGAAATGCGCATCGTTTGATAAACAAATCCAACGATCGACATACGGTTTGTTTTCAAAATATAATAGGAGTCATTTAAAGTGCTGCCTGTGGAAGCGGTTGCCAAAATTCTAGTGTTGAAATCATCATAAAGGGAGTGTTGCTGTTTTGACTGCTTTTCACTCTTCGTCTCTTTCCCTATTCTCTTTGGTAAATGCATGTAGTTCATTGGATTCCGCTGGAGCAGTGGTGCCAGCTCCATTCAACAGCTTAAAATTAAATTTTCATTTATCTTTGTTGGCTCAAAATATTTATGAAAACTGATAAAACCTATCAATTTAGACTGTCTTTGGCTACCTTTTCGACATATTTAAACTTTTGTAACTATTCTAGGGTAATTGTAATGGGCATCAGTAGGTAAAAATTAAGCAGCTTCTTGCGCTGCGCAAGAACCTTCTATCTAAAACAAAAAAAAGTTTTTCGTGTTTCCGTACGACGAGGTTATATTTTTTAATCCCGAAATGCGCAATTAAAAAATTGTGCATGAAAGGGTTGAATGCAATTCTTAGATCCGAGGAGCAACCGATCGCCCCTAAATTTATAGTCATTTGGTATCACAAAAGAACTAAAATGTGCTCTGCTGAAAAATGGCATATGTCGAGCCACTCTAATGCACAGTATGTCCAATCTGAATTGGAACATAACTTGTACATTTTACCAGGACCAAGACTCGATTAATCGAATTCTCGCAAACACAAATCACATTTTATGCACTAAAAACATTGCCCAGCACCAAAACGGCATGCTCGGTCATACATAACCGATCTGTAACACCCAAGGAAGAACCGAAAGACGTCCTGCTGAGTACCACCGTCTCTAGGGAAAAAAAGAACAGGCGAAATCAACGAGCCTCTGCCGGGGCGGCATAATGGAAAAGTGAATTATGTTTGCTCAAACAACACAGACCGGGGCACATTCGGTTCCTTTGTAAATTATGATGTACCAGCGAGGATCCCATCCTTTCGAATGTATGTGCCCCATAGTTTGTCGCGAAAGAGGTGAAATATTCGTTCCAACGGGAAGGCGTCTCTTGCATGCAGAAGACAGATGCTGGACGACAGCGCGGAGAGGCAGAACAACTTCAACCCTCTGGCAAGGGAATCTTCCGAACGATTGTGCACAACAGTTAACCAACCAACCTACCTACCAGCAGAGTCAAGACAGCCCTGAACGGTTTGGGAAGTGTAACAGACAGCAACAGCATCAGACTGGCGAGCGTTTACTCTTCCACTTTACAAACGTCGCAAACCTTGTGGGTAGGTCACAGCTTGGTGAACCATCTTGCGGAACAGTATAATGAAAAATTGATATTTGCCATGTTGCTAAATTTTGTCTTTGTAAAATTAATTTACTACTACACTTGGATTTACCCTGTCTGCAGTTGGTTTCAAAATTCGGCAACCGCCGGAAGAGGCCATAATTGACTGGATATTATCAAACTAGATACTGCAACTGAGTCTACTCCTAATTTCATTACGATCAATAGATATAATGATATAGTTTAGTGCGACCAATATTCGTGGTAAACTGTAAATAAAAACTGCGCTAACTGGTTCTGCTTTTAATTACACTATCAAATTGAGTGGATCGTCAAAGCTCATTAAACACATCCGACTGTTAACGCTTATCAAATCACAACCACTTTGATGGAATTCGCATCGCAAAAAAAAGGTCAGCAATCGTTTATTTAATTCTCCGGAATGAAAAATGGAACGGCCGTTTCAACCCCGCGGAAAATGGCTTCGTTTGTTTGTGAATATGCACCATGGCACAAAATTTATAGTTTCATTAGGTCACCTAGAAAGCGAGTGGATATAAAAACAACCATTCCCGTGTCATCGCGTCAACCGTGGTTTATGGCCCGACCGAAATGCAGTGATTCAAAATATCGTTGACTTTCAAAGGACTAGATTCGCACGTTTTTACCACATTGGGGCCCCCGGGGGCTCAAATTAATGGCATTCGTGTTCCCCCCGTGTCTGGCGGAGATAGGGTCCACGTGTGGAATGGTTTCTCAAACGATTCGATTGTACGGCGATAGATCCACCCTACTGCTGCTGCTGGTGAGTGGAATGAAACCAAAATGGCCTTTCCCTCCCCTTTATGCGCCAGGATAGCCAGGATGTGATTGAATTTCGCAGGAAGCGGCGAATGAAATACTACCCCGAGAATAATTTTGGATGATCGCGTCGGATGCATCACGTTGACTAGCGCTTCGGCCTATAAAATTAAATTAAAGGTTGAATAAATTATCGAGAGTGCCTGCGTGCGAACGAAGTCGGAAAAAAGTAAGCTAACTGCGAGCATTGTTTTGGAATATATTATCTTTTTCGATGATAAAACAAATTTGCGTTGATTTTGAATATATCCGGAGAAAAAAATGTTCCAACCCCTGAATAATGATTCATGATGTTATTGACCTAAAATCCATTGGACCGGACAAACACATCTGTTTTGTAAATCGAATTTTAGGATGATTTCGGAACTAATCTGGTTTAATTAAGCGAACTAGTATCTCGGTCGAACTTACATCAAATAAACGATTATAATTTGAATTGAATTATTGTTGATACTGAATAGAAATTGTAATCATTTGACACATTTTAAATTAAATTAGTTATGGAATGTGTGTTTCGACTTCGTCTCATTAGAATGGGACACCAACTTGGTGTCAGGACTAAGGTATTTTAAATTTCTTCACAGACTTCTACCAAGCAATAATGTTTATATGTCTGTTTATATGAGAAAAGTATTTTACTGAATATGTTTATTATCCGAATACAAAGCACTAACTAAGATCCAGCTATAGTGAAGACCCAATTTTAACAGCTTGTGAAATCGACTTTTGTCACGTATATTGTGGCAAGTCGATTTTCAAGGGTATACCAATATACATAAATAAGTATACACGAACTTTAGGTTTCTAATAAAAAAATTTACCCTAAAAGTATCAGCTTAAAATTTTACGTCATTTAATCATGTAATTTTTGACCGATTTGGATGGGACATGGCTTTAAAAGATCTGGAATTTAGTCCAGATTCTCGTGGGGGTAAATCCAGCATCCCTGTAAGGTGACGGACGAGTTTTGAAGAAACATCTCATTAATTTAAGTAATTGTTTTTTTGAAATGCGCTTCATATGACTATTTCTCATTGATCCTTTTGAATAAACCAGGACCGTGCGCAGAAAATTCTCAAGAGGGGAGGGGGGGGGGGGGGGGGGGTGGCGGCAGATTGTTATGTTAACGTTTATTTTAAAAGAACCTACACAAACCCTCAAACTTTGAAGATTTTTTCAGAAACCTGGACCTAGTCTTGGGAACCAAACGACTCAGCTCAACAAATTGGGTAAATGTTTGTTATCGAGAAAGACATCGCTGCATAGTCACGGTGTCTCTGGTAGAACAATATTTAGACAAAAAATCAGTATCGCTGTAATATTCACTAATTGAATGCTTAAATACTCCTCTTTCATCTAAGACTAAATTTGAAATGTTTTATCGGGCGGTCTAGAACAATAATTTTTTTTTAACATTCTGATGATTATTTTTGAAAATTGCATTTCAATGAAAAGCTCTTAGAAGATATATCACTTTAAGGGGGATGGATCTTGGGACATTCAGTATCAGAAGGAGGGGCTTGTTACGTTAATGAATAGCTCCGAAGACACCAATGTCCGACATTTAGCCAACTTCGGTATGATTTAAATTTAAAATTTGAATATTTTTACTTGGGGCATTTTTTTGTCTCTGGCAGAACAATATTACCATAAACAAATTAATATCACTGAAGTACTCACTATCCGGAAACTTGCTTCTATTTTTAACGAGACATGTTTTGAATTATTTTTCTTAAGGTTCTAGAACTTTTTTTAATATGAAAAATAAATATCTATGTTTATATACATATGGACACTTCATTACTCGTTTTTATGTCGATATATGAAACTAGCTTTTTTTTAAATTGATGAATAATTAGAATCAGTAAATAGTTTCTTAGTTAATGATTTATTTGTGTTATTTGAATTCAATTAGTTATGTTTATGCATTTTTTAATACTTAAATTTAGAGCTTGGCCTAATATCTGCTTCCTACTTCCATGATAAGTGAGATGAAACTGTCTTTGTAGATTAATCTTCTGAAATTGGCTGAAATTTTGAATTCTTTCTTTTTGGATTTGCGATCAATGCACTAAATATTACTAAATTTGGCCTTAAAAATGCTACGATATAGAAAACGTTACAATTTTTCACATCTACCAAGCTGTGAAAATATTTAAATTAATATTTTTAATTTATTTATTTTAAATAATTGAGTTTTTGGGCCAACATAGGGTTTAAACCTGTTATAATAACTTTTTAGAATTTCATCAAATCTGCAAGACCCTTTGATACTTTTTTGTTTATATTTTATGATAATTGAATTTTTTTGCTCGGGATTTTTTCCCGACACTTGTCTTGCTCAAAATTTATCATTTTTGGATTCCTCAGAACATTTTAACTTTATTTCATGTATTTAGATCCTTTGTTTCGTTGACTACTCAAATCAAAATACTTGATAAAGTGCACTTTAAAATTTCAATTTTCTCATATTTGCTATAATAGAATTGCTACTTTGAACCAATAAACAATCCCTGAAACACCGTACTGCTTTCAAACATTTTCTCGCTTCCTCCAAATCAGATAGTATGAAATGAATTTACGGAAAATATAATTTTCTGCTAAAATGTGTACCACTGCTCCTATGTGTTTTTAAAGGGAGAGTCGTGTTTAAATCGTAATTTTCAAGGAAACTAAAAACTAAAACAAATCAAATTGAGCTAAAATTGTTCGAAGAAACCATAGAACAATGAAAGAATTTTGAATGTAACATTAGTTACAAAAAAACCCCAGCAAAAATATATTCCGAAGAAACATAAATTGAAGGAAACGATTTGTTTTGCAAATTCCAAGACCCCTTAATACCAATGCGAAGCTGGCTAAATGGTGTCTTCGAAGCATTTCATTAACGTTACAAGCCCGTTGCTCTGACAGTGTATGCTCACTGATTTAACCTCCTAAAAGGGAGATGTATGTTTTGAGCTACTCATTGAAAAATTACCTAAAAATTCATCAAAATGTTGAAAAAAAAATGTTCTAGACCCCCCGATAGAACATTTCAAAGTTATGCTCAGATGAAAGAGGAGCATCTAAGCTTTCGATTAGTGAGTATTTTGGCGATACTGATTTTTTTGTTTAAATATTTTCTACCAGAGACACCGTGTAGTGGTCGGAAACCACAAAAGCGTGAACTTAATTCACTAGAGGCCAAACCATCGAATATATTCACAGTGTATCTTTGGAGGAATTGTTCATAAGAATATTCCCCACAATCTGATGAAAATTAAAATTAGGCATGGCTTACTACCATCAATCTAAAAAAAAATAACTTTTTTGCTGACTGGGTAGAAAGTTGGTGTCTTCGACAAAGTTATAGAAATGCTCGTAATGAGTCACCAATTTATAAATATGCGCATTCCAGAAAATGCGACATTGGAGCAGAAGACGACCATCACAGAAACTTTGGTCTCTGAAGGTTTATATCAAATCTGCTCTCTTAGCAATTTGAACGGACGGACACTCGATTTAGCCTTCGTCAACGACACAAACATGTTCGAATTGATCGAGCCTCCGACATCTATATTTAAGGTAGACCCTCACCATAAGCCCTTCGTTTTAAAATTTGACGCGTGCTCTAACGACGACGACGAATCTGATACAACTAACGACGACCTTAACTTTGATGTTACTCGTTGAAACCTGGATGAAGTCTCATCGGCCATTAGTGCAGCCAATTGGCGTGATATGCTGGATTGAAATGATTTGGATCAGGCAGTTTAGGCGTTCTACGAGGCCATATATGGAATTCTTCGCTGCAATGTTCCTAAAAAACGTACCACTAAAAAGCAGATTATAAGTAAAGTAGGATTCCGTTTTTGGCAACAATTTTATTTTTTTCAGTTGCCAAAACCGGAACCGTGCCAAAAATGGAACTTTATTTTTAAAGTTTGGATTTTCAATTTACTTCAAAAATGATTCAATGATTTTTAATCATATGTGAAATGGAATGAGATAAAAGTTTTTTCTTCATCTAAGATACTTTGCTGAAGACACTAATCCTCTAAGATATATACCCAGGGCGGTAGAGGCTTTGAGCGTCGAATTTGATAAAATTATGAATAAAATTGAATTTGCTTATAAAAAAATAAGCAAATTCAATTTTATTCATAATTTTATCAAATTCAGACGTCGTACAGTGGGGCAAGCTTTCGACGCTCAAAACCTATACCGCGCTGGGTATATATCTTAGAGGATTAGTGTCTTCAGCAAAGTATCTTAGATGGAATTGATCATTATTTTGACAACTTTGGTTTAGATCTAGATAAGTAGAGACTGATCTAGATCAGTTCTATCTTTTGATAGAGGTGTTCTATCAAAAAACTTTCTTCGGCAAACTTGTTTGTTTTGATATTTTTAACATATGTACTGAAGACATTTATACTTTATAACGTATGCAGATGGCGCTACATGACAATTTAAAAAAATGTTCGAGAAAATGAATTTTAACATTTGTTTATGAAAAATATTTCTAGAAATAAATGTTCTGTTCCTAAATCTTCGAAAATTTACAATAATAAAAATGCTTCAAAGAATGATAAATGTTATCATTACATGTGAAGGTTGTTTTCATCAAAAATATCAAAAAAAATCCACAAAATTTGTAATAACCCACGAAGCGACAGATGGTAGCAGCTGGAATTTTATTTGTGACTAGTAGAGACCTTTAACTTTATAACCAGAGAAAAAAGTAGGGAAGGGTGGACCTTTTTTCTGCAGACAAATGAAATGAGGGAAAAAAATATAATTCAAGTGAAATAGTTCCTAGTTCGCTAGAGAATTTTTGAGTAAACTAAAATATATGCAAATATTTTCTTGCTTTTTAATTTTGAAATATAATATTTCGGACTGAGAATAAATTTATCAAGTAATTTATAAAGTAATCTTATTAAAATGCCTTCTGTGTCCAGTCCTTTCTGTAGTTTTCCAAATTGTAGTTCAGTCATAAGGCTGTGCTTATTCTTTGCAAGAAATGTTTATCAATCAGTTTTCAAAATAATGTTCATTTACATCCATGATATTTTTCCGACAAGACACAAATCCTTCAGGATACATACTCAGGACGCTAGAGGATTTGAGCGTCGAAAGTAGCATTCTGCCCCACTGTGCGTCGTCCAGTAGAATTCTCACAATCTTCGCACATTTCTCGAGTGTCATTCCCCTCATTACGAAGGTGTAAAATATAATTTATTTCGAATCGCTTTTCTTTGGTCCACTGAACGTTTAAACTCAAACAATTCGCTGAATGGTAGTGTTGATTTCGCTCCTGGGGCTGTTATGTCTTCTTTCTGAAAATTATTGGACAATATTGTTTAAAAAATACTGCTCTTTTAAAAAATAACTAAATTTATTAATTTTCCATAACTAACCAATCCTGTATCTTTCAAATGGAATTGATAGATTGTAAATCGAACTGCAATGCTTGGAGATATTTAGGATTGAAGAGAACCATTTTTGTTGTAAAAATCACTTGCAACTTGTCCATATTATACATAAATAATGCATCTCTATACTTATTGTAATCATTAAATACAACACGTATAGTGTAAAATAAAGGTAACCCTCAAATGAATAACGCTGTTTTAAAACAACATTGCGAAAAATATCTTAAAATAATCACAGTAATGTATTGAAACTATGAGACAAATTTCACAAAATTAAAAAAAAATATTTGCGCCTTTGAGGGTTAATATGACTCTCATGTTTGGAAATGAAGTCAAATGTGATATCGATTGATACAAAAAATATCTATTGAACATTTTTAAAGACTTATTATGTACAACAAAAATGTTGCCAAAATCGGAGTGTGCCAAAAAGGAGCATGCCAAAAACGGAACGCGCCAAGAACGGAATCTTACTGTATTCGTGGAGCTTGGCTGGCTGCGCAACGTACTCCGGAAGCAACGTAAGCTATTCTTTCGTCACAGGACTGACGACAACAAAGCTATTCTTCGAAAAATTGGGCTGTAATATGAAGCAGCCCGGAACAGTGCATTCGGTGAGTATCTCATCCAAGTCTAATGCAACCTGCGGAATAATCCCTAGATATTCTGGAAGCCTATAAATAACCAGGGCCGGCGGAATACGTGGGTAGTATGGGTAGTACTACCCACTCGAAAATTGCCGAGGGGAGAATTACCCACTCGAAAGTTTGGAACAAACCAAAATTTGAGATTAACCATGTATGTGTCTCGCACACAAAATGCATGCATCCAAACTTCTTGATGTACAATTATTTCATAATTTTATTTAGATACAAATTTCCTTGCTTTACAATTAAAATTTCTTGAAAATATGGGATAATAATAAGGGTTTATTGGAAATTTGAAATTATTTTTATATTTCAACATTTCCAAACATCTACATTAGGGTGGGGCAAAATTATCGTTTTTTCAGCACAGCACTTTTTTGGTTCTATTTAGGGTCCCAAACAACTGTGCAAAATTTGGGGTCGATTTGGTTTGACTCGGCGTAGCGCATTGCGCTTGAAATTTGTATAGAAATTACTATAGGAAAACCTACTTTTTTGCATTTTCGATTTTACAGAATACAATTCTTCCTGCAGTATACCAGCAATTAAATTGAAATGTAGTCCAGGATATGCTGAACAACTTTGCCGAAGGATGCATGGTGCTAGAATGTCTCTACAGCAAGTTATAGCTGTTCAAAGTTCGATGGATCGAATTAATTGCCAAAAGTCATTTGTTTTGCCAACACTGCGGGTGTACCAATGATATTTCATATAGCATACCAAAATAACACTACGCCCATGAAATTGAGCTAAGGCTTTTGAATAATTCATCCAAGCATACCAATGTGGTAAATCTAAAGTATATGATGTTATTAAGGTATGCTATGTGAAATATCATTGGTACACCCGCAGTGTTGGCAAAACAAATGATTTTTGGCAATTAATTCGATCCATCAAACTTTGAACAGCTATAACTTGCTGTAGAGACATTCTAGCACCATGCATCCTTCGGCAAAGTTGTTCAGCATATCCTGGACTATACTTTTTTTTTTTTGTAATTTTTTTTACTTTTTTTTTTGTAATAGCCCGCCTCTTACCCCCACACCAAAAAGCTCACAAACGGAGCCCCCTGGTAGTGGACACATCAGTTCTCAGCGTACAAAAAAAAGGTCAGCACAACAAAACAAAGTTACGAATCGCGGAAACGCTGAGAACAAAAAAAACAATACGAGACCTACAAAACACAGAATTTGACAAGAAGCTACGGCGAGTACCCAGCGGAAAAGAATCCTTTTAAGGGTCCCATCGTAGCTTTGCAGGAAGCTCATAATAATTTAAATTTATTTATTACTTATTGCTATAAAAAATGCATTTATCAATTGTTTTTATTTAAAAAATGTTAACCAATTATAGCTAAAGGAATAAGCTCGATTGGTGGTGAACGAAGTTTATATTAAAAATTCTCCTATTTTATTTTTTAAAATTAGTTTTAATTTTGCTTGGAAACGAGTGCGACATGTTATTTGCTTTAAATCCGTAGGAAGCTGGTTGAATAACTTAGGTCCGATGAAAGAAATGCGTCTTTGACCAAGGTTCGTGGATACTCTGGAGTATAATAAATGATTGGCTTGTCTGGTGCTGTGAGCTCGAATTCCTGTCGTAAATTCTAGATTATTATGAGCAATAGTATTATGCAAAACATTGTGGATGTACATTATTGTTTGGTAGTTAGTCAACCCAAGCAAAGGTAAAATGTTATGGGCATTATTATTGTATAACAAAATAGTAGGGTACATAAATGGTTTTTTATAAATAATTTTAAGACATCTGTTTTGAAGCGTTTGTAGCTTTTTCAGATTCGAAATACTGGCACGGCCCCACACAGATACAAGGTAGTTCAGCAATGAGTGGATGTGCGCATAATAAAATTTTAGAAGTACATGCTGGGGAACAAAAGAGCATACTTTACGCATAGCCCCACATAACGATGCAACTTTTCTCTCTATAGATGTTATATGCTCAATCCAGGAGAGTGTGGGGTCTAAGTGAAGTCCTAAATATTTGAAGCAGTTAGTTTCCTGAATTACAGACTGTCCCATTCTTGGGTCTGGATGCACGCCTATAGCTCTTCTAGATGAACGAAACAGCATATATTTAGTTTTTGATAGGTTCAAGGAAAGAAGGTTTTCGTTGAAATACGTCGTTAGTGTTTTTAAATCCGATTCAATGTCGCGTACAATATCCAGGCAGTTGTTGTTCGGGTAGAACAACGCGGTGTCATCCGCGAATAGACGAGGAGTCCCTTTTAACCCGAGTCTACCTAGGTCATTGATATACAATAAAAATAACAGTGGCCCAATATTACTGCCTTGGGGCACTCCTATTTCTATTGGTCTATAAGAGCTACACGAGTCTCCAATAGATACGAATTGGTTCCTATGCGACAGATAGCTACGAATAATATGATTTGCTAATCCCCTGATACCATAGCATTCTAACTTCTTAAGCAGGATTGAGTGATCCAGAGTATCGAATGCTTTTTTTAGGTCCAGAAAAAGGGCACCAACAATTCTTTTGCTATCAATTTGACTAATGATGGAGTCAATTAGTTCGGTCATTGCAATTAAAGTGCTGCAGCCCTGTCTGAACCCATACTGGTAGTTGTAAATTATGTTGTGTTTGTTCAAAAACTCGAGTAGTCGAGTGATGAGCAATTTCTCAAGAATTTTATTGAAAACGCACAATGTTGAAATTGGTCTATAGTTGGAAGGTTGGTTAGGATCACCAGCTTTGAAAATTGGAATTACTCGGGCTATTTTTAAACAGTCTGGGTACCTGCCGGTTTGAATTATTAAATTAAAAGCTTTGGTTAGGATATTTGCAAAAGTGGTACAGTTACTCTTAAGAACACTAGCGGGGATCTTATCAGGACTACAACTGTTATTTTTTTCGAGGTCTTTAATCAAAAGGATCACTTCGTTTATGGTTGCAGGACGCAAGAAGATTGTTTCTTGGACGTGTTGTATATTTGTAATAGGATTAGAGTTGGGACTCGTGGGAATATTGTCAGACAAATTTTTGCCAATACTAGAGAAATATTCGTTGAAAACATTACATACTTCTTTAGTCTCAGTGACTCTGATATCATTGGAAATTAGGCTGATGGGAACATCCGACTTTGAACGACCAAAAATGGTATTAATATTTTTCCAAAGTTTTGAATGAGTTGTATTGGATAGAAGGTTTTCAAAGTAGGCCTTTTTGCACCGCTTTTTCATTACATTAACTTTTTTAGTTATGTGTTGCAGAAGAGCTTTGAGGTTTTCATCATTGGGGTTATTTTTTACTCGTTTCAGATACTTCTATCTAATTTCTGGATACTGCAGGAAGAATTGTAATCTGTACAATCGAAAATGCAAAAAAGTAGGTTTTCCCATAGTAATTTCCATACAAAATTTAAAGGCAATGCGCTACGCCGGGTCAAATCCAATCGACCCCAAATTATGCACAGTTGTTTGGGACCCCAAATAGAACCAAAAAAGTGCTGTGCTCGGTAGATTAGGTTATGATTACGTTTTTCCATATAACAATGCCCCACCCTAATCTACATCTTAAAACAAAGAGTTCACATCGATACACAAAAACTATTAATGCAATTTGTTCAGACTAAAGGATGCAGTTAAAAATATTTTTAAAGACTAGACGTACAATTTATAAATTATTACAGAAGAACAATTATTTAATTAAAAATTGAAACAAGGAGAAACACTGGTAGGTTTTTCATAAGCAAGGTAAAGAAGGATATACACAAGAGGGATTGATTCAAGCATCAGTAGCTGAGAACGTATCACGAAAAATGAGGAGAGGGCGGACAACAATGACAAGGAAAAAGGAATTAAACTTGCAGCTTTTTAGCAAACGGAAGATCACTGTCAGAACATCATGAGCCGGATCGCCGAATTGCCTCCTTAGATCCACTGGGAACTCCTGTGATCAGATTTCCACATAGCTATTAGCAAGTCAACCAAAAGAGAGTAATAACTAAATTTGGATATCAATCGTGTTTAAAAATATGTATATCAGAAGCATATAGGAGAGATCGAGGCTATCCAATACATCTCGGACTGGAACAAGGCCGAAGGGATTCGTTTAACGAAGATATGGCGCTAGAACACTAGGCACACGACCAGACAACATATTTAATGTCGCGATAACCGTCACCACAAGCGCAAAGATCGCTCTCCACGACCCCAATATATCACCCGAAGGACGACACGAGCTTCATCCATCCCCTCTAACCAAGGTTTTTTATGCCTTTGGGATTCCTAAACTTTCATTGCCCCACGAAATTTGAGTCCTCTGACAAGAAATACTGAAAAAAATAATTGAAGCTACGCGATCTATCATAAATATCATCTTCCAAAGCCCAAGTGTCCGCTTTCTCATTACCATTCTAAACTTAATTTGTTTATTTGTTGTACCGTCACCAACAGACCCCTTGGCCCCAATGGTGGTTACTTCAACTAATTACATTTCAGAATACGAATTATTTTAGTTTTTATTGAATTCCTTGTCAGGCTGAAGTCAAACGCCGTCGCCACACTGTTAAACACACGCTGGAGTCCGGTAACAGCGCTCTGGCGCCCATAGTTAGTTCTCCTGAACGGGACTCGCAGAAGAGAGTTATTGCGCAGAGCTCGAAAGCGAGCTTGAAGATCGAGGCGTCGGAGGATTGAAGGTCAATCCACCCTGGCAGACAGTAAGTCCGAGACGAACAGTGCTCGAGAGCAGTCCCTCCGGATGCTTAGAGTATCGATTATTAACTATTAACTGACAACGGTTTTCGTAGCTCGGCAGCTGAAATCTGTTTTGCCAAGGAAGATGTCGGAGTGCAAAGCGTATGAACCAGCGTTGGACGGCCTCGATTCTGTCGACACCGTTCTGGTAGTAAGGGTTCCAAACAGCAGAACAATATTCCAGTGTTGAGCGAACCAGCGCACAATAGAGAGATTTTAAACAGTATACGTCCTTAAAGTTTTTCGCGATTCAGAAGATGAACCCAAGCTGTTTTGAAGCCTTATCCACAATGGATGATATATGTGGTTTGAACGTTAGTGCCGAATCCATGATGACTCCGAGATCCTTGACGTTAGAGTGTCTTGGAATACTCGAGTCGAAGAGATGGTAGTTAAACTGTCCAGTTCCCTGTATATGTGGTTTGAACGTTAGTGCCGAATCCATGATGACTCCGAGATCCTTGACGTTAGAGTGTCTTGGAATACTCGAGTCGAAGAGATGGTAGTTAAACTGTCCAGTTCCCTCTGAAGAAGCTCGGCATCGGTTTTATTCCGTATTTGTTGAAAAATTTTCATGTCGTCGGCAAAAGAAAGGCGGGGTCCTTGTAATTTGATGTTGACGTCATTAAAGTAAAGGAGGAATATCACTAGACCGAGATGGCTTCCTTTTGGGATGCCGGATGTAGCGAAGAATGGTGTAGATAGACAGTCCTTAATGCTGATTTGGAGTTGCCTTCCATCGAGGTAGGAACGAAACCAGCGCAGTAGTTGTCCATGAATACCGAGTTTGTCCAGCTTTGCTATTGCGATATCATGATTGATTTTGTCGAAGGCCGCAGATAAATCCATGTAAATAGCATTGGTTTGCAATCCGTCTGCGAATCCATCGAGTACATATGTTGTGAACGAGAGCAGGTTAGTCGTTGTCGATCGTTTAGGCATAAAACCGTATTGATCGTCTGCAATGTAGTGTTTGCAGTGAAAGAAAAGAGGGTCTATGACAACCAGCTCGAATAGTTTTGATACTGCACTTAAACACGAAATTTCTCGATAATTATCAATGTTCGATTTGTTTCCTTTTTTGTGAACTGGAAACATGTGCGCTGCTTTCCAGCAGGAAGGGAACGTTCCAGTATTGAGTGATAGCACAAAGACTCGCCGAAGTGGTTCAAGAAGCCCGCTGATGCACTTTTTGACAAAAATCGAGGGAACGCCATCTGGGCCCGGGGAACTAGATGCTTTCAGCTTGGAATTTGCTGCAAGAATGGCAGCATTATCGACACAAATTCGGTTGATGGTTCGTCCTAGAGAAGGAGTTAGATTTGAAGCGGCAGCGACTTGTTGTGGGGAAAGGTTCTCGTCGGAAAAAACGCTTGAAAATTTGTCGGTAAACAATTGGCAATTTTCCTTAGTATCGGTGCCTAAAACGCCACTTAATGACATACAAGATGGTAACCCGGATTCTTTTCGCTGCTCGTTCACATATTTCCAAAACGACTTGGGCTTGGATTTCAGTTGACGCTCGACGTTTCGGTGGTATCTAAAAAGGCACATCTGCTTTGCTGTTTGTATTGGTGGTTGAGTTGAAAGTAGTGGTTTCGTAATGCAAGTGTCTTATGCTTCGAGAACTTTTTAAATGCGGCTCGTTTGGCAGTTTTTAATCGTCTAAGCAGTGTTGATTGCCAGGGAGGGTGTTGATTTGTGCTGACTGTTCGTTTTGGTACATGACGGCCGATTAGGTAGCTAAGAATATTAGAAAACGTCATCGCTGCGTCGTTCGCGTCATCATTGTTAAGATTTTCGTCCCAGTCTATATGCTAACGATGCTGTCGTAGTCAGCGTAGAGCTTGAGACGTCTTCAAAATTCACTCCTAGGTTACCAGCGAGTACAAGATGTAGTGGGGGATGATGGCGCACATGCTGGACTAAAGGTGTCGGAGCGGCGCAGCAGTACGGAGCGTAGTCCCGAGTACTTACAAAGCAGAGGTCCAATGTACGTCCATTCTCTTTGATGATAATATTAATTTGCCGAAGAGTTGCGCTACTGTAGTTGTCCAAGATACAACTGGCATTGTTGATAAGCGCAGACTTTTCGATATCCAATCGTAGAAATCCATGACTTGCCTGGCACCACGTCAAGCCAGGTAAGTTGAAGTCGCCCAGTATAACAATATCATCAGACGGGGCAGCGATCGAGGTGATGAAAGAAACGGAGGAAAGGTGTACATCGATCAGGCTGTAATCACGAATTCGGTCAGGTGGAAAATCGGCAAGTTCCCCTTCCTCATTTCCTGGAATGGAATAATGTGAAAGAACTCGAACTAATATTTGCATCTAGTAATCTGGTACGATTTTTCAGATAAAGCACTCAGGAACTCCCATGTTTAACCAGGAAAAACAAGGAGTGCTTTCCATTCTCCACCTACCGGAGAGCCTCCTTAGAACTGTAACGATGTGGAAATGGTCGTTGATAGGTAAATATAAAACCATAAGTTTTGTGGGGGGAATATTTGCAGCACATCCTATTTTATGATCGCCCTCACCACTACAATCATAATAATTAGCGTAGAAGCTATTGACAGCTCCCATCACCTGACGAACGTTGCGGTGATATGCGCTCTACAATGCTTAGCGCGAAAATCCTTGCTGTCAGATAAATTTGTGTGTTTAAAGAACAATCATTTTTGGTTCCGCGTATTTCAATCCAAGGTCGAATCGAGTACACAACTTAAGGCCTAGTTACAAGACGAAACATTGTTTCTCTCGTTAACCCGTCAACGAACCGGTGCCAATAATCGCGTTTTTCAGCTTTCACCAAGTTTTTCATTTGCTTTTTTAACGTCGAGTATATTCGGAAAAAATTGGGCGATCTGACGGTTAAAAAGCCCTTTAGATATTTTCGCGTATAGTTCTGAGTAATCTCTGCCCACCATGGATTCCACGGTTATTAGCGCCGGGAACTCGTTTCGTTTGACCTTTAATCGCAGTGTCGATAATCAAGCCAACCAAAATCTTGTACGCTTCACTGGAGGAATTTAGTGTTTCAATTCAATTGTTTCGAATGTAGTAGACGTGTAGATCCTTGAATTAATGGGCACACTAATTGTAGCGAGGTGAAGCACAACGATAAATCTTACGCACTGGTGGAGTAGGAATTCGTGTCATTTCTATCGTATTGAAGATGGCCATATTAAAATTGTTGCAAATATCTGGTCAGTGATCATCGATAAGACAACCTCACGGCATGTTGATATCTTCTAGAACCAACTGAGGTGTGATGTATATGGAAACAATGCCAATAAATGTTTGCCTTTAGCTCGCTCCTCCATAGTGTTTTCTCGGCCCTGAAAAATAATATTAAAATTGTGAAAGATCTACGTCGGAAGTTAACTAGATTTTACATAATGCAAATTGTGCAAAAGCTGGAACAATTATAGGAAGATTTGTTCCAGCTAGTTTCTAAGCGCCCTTCAAGGGACACTCTCAGGCCTTTATGAGGAAACTTGGAATGTTTTTCCTCTTTAGAAAATGTATATGCCCATAAGAAAATGTTTCCGTAACGGGATGATGAAACTCCCGCTCTTTAGTAAACAAGGGAGCGTAAAAGTTAGTAGTGGCGTAGATTTCTTTAGCATTTCTTCTCGGAGCGTTCTTTAAAAGAATGCTTCAATTTTTCCCCACGTAATTTATATGCGGGATATGTTGAGAACGAACATTGAGCCCCGCTCAAAAGCATAGTTTGGAAGAGCAGTTCCGGTGAAAGGCTCGAAATGAAGCTGATTGAAAATAAATTGTTTTTTTTTTTGCACTCCTCGAGTTAACGCAATTGCTTGCATACCAGAATTTTCAGTGACTAAAGCAAAGGGTTCTAGAAGGAGCTAACCCCATTTTTGTAGTTAATTTCTCTCTCGGAGATTACGCCATCAATCTCTACTACCCGGGCGGGTACGTAAACGCGATATATCGATGGCTTAAATGGCTTAACTTTGGTCCGGTAGTAGATCATCGAGGGGCCGGTTGTATTAGATGGACATAATTTGAATCGAAAAGGAGACTTCTCGGCATTTTTTGCTATCACTATCATGCGGGCTTCAGTGCCAGTAAAATTAAAGTTTTATCGCAATGAACGGAAAATTAAAGCGACAAAATTTAAAAGAATGGAGTAATTAGTACTTAGTTGTAGAATATTTGTAGTATCAGTAATCAACAAACACATTTCGTTGAGTCGTCGGATATAAAACTCGTTAACAAAGGGTGTTTTCAAATAGCCAACAGCTAATATCAGGTATTTTTTTATTTTTTCATGTACATACACATATACATGTCTGAACATTCGTCAGTACAGCTGGACCCAAGTAACAATTGAAGTTTTATAGCATGCTACAAGTGCAATCTAAGTTTTATGAGTAGTTATAAAACTAGCATAAAACCTCAATTGTTACTAGGGGACATTACTCCGAATCTTACTACCCACTCGGGAAAAAAATGTTTCGCCGGTCCTGTAAATAACAGAAGACGCTCATGGGTATTCCAGAAAATGTTTATCTGCAAGACAAATGTTCCGCAGCCGAGTCGGTTGATCTTTTTGCAGATCACTTCCGAGATGAATTTACCAGCCCTTTTGTCTACCCATCGCAAGACTACCTTGAAACATTTCCAACCTATAATATGAGCCTCCCCCGCCCTAACGTAAACGATGCCGATGTTCTGAGATCTTTGTCCAGCGTTGAACCGTCGGAAGGACCAGGACCGGATTGCGTGCCGCCTTTGTTCATAAAAAATTGTGCCCGAGCGCTTTCTGTACCAGTAAACATTATTTTCAAGCGCTCGATCACGGAAAATGTTTTCCCTAGTATGTGGAAAGAAGCTGCTATAGTTCCTATCCATAAGGCCGGAAATACTCGTAATATTGAAAACTATAGAGGGATCTCGCTTCTGAATTGTCTGTCCAAAGTTCTGGAAAAGATTGTTTACAATGCGATGTACGCTGCAGCCATCGAGAAGCGCCATCAAGTTGATGCAACATATTTTGATTTCGCTAAAGCATTCGACAAGGTACCGCACAACATTGAGTTTATGAAATTGCAGCGACTAGGATTTCCTCCGTGGATAACCAGATGGCTACAATCTTACCTTTCGGAACGATCCGCTTTTGTTAGAATCGGCACCTACATGCTTAAGCGTATTTGAAACGCCAACCGGTGTCCTTCAAGGAAGTCACCTAGGGCCACTTATCTTTATATTATTCATCAACGATCTCTGCACCCGCATAAAGTATGGAATACTGCTCTATGCTGGTGATCTGAAAATCTTTCGCTCAATTGCATCGGGACTCGATTCAGCTGTGCTCCAAGAGGATATAGTCAATATTGAAGAGTGGTGCTCGCTGAATGGAATGCAGATCAACGTCGATAAATGTTAGGTGATATGTTTCGGGCGCTCGACAACTCTAAGGCGTTGCGAATATATCCTTCAAGCGTGTGTCATAGAAAGCGTGGAATCTATCCGTTACCTGGGAGTGTTATTTGATAGAAAACTTCGCTTTGCCGACCACATCACAGCGACAACGGCTAAAGCTTTTGCAACATTGGGTTTTTTGAAATCTATATACTGCGTACTGCTCCGGAGCATTTTGGAGTACGCTGTAAAAATATGAGTGCCACACAACGCCTTACAAAGCAATGGAGCGTGTTCAAAGGAGCTTTGTACGGTTTGATTTAAAAAAACTGCCATGGAACGACCCTTTCCGTCTGCCACCGTATAATGATAGATGTATACTGCCAAATTTACCAACGCTTGTTGTTTATTTTTGATATGTTCTCGAGCAACATTGACTGTCCCGATATTCTCTCAAGGATTAATTTGTTTGTTGCCCCCCGTGTTATAAGAAACCGGCCGCTTTTATGGATTCCTAGGCACCGTTCAGCATACGGCCAGAATAATCCGGTAGATAGATGTTGCCGCAAATTTAACGAAACTTTCGAATTCTGTGACTATCATATTAGGTACTAAATCTAGTTATAAGTCAGCGATTATAAACTTTTAACACTATAACAATAAGTCATTTACACTTAATCTGTACGGTTTCTGCCGAAGATCGAATAAATAAATAAAGCATTTTCTATGGCAACACCCTTAAATTTAGTTTTTTTTAAATATAACATTTTCCACTGTGACTTTTCGTTCCAAACAAATTTCAAGGCATTAAAACCACATAATATTATTGAAGACTGTAAGTAAAAATACTCATTCATTTCAAAGTTATTGAAGATTTTAACATTTTTTACCATAAATTACAAAATTTCACGAAAAAAACCAAACAAAAAATTTTTTAGTTGATTTTATATGGAAAAAGTAAAAACAAACATTACAAAGTGAGTGAACCCTATTCATAGGGTTTTAGAGTGCCACGCATCAAACCTTCCTACCTTTATTATGCGTAGTCTGGACATTGAAAATAGTGTCTACTCGTCCATTTTGGTTTGCATCTTTCTCTCCTATACGCAGTTGAACTTGGTGTAAAAAAATTTCAAATTCTTCAATAACCCTAAAACGAATGAGTATTTTTACAAGAGGTGTGCGCCGCGCCCCCGATTTCAGGTAAAATTTTTACATGTAGTCTTCAATAATAATTTAATTTTTACATGCAGTCTTAAACAATATTATACGGTTTTAATACCTCAACATTTGTCTGGAACATCGTTTGCACGAAAAGTCAGAGTGAAAAAAGTTATATTAAAAAACTAGATTTACGGGTTGCCTTAGAAAACGCTTTGTAAATCGATAACTTTAAGTCCTACAAGTTCAAGTTGTTCAACAAAATTCTTCATTATGATTTCATTTCTAAAACTTTGTCGAAGACACCAAATTTCTACCTCGTCAGTATAAAAAGTTAATTTTTATAGTTCAATCATAGTAAGCCATGCCTCAATTTATTTTTTATCAGATTGTGGGTAATATTCATATGAACAATTCCTCCAAAAATACCCTGTGAATATATTCGATGGTTTGGCCTCCAGTGAATTAAGTTCACGTTTTTGGCATTTCCGACCACTGAGCGCTGCCTGCTGGCTCGTGGTGGATTCGGATTGGTTTGTAGTAATTATTAAGCCAACCGACTAAACCTAAACCTCTTGTATCTCGCAATCCTCATCAATTCGGAGTAACCGTTAAGTACTGCTCAGTAGGGATTGTGTCCTTGCTTATTTTGTTTTGTGTTAATCGTCAAGTTTTTATCCATAGCTACTTTCGCGATGTATCTGACCTGCTCAGGTCTGCTGAAATTATCGTCACCTGTTGAGACATGAACCGATCCGGAGGTGTCGACCATAAGGATTTACATCTGTTTACAGCTACCTTCGCCGGGCTTCTTATCCTTCTTGGTGCTAGTCGTTCCTATTTATCTGCTAGTTGGTGCTGAGAACTTCTCGGTGGCGGTATTTCACCCTATACCGATGCCAATTTTCGCGATTCATTTCGCTGCCACTCCAACGGACTAATCATCGGCGGTAAAATTTCTCTAGACAACGATATCCCGATTTTCTCCAACTTCGTGTTAGCTGCAACTTCGTGTTAGCTGCCGTTGCTAGCCCACTGACCGACATCTGCTGTCTACTCACTACTGTTGCTAATATCGAAGCTTTTCGAAACGTGAACCGATCCCTCAGAGAAGCCGTCCAACTTGACATACATCCCCTTCCAGCCACCCTCGCAAGGTTTCGTCCTTGGTTTCTTCATTGGCTTGTTTCTATGGGTGACCGAACTCAAATTACATTAGGTGTCAAAACGGTTTGCATTTTTTTTCTAAACAGGAAGTTAATAAATTTTTAAAAGTAATTCAAAACCCTCCCCCCCCCCTCCTTTAGCACGGGTCTGGAATAAACATAAATTAGATCAATCTTGACCACCGTACTGTTCCGGGGCTGACTAAGAAAATATATATATTTTTCTATCATTCCAGCCTTTCGGGTTCGAATATTCATGCGAAATGCGAAGTTCTTTCAATTATACGGTTTCACAACTCCCTCAACCTATGGCCATTCCGGTACCGGTTTCGGATGGAATCCAATGGCGACATTTGATGCCATTTTGAAAAACGATATGGCTGTTACCGGTTACCACAAAACAGTAAAAACTGTCATCTTCATGGGTGTCATTTGAAAGGAGGTGGTCAGTAGAAGACCGAAGTTGATTTTTTAAGGCCATTATCAAAACCAAGATGAAGACTTCCGGTTACTACAAAACAGTGATTTTTAGTAACGAATAAACGAAGCATACTGTATCCCTCTGCCTTGACTGCCTTGATGCGTATTAAACAGAAATATAATCAATGATATACCAACTCGACACCAGTTGATTCAGTATGTAACTTAAATTATTTGCCGTTGAAATTGCTTTAAGCATTATTCCAAAATCGGTGTTTAGCGTTTAAATCACCAATTGTAAAGAATTTCGAGCGATTCCTTGAAAGTTTTTGTAAGCCTTCTTTCAAGAAATTAGCGTTCTCGCCAGTGCACTGAAAAGCACATACGCCGCATCAATAAAACTGATACCAAGATCAGTTTCAACTTCGATACCCAAACTCTCGATATCATTGTTGTCAAACAACGATAAGACGCGATGTTTGATTCTGCGCTATTGCGATTCATCTTTTGAATCCAGCAACTCGAATAAGTCATAACATAATTAGAATTACTCTTTAATTTAATATTTGGTTTAAAAAAAAAGTTTCGTTCACAACGGCTATATGGACATTATGTACCCTCAAATAGTTGAAAAATTCGTCTTCGCACTTTTTATTCAACGAGGATTCGAGTTCAAAAAATGAAATGATTATTTAAAGTAACTATTAAACTTTAAATTCATTACAATTTTGTTAGCAATTCCCACTCAGCTTGAAAAGCTTCAAACATGGAGGTAGAATTTAGCATTGCAGCCATCAATTGAAACACTGAGTGCTGCAAGAAATTCAATTTTTCTTCCGTTATGCTACCTAGATCAGAAGAGTATAACAAAAAAATAACACTTTTATAACTATGGTTGCTATTTATGACAACTGGAGTTATATTCAGATAACGGAATTGAAAGTGGATTGCGGACAGTTTTCTATACTATCAATATTATAACGTAATCTATTATGAGACCACCAATTTATGAATTGATCGTTTGTTACTAGCCCGATCAGAAACGCATAACAAGAATATTTCAAAACTATATCTCCCGTTGTTACTTGTTATAATTTTCTGTTATTTTAACTACTAACGAGACCAAATTTATAACACGATATGTTACGAAAATTGCATTCTGTTATAATCTTGTTATTTCATTCTGATCGGGAGGTCACTGTCATTAGATAATTGTATCTAATACAGTTCTCTCACAGAATACCTATATATTTATGGAAAAAAAACATATCTCATTTAGTTTTTACTTTGATAAAATCATATAAAATTTTGTTGCAATTTTTTTATAATTGGCCAGATTTTTGTTTTATTTTTTATTATTTTAACAACTAACCAGCAGGATTTATAACAGGTTCTGTTTCAAAATATTTTTGAAATAAATAACTCCAGGTGTTATAAATCAGTTATGCCCTTCTGATCGGGGATCGGTTGGAGCAAAAGAAGCGTTGTACGAAAACGAAATTGAAGGCGTGGTAATCATCGTTCTTTAAGCCTCTATAGGAACACATGAACCAATATCACCGTCGCCAGTGGGATAATCATATGTTCTTTCTAGAATGTCACCATACCCAGGGATAGCATAAGGGTTAGTGCATTGGGCCGGAGCCTCAAAGGTTGCGAGTTCGAATCTCGCCTCTAAGGAAATTTTTGTCACATGATTCCTTAGCTTCACTCACCATTTCCGATCGTTTTCCCCGTTGGATACCACCAGTCCCAACTATGATTCCCAGAGCTCTGTTCCAGCGAATTTTTAACAGTATAGCGACGGCCTTTGACTTCTACCGGACGCGGAATGCGATGAATGCAGAAATATTGGCAATTTTAAAATGTTTAAGCAACCACCATTGGGACAAAGGGGCCTGTTGGTGAAGGTAATAAACATAAACATAATTTTAGTATGATGAATTAATAGAAAAAAATCGGTGACGGTTAGTATAGCGTATAACCCACTACTGCAACTATTGGTACACCTCAGCTATAGGAGCACGCACGCTAGTGTATTTTTGAGATCGTTACACATAAATAGGTACGGATTTAAATTAAACGCAAACAAAAGATCAGCTGAGATCAAATCTCAGCTGGAATAAGTCAATTATTTTTTCGAACTGAATACCACCAACGCAACACTACAAAGACTGGTTCAATTTCTGCATCCATTCAAATGCGATCATTAGATTGCGCCACCCGAACCAGGCATCAGCTCGTCTTGAAGTAGCCACTTTCATGTTAGCTTTCCCAATCGCCTTGATTGATTTTCGCTCGAGTAGTGCCATTGCACTGCTAGTTGGAAAGGAAAGGTGCTTATCGCTAGGTGCTTCACTCTAAGGATCTATGTTTGCCTCTTTTTCCTCTATCATCCAAGCAGGCAAAACTTTGCCTCTAGTCACTGCCCATGGCGGCCGGCCGGTATGGAGCGAGATTCGAACCGAATCGATAGGGCCGCCGTAATGAGGCAAATACTCGAGCGAGCAGGTCCTTTCGATTCTTCAACAAGCTTGCACTCAAAGGTGGCCCGCTGCATTGAATTCAAGGGGCTTCACTGTACTAGCCATTCCTCAAGAAGTCGTTCGGGGAATATAGAAGTTCTGCTTTGCACCCACATAATTGGTTCACCTTTCGATGACCGTCGGTATAGCTGTTCACATAGGCAACTTCAAGTCATAGGAAATAGAAATGGGACCCTTGTCTTGTGTGATTAAATTGTTGCGGCATTTTCACATTACACCCGGATTTGCCTTAAAATTGTCTTGTCATTCTTGTGTTTATCCGTCATGGAACATGAGTTGAAAGAACTGTGTAATTGATAGAGTTTCCAATTCCAGTGTTTGATGGTGTTTCGGTACTTCAAACGGTAGGAAAGATATGAAGTTGCTTTTCAGAATAAATCTGTTTGCAGTGCAAAACACCTTACACTAGATAGTGTTTAGGACCCTTAATCCTCATCTCCACTTTCGAAAATCCAATTCGTTTAGTAACGCTAAGAGAAGAAAGACATTTCATCAGCGTCACATCACCAAAGATGAAAGGCATTTTAGCGACAGACAGCAAAAGTAGCAGTAAGCGGTTCCTTACATTGTTGGCTGACGGGGGTGGCGTGGTATATATAGATGAAACCCTCCACCGTTGCCTGCTTCGATTCGAAGGAAACTTTTCCAATTGAAAGGATGTTGAATTGCTCTCGGGACGTGCTTCCGTCTTGCTACTGTCTGGTCGCATAGCACAAGGCGATGTGCACAAGCCACGGTTTCCATCAACTGCAGGCAACTGGCTCTTCATTTAGTAGATTCGGCCCAGTTTCTGCGACTCTCTCTCTCTTCTCATTGCACCAAACGAGATATACCCACGAAGTTTCGAGGGGAATTGAATGCTTCACTTGGCGAAAACCATTTTGTGAAATATTTCGGGCTTTCCAGAGGAAGCTTCGGCTGGGGAGGGTTTCTGGAATCGACAGCACTGTCTTGGGAGCCATTTCGATAGAGTCGAACTTTCTGAAGCCGTTTTGACAAATTCGCTGGAAGAGACAACGGAAGACCATTGTCGATTGTTGGGGCAGAACGTTGTCGGATATGAGGTTAAATTTAATTTAATTTGCTACATTAGACAAGCCGCATTTCGCAGTTGATGAGCAGTGAAATACATTTTATATTAAATGCGTTTTCATTAAGCATATACACAATGATATTATTTTTCTTTTAAATTGCAAATTGTTGTATCAGTGGCGCGCCTCGGGGCCAAAAACTAAAATTGCCGCCCCTTTTATAAAGAATGTTCATAATAGTTCGATTATTTCCCACGCATTCATAAGAAACAAATATGCGAAAAGTATTAGAAAATGTGTACATAAAAATGAACTTTTTCACATTTGATTGTCAATATTTTGTCAATAATGTTCATTGAAAAATCTACACTTGTTTATATATTATTAAAGTTTAAAATTGTATCTTCCTTGCTTTCGCTTCATTCAAAAGTTTCACCCTTTTTATTTGCATGATTATTGAACAAATGAATTTGGAGGCTGCATTGTTTGCATATTTTAAGGTAACTGTTTCACAGCACAAACGCATTTTAGTTTAAATCTGTTAAACTTACCTGAAATTGATTTCTTAGAATTTGTCTAGTATTGAAATATCTTATTGAAGAAAAGAAAATGTAGGAAAAAGTCAAATAAAAAGGTGTCGTTTTATTTGTCATTTCTATCAATTTGAAATTAATCGAGTAATACGCATTCCAATTTTACAAATCAGAGCTGCCGGTAGTGTTGCGTAAAAATTTCCAGGCGAAAGGTGACGTTACGACTCCGTCCACATGTTCGCTCCGCGCTCATGGCCTTTAATTATGGCAATAATTGGTGCCTAAAAATGTCTTGCTTGAGCAAGTAGAAGCCCTTTTTCATTTGGCTTGCAACTACTGATACACCCTGTATAAAATAAAGATATTAGTTATAATTACCCTAAATATAAAATAAAAGTTTGAAATATATTAATTTTGAAATTATGATGAAACCAAAAAATCGCGAAATTACTAAAAAAAATATTGAATACATTACAATTCTTTAAAAAAATGTAACGTGTTTTCAAAACTTACATATTAAAAATAAACTGATCAAAGAATTGGACAAATCATTTTAATACACTTTTCTTGTGAATTACTGGCGATCAACCTTTTTTCTAAATTCTCTAGCTAAACGTTCAGAGACAACATTAACACCATCAGATCGTATCAACCACCCGGAGTGATCGGTTGAGTAATCTTTTTGCTCTGGCCCTGTTCTTGTTCGAACAACCAAGTGCTCGGCCTGCGCCACCCGGATTTCTTTTTCAATCTCGGCCTCAGCCATCCAACACCAATAGCCGCGGTATTTCGATACCCCAGTAATAGTTACGCGAGTGAAGTGCCCCATCAGCTGATCAGTAGTGCGAAACCTAAGTGCTCCGTATTTCGCCTCCTGGCGGGTCTGCGCTATCCCGAAGGACGGCAAAGCCGTCAAAGGATCGCCTCCGATCCGAACCAGCCAAATTCCAGGCATACTACGGCTTTTCCGCGAAAAAAAAGTGAAGTGAAAATCGTAGCAGGTATCAGGAGCGCAGAATCGTAAGTAGGCAAACTGCTCGCGCCTCCATCAAAAAGTTGAATTTCAAATCGGTGAACTCCATCAAGTTAAAAATTCAAACTAACTAAAAACTTGCCCCCCCATAATAGCGTTGTCCGTCGGCGACTTGTACGCGTGTGAAGTGGCGAACCCTAAACGGGAAAGATTCAAATCGGATAATCGGTGTGCGCGTGTGAAGTGACTTCTATGAGTATCTAGTGACGAACCCCAACCGAACGAGGTACTATAGAAGGACGAGTCCTACCTTCTAGGGTACAGTAGTGCTACAGTAGAGGAACCGACCTACATAGGGGAGACTGCCCTACGTAGGAACACACAACTCCCAGGTAATTTCTTTCCAAAGAAAACAAATTATCGTGTAACTGATTTTATGAGTGCAAATCAATGGCCCCCGGGAGGGGGGCCATCACCCAGTCAGACGATCCCATCGTACCTAAACTCCGGCGACAATATCGACCAGCAAACGCTGTTACTGCGCGCAGCTGGAGACGAAAATGGGATAAGCGGGAAGCTCCCTACTAACCCATTCTTAATCCACTTAACCCTCAAGAACGCCCTAGGAACGGAACCAACAAAATATGTCTCAGCGGTGAAAGAAGCAAGAGGTACCCAATATGCCCTCCGAACCTCCTCCAAGAGGGCATACGACAGATTGCTGAAAATAGATCAGTTAGCCGATGGACAGAAGGTCGAAATTATTCCGCATCCCTTCCTAAATAAAGTCCAAGGCCTACTATTTGACCTTGACACCGCCAACATGGAGACGTCGTCCATCTTGGAAGCGCTGAAAGAGCAAAGGGTCATAGAGTTTCGAAGGATCACCAAAATAGTTGACAAGAGCCCTGTAAACACACCGCTCCTGGTACTCTCTTTCTCCGGGTCCCATTTGCCGGAAGAAATCTTTCTAGGTATGGTGCGCGTAAAAATTAGACGATACTACCCTAGCCCGATGCAATGCTTCCGTTGCGGAAAGTTTGGGCATGGGTCAAAGGCATGCAATCAAAAGGAGGTTTGCCTCAATTGCAGCGGTGAACACCAAGTTATAAAGGGGGTCAAGTGCAATGAGGAGAGCAAATGCATTAACTGCGGTGAGAAGCATTCAGCCAGAGATCGACAGTGCCCTGTTCAGATGAAGGAGGCCCAAATAATTAAACTTAAAACGGATAGAAATCTAACGTTCCCCGAAGCCAGAGCACTGATCAACCAAACAACCAACAAAAATACTTTTGCAGATGCTCTCAAAAAAAACCTCACGCCCACAGCTGATGAAAGGGACATAACCATACGCGCACTAACGGAGGAGGTCGACAAACTCAAGAAACTGGTAGCAAACCGATCGACGGCGGCACCCAAGGACGATGAAATCAAAAGACTCAACGATGAATTAACCTCCTCGAGAAAAGAAAATAAGGAACTAAAAACTGAAATGGCGGCGTTAAGAAAATCTCTCGAAGACATTAAAAAACATCTTATTGCCAAAAAAGCAGGCGAATCCTCCAAGCCGATGGGCCCCCCGGCAAACATCCGAGACCCGAGATTAACCTCGACCGATAGAATGCAAACCTACCTAGCAACCCCAGAAACTCCATGCTCCGGTGAAAGGAGATCCAGCCGTAACAGAAGCAAACAAGAGCACCGTGTCGATTGCACAGACAAATCTCGCAGCCCTATCAACAAAGAACACCAAAGCAACCCAACCGGAAACACCCAGGAGGGAACCGCACCTAAAAAACCAAAACCTAATCAATCGCAGAACAAAAAATGCGGAAACCCCGTGGACTGCACTGAACTCATTTCGGATTGAAAAACAACGAAAATACCAACAGCAGTTAAATCGCAAACCAGCAAAACAAAACACTAAACCAAACTATGCAACAAACACAACAAACAGCAAAAGTGAATGACCCAACAAGAACAAAAGATCCAACTACAACTGCAACTGACACTGTTCTAAACAACAACCACCATACCAACAAACCCATGAAACACCGTAGCTCACGCAGGGAAATAGTCCCCAACAAACCATCCGAAACAGCCAGCTGCTTGGTCAGGGAGAAAGCCTTACCCCCTGTACCGGCCCTGTCCGGGGTAGTACCGACCACAGTCGACGATCCTCCGGCAGCTGTCGGTGCAGGGGACCCGACCCTCTCCCGGGTAAGTCGCAACACACCTTCTACAACCAACGAACAGCCGTACGTTTCTGAACTGTTTCCAGACAGGTCTGCACATCAACTCGCCTGCCCCCCCGCCTGGCACACAACGAAGGGAAACCAACGCCCAGTGACGAACACCAATACATATCAACCAACAAATAATAAGTATTACACCGAAATCCCAGCCCACCGGGCACCAAGCCCCATCGCCGGATGCTCCTGGCATCCAATGAGATTCCACAATTGGCAACCGACTGAAGTAACACCTAACCCCACCCTTGCGGGCCCCTTGCCATACTCACTGCGGTCCCTGGAAGGGCAGTCCGCCAGTCCACTTAAACACCACCACCGACAGAGGTACGCCTCATCTAACCCCAGATGCACCAGATCCAACAGAAGACCGCCCGAGGACTTAGCCTCAAACAGATCATCCGAAACCGCCAGCCGTTTAGATAGGGAGAAAGTCATCTCCCCTGTATCGGCCCTGTCCGGAGTAGTACCGACTACAATCGACGATCCTCCGGCAGCTGCCGGTGCAGGGGAACCGGTTTCCCACCGGGTAAGTTGCAACACACATTTTCCCATCAAAGAACAGCCGTACGCCCCTGAACCGCTTCTAGACAATCCAGCCCATCCACACTCCTACCTTGTCGCCGGGCAAACAACGAAAGGAAACCGATGCCTAAGGACGAACACCAACACAAAGCAACCAACGAATGGAAGGGACCACAACAAAAGCCCTGCCCACCGGGCACCAAGTCCCATCGCCGGATGCTCCTGGCATCCAATGAGATTCCACAACTGGCAACCGATCGAAGTAACACCTAACCCATCCCCTGCGGGCCCCTTGCCATACCCACTGCGGTCCCTGGAAGGGCAGTCTGCTAGCCCACTCGAGCACCACCCCCAACCGAGGTACGCCCCTCATGACCTTTGTAGCACCAGACCTGATCGAAGGCCGACAGAGGATTTAGCCTCCAACACATTATCCGAAATTGCCAGCTGTTTAGTCAGGGAGAAAGCCTTCCCCCCTGCATCGGCCCTGTCCGGGGTAGTACCGACCATAGTCGACGAGCCTCCGGCGGCTGCCGATGCAGGGGACCCGGCTCCCATCCGGGTAAGTCGCCTCCCCAATTCACACAACCTAGACCAGATTATCGCCTCTGGCGCCTTTCCAGACTGCAACGATCACTCACAGTCCATCGAATACAACCATTCCCCGTCCGCTCCCCTGTTCACGAACGGAAGTCCGTGTAGGAGGACCACCGAGCTAACTTCAACAAAATGGAGTCCCATCTCACAAAGCAGCAATATTATCATCGAGCCGGAACCCCATGGTAACGCTCCTGTCAGAGGAAGGAAGGAAAGAGCGTCCGACCACACACCTTACCGGAACCAACCAACCGCGGAACACAGACTCAGTCCGGACAATTTTAGCAAATCAATCAATGAGAACGACTCCACTCTCCGGCTCACACTCGCTTTACAGTGGAACATGAACGGCCTCCGGGGTTGCTTAGGGGATCTACAGCTGCAAATTGCTCAACATCAACCAATATGCTTGGCTCTCCAAGAAACTCATATCCGGGACGGGACCAATCCCGGACTATGGCTGGGCAACCGGTACTCGTGGGAGGCTAGAAGCGGAGATAACATCTTTCAGACCATTGGCCTCGGCATCCGGACCGACATACCATCAACCACGGTACAACTCAACACGGAGCTTATAGTCGTGGCACGAACCATATCCTATCCGGTCAGATGTACAGTGGCCTCTGTCTACATCCCCGCCGGAGTGTGCAATATCGGTTCAAAACTGAAGAACATGCTGGAGCAACTAGACACCCCCTTCCTGGTGATGGGGGACTTCAACGCCCACCATCCGCTGTGGGGATCTGGTAGAAGCGACAAACGGGGCAGCCAAATTGCCAAAGTCATGGAAGAATGTAACGCTATTATACTTAACAACGGAAGCTTCACCTATATCAGAGGCCAATACTCTTCCGTCTTGGATATATCTTTCTGCTCCGCGGAGCTCGCTGGGGCCTGTGGTTGGTCCGTTCTCGCAGACACCGGAAATAGCGACCACTTCCCAATTCAAATAACGTACGACCGCATACCACCAACCACGACTCGCCGTCAGCGCTGGCTATACGATCAGGCGGACTGGGTAGCCTACGAAGAGGCAGTCTCGGACTTTCTCGCACCAGGCCGCGAATACACGCCCGACCAACTAATGGCTAAACTGGTTCAAGCCGCCGAGCGCAGTATTCCTCGTACAAGTGGCAAACCTCCACCCCGAGCCACCCACTGGTGGAACCCGGAAGTCAGGCAAGCCATTAAAGACCGCCGCAAAGCACTCCGGATACTGAAAAAGACCCCTGCTAACCACCCCATGAAAGAACAAAGGGCTGCAGAGTTTCGTAGATCACGAAACCGGGCCAGAAAGGCCATCGAGGCTGCGAAGATCAAGAGCTGGAACGCGTTTCTCCAAGGGATATCTCCCGATGTTTCCACCACTGAGCTTTGGAGGAGAGTTAACGCTCTCAGCGGGAAAAGAAGGCAAGTCGGCTTCTCCCTCGAAGTCAACGGAACCACAACAGTCGAACCCCGAGTAATTGCCAAAGAACTCGGCAAACACTTCAGTTCGTTGTCCTCTGACGCTGCCCTCCCTCCAACCTTTTTAGCACGATGCAGTAGACTCGGAAGAGCGCCCATATCCTTCCCACCGGACTCAGGGCAAGACTTCAACAGAGCGTTCTCTGGGATAGAATTAACAGCGGCACTCGCTACCGCGCACGGCAACTCCGCCGGACTAGATGATGTCGGCTACCCTATGCTGCAGCATGCTCCACCCGAGGCCAGAAGAGTGCTATTGGAATGTTTGAACCGCATCTGGAGTGGTCAACCCATCCCATCTTCTTGGAAAACGGCCCTTGTAATCCCCATACCAAAGAAGAGTAACACTCCTCGTACGGCGAAAGACTTCCGGCCGATTAGCCTGCTCCCCTGCGTAGCAAAAACTATGGAGCGGATGGTCAACAAACGGCTTATGACCTACCTCGAAGAAAACTCCCATCTTGACCAGCGCCAATTCGCATTTCGCAAGGGTGGAGGGACTGGAGCCCACCTCGGATCATTTGGAGAAATTCTCCGGCAGGCTCTGACGGACGACCTGCATGCCGACATAGCAATACTGGACATCGCCAAGGCCTACAACACAGTCTACCGCGAGGGGGTTCTCCGGCAACTAGTTAATTGGGGAGTCACCGGTAACCTTGGAAACTACATCAAGGACTACCTCAACAATCGTGTCTTCCGAGTGGGAGTCGGTAGCCTACAATCCAGAACGTATGTGGAAGAAAACGGTATCACACAGGGATCCGTCCTCGCCGTCACTTTATTCCTCGTCAGCATGAACTCCCTCTTTGCATCTCTACCGGGTGGAGTTTATGTTTTCGTCTACGCCGATGACATCATAATCGTCGTAGTGGGAGGATCGACCGCTCGAGTGCGGATAAAGCTTCAAGCTGCAGTAAACGCCATCGGAAAATGGGCTGAAACAGTGGGGTTCAACATAGCCGCCGCCAAATGCTCAGTATCACACTGTTGCAATTCTTATCATCTAGCCACTGATAGACCGGTCAAGCTCAGAAATACACTTATCCCTTTCCGCAGAGAACCAAAAATACTCGGTATCACGCTGGACCGCCGTTTAACTTTCGTATCGCACTTCGAGACTGTCAAACGAGACTGTGAAAGCAGGAAACGCCTCATTCGTACCATCAGTGCCCGACATCCGACATGGAACAGGAGAACTGCTCTGAACGTCAGCAGTGCGCTCATCAACAGCAAAATATTCTACGGTATTGAAATAACCAGCCAAAATATGGAAGGGCTTATGAGGATCCTTGCTCCCCTGTACAACGGAACGACTCGGTTGGCCTCTAACCTACTGCCGAGCACTCCAGCCGAAGCAGCCTGTGTTGAAGCTGGCATTCTCCCCTTTCGATGGGCGGCCGCTAGCATCATACTCAGGCGCGCTCTAGGATTTCTCGAAAGGACCTCCGGTGGCTCTTGTGCCCTC
Source organism: Topomyia yanbarensis (assembly GCF_030247195.1). Taxonomy (NCBI): domain Eukaryota; kingdom Metazoa; phylum Arthropoda; class Insecta; order Diptera; family Culicidae; genus Topomyia; species Topomyia yanbarensis. Next base: position 116,300,230 of record NC_080671.1, read on the forward strand.
CTGAAAACGGCTCAAAATATATTCCTGGAATACACCGGCACAAACCTCCCAGAAATAGCTCGTCTCCACAGGACCCGGGACCGTCCCTGGTACACGAGAAGTCCGAACACCAACACCAACCTATCCAGGTCACTGGGAGCAGGCCCTCCCCCCGAGGTCGCTCAGGCCAAATTCCTAGAGCTGATGAACCAACGATTCCCGAACCACGTCCGGATCTACACTGACGCTTCTAAGCTGCAAGGAAAAGTTGGAGTCGGCGTCTGCGGAATAGGAACTGGTCTGGCCTACCGCCTCCCCACCAGCTGCTCCGTTTTCTCGGCAGAAGCTGCTGCCATCAGTCTCGCGATTGCAAGAAGACCAGAGGGAATACCGACTATCATTCTGACGGACTCTATGTCGGTCATATCCGCCCTGGAAATGGGAACATCACGCCACCCTTACATACAGGCCATAGAGGGCACCTGCGATTCATTGACTACTATATGCTGGGTACCCGGTCACTGCGGGATCAGCGGGAATGAGGAAGCCGACTCATTGGCAGCTTGTGGGAGACAGGCCCGAAGATTGCTGACCAAATTGGTCCCATCGACGGATATCATCTCCTACTTCAAAGCAGAAACCATGGCTCACTTTATTAACCACTGGAGGAGCCAACCCGGCCACCTCCAAAAAATCAAGGGAGGACCGGAACGATGGATCGACCGGAGTAACAGACTCGAACAGAGAGCCCTCTCCCGCCTACGAGTGGGGCACACCAAAATAACCCACGCACATACGATCACTCGAACTGACCCCCCCGTCTGCCAGGCATGCCAAACCAGACTCACCGTGGAACATCTTCTGGTAGATTGCCTAGAATTTCAAAACCTCCGAAACCTTCATCAACTACCGTCTTCAATCCGAGACATTCTGGCCAACGACCCGTCAAGCGAGGAGACAACTATTTCTTTCTTGAGAGACGCCGAGCTGCTCGAGAAATTGTAGGTACTTCCACGGACTGTTCGCCTCATCCGCTCTGCAGTATTCCAAACTCCAAAGCACGCCAGCGACCCAGAACGAACAACTTATCAGTCAACCTTTAGAATATCGCCAATGAAATTCACAATGAAATGTAATAATGTAGTGTAATATTATCTTCTCGGGTGAATGACCAAGTAGGTTAAAGCCCGTAATAAATAAACAACAACAACAACATTAACACCATCAAACCCATTTTGTCTATAAACAAAAACGTTTGTCAATAACTTTTTTTTGCTAAGACAAGACCAACTTATAAAACTTATTATTGAGACTATTCAATTTCATTGGAGCAATAGCATATATAAGTATTATACGTAGAACTGAAATAATTTCAATTGGTCTGGCTAGATTCCGCTGGAGCAGTGCTGCCAACGACAGGCATAACATGAATTTTTGATATAACTATGATGACTCGAATTACTATTGAAAACTGGTAAACCCTATCAATTTAGATTATCTTCGACTGTCACAACATTAACTTTCTTCATGACTTTGGAGTATTACAAATAACACGATACTAGTGATTTTGGAATTCTCATTAGCTTAAGGAGATTCGATCGAAATACCCTTAAGTGTATTACGCGAAAAATTTTCTTCGTTGTCGTCATTTTTTTCCAACATATCCAAAAATAATAGTTTTAGGAAGTTTTTCGTCCATCCGTCGCTTTGTTCTAAAAAGTGAGGAAGATTTAAAATCAAACTCCAAAAATATTTGGCTATGTCTTTTGCTGTTACGGTGAAATTGTTTAACGCTATCCTAAAAAAACTACGAATTGCCACGGAAGAAACGATTTTATGAAGCAATTTTCAATAGCGTTTACAAACCAAGTGATTGAAGTTTTGTCTGAGATGGCAATTCATGGAAGGAACCAGTTGATCGATGATTTTACCTGGAAAAGGTCGGACCGAGCCGCTCAGAAACTTTTCTTCCGTCTTTGAAATCCAATAATTTCCCGGCGTGAGTAAATTCTTCGTAAAGTGATGCTTTTAACATTGGAAAAAAAGAGATTATAACTACTAGAGGGAGCAAAGCGCTACTGTCTCCATGCATTCACGGACTGAAACATGGGGTCTCGCTCTAACATATTGTATCCCATTACTTTGACAGGTGTATACCCGGGGCAATATGTGTCAAACTAATGGGCCTAGCATATGTAAGAGCGAGATGATAAATTTTCAGCGTTAACAGTGACATGCGACCTCTACTAGTTATAATCTCTTTTTTGGAAAAAGACGAATTAAAGCAAACCTGAACCTAACAAAAACGAAGAAATTTAGAAGTGAAATCCTCCTCGCATAACGAGCCCTCGATTCCCTGTGCGGTCTTACTTTAAAAATCGTGCTGAAAAACATCTTAAAGTGAAAAAAAGCCATCCAAATGTAAACCCCGTACGTTAGAAAAAAAAATCGTATCCAACGACTTTCCTATTACGCCTAAGCCAACTAATACCCAGGAGGCAAATTGCGTGTATCTGCAAGTGACTATTTCTCGAAGAAAACATTATTTTCCAAAAATCAACTTGAAGGTCTGGAGGATCTGGATTGTTCCTAACGTCGGTGAGGCCGTTTTATTTTGTCTTCATTTATTTTCCCCAATCATACACTCAAAAAAAACTAAACGTTATGCCTATTGATTTTACACATAGATTTTTGCAATTAACGGAGGCATATAGACACTATTTGCTGGTACATAAACCCAATGTGTGTATTTATAAGAAATATTAATCTTACATTCACATTTCATAACTATTAGGCACATAAAACCCCATTCTATAACAATATGCACATATAACTTATGTGTGTGCATTAGACTGCCCAGAAAAATGATGAATTTTTGAAAACTCAATCGGCCCACCCCTGAGTCGATTCCTAGTCCCACCAGGAGCACTTGCACCAAATTTGAAGCAAATCGGACAAGTCTAACTACCGGACCAACGTGCCTGAAGTTTGTATGGGATTTTTCAACAATTTACATGGAGAAAACTCACCAGGTCACATTTTCGCCGCTAGGTGGAACTGCATACGTCGTATTATCACTGAAAGTGAAAATAAGAAAGATAATTTAATTGTCTACAACTTTGTCGAAGACTTCTAGTCAATCCGACTTTGTTAAAAGAAGTTATTAAACTTTTAACGAAGTGATGTCTGAGTCAGTTTTGCATGGGGCCTAGCAGTGCATGGTTGTGTATCAGTACTCGAGTCCCGCGAACTGTACATTTTTGTGAAAAAAGGGTTAGATTTAGCTGAATAGTATGCTTACAAGAATTGTAGTAAATAATACGAGTTATGTTTTGCGCCACCACTAACTTTTCATAGAAGAGAGATAGAGTATCAAAATGTTCGGAAGAAATACTCAAAAATGTCTGTTCTACAACTTTGTAGAAGACATCAAGTTTCTATCTCTCTTCGTTGAAAAGTTAGTGTTGGCGCCCTCTATACGGTAACATGTGGAACTAAAACTTTCTAATCAAAACATGACTCGTATTATTCACTATAATTCTTCTGAACACACCATTGAGCTAAACCTAACGATTATTTCACAAAAATGTTTAGTTCGTGTGAATCGAGTACTGATACACAACCATGCACTGTTAGGCCCCATGCAAAACTGACTCAGACATCACTTCGTTAAAAGTTTAATAACTTCTTTTAACAAAGCCGGATTTACTAGCTGTCTTCGTCAAAGTTGTAGATAATTAAATTATCTTTCTTATTTTCACTTTCAGTGATAATACGACGCATACAGTGCCACCTAGCGGCGAAAATGTGACCTGGTGGGTTTTCTCCATGTAAATTGTTGAAAAATCCCATACAAACTTCAGGCACGTTGGTCCGGTAGTTAGACTTGTCCGATTTGATTCAAATTTGGTGCAAGTACTCCTGGTGGGACTAGGAATCGACTCAGGGGTGGGCCGATAGGGGTCATTTTTTTCCTGTCACTCTAGTGTGCATACATAGTTTATACAGTTGACACATACAAGGTATGTGTGCGCGTGATAATAATAGCATTTCTTCTTCATATGAATTTTAAGCGGTTTGACGCAAATAGAATTAACGTTTGGATTTTTTTCAGTGTAGGTATGGAGCAAGTGCCGAAACGTCAATAATAAGTTTACAGACGACTTTCACATTTTTGCCTTTCTCAATAGAAAGGTATTGCAATTGCTCTGCAAACCGACTTTTTAACGGAGGCCCGGAGGGCCGAGTGACATATACCATTCGATTCAGTTCGTCGAGTTCGGCAAATGTCTGTGTGTGTATATATGTGTGTGTGTATGTATGTGTGTGTGTATGTGCGTCTGTGTGTGTACGCGAACACAATCTCACTCACTTTTCTCAGAGATGGATGAACCGATTTTTACAAACTTAGTCTCAAATGAAAGGTGCAACGTTCCCATAGGCTGCTATTGAATTTCTAATGGATCCGACTTCCGGTTCCGGAATTACAGGGTGATGAGTACGATCACGCAGAAAATGTCGATTTTAAGAAATTCTGAATAAGTTTACAGACGACTTTCACATTTTTGCCTTTCTCAATAGAAAGGTATTGCAATTGCTCTGCAAACCGACTTTTTAACGGAGGCCCGGAGGGCCGAGTGACATATACCATTCGATTCAGTTCGTCGAGTTCGGCAAATGTCTGTGTGTGTATGTATGTGTGTGTGTATGTATGTGTGTGTGTATGTGCGTCTGTGTGTGTACGCGAACACAATCTCACTCACTTTTCTCAGAGATGGATGAACCGATTTTTACAAACTTAGTCTCAAATGAAAGGTGCAACGTTCCCATAGGCTGCTATTGAATTTCTAATGGATCCGACTTCCGGTTCCGGAATTACAGGGTGATGAGTACGATCACGCAGAAAATGTCGATTTTAAGAAATTCTGCAATGAATGTATAATGGTGAAAATTTTTCCAAAATGTGACCACAACTGCTTCGATTTGTAGTACTAGGTCATTAACAGCCATTCAAAGTCTCTTTGGTCACATTGGCCACCATCATCGGTTCTGGAAGCCCCGGCGGAAGTATCCAAATTCAGACTAACAGTCACATCGGTTTCTCGGAGATGGCTAGACCGATTCTACTAAACTTGGCCTAAAATGAAAAGTATTGCGGCTCCGTAAATGGCTATTTAATTTCATCCCGATCCGACTTCCGGTTCCGGAGTTATAGGTTGTGGCGTGCGATCACATAGCAAATTGTGATTCAAACCGATACTCCGATGAAAGCAAAAAAGGTAAAAATTTCGCTAAAATGTCTCTCAAACAACTTAAATTTGCTGTTCTAGGTCACCAACGGCCAACCAAACTTTCGTTGACTACATTGACCACCATAGACGGTTCCGGAAGTGCCCGGGAAAAGCGGCCATCTTTCAAAATTTACGAACTCACATCAGTTTCCCTGAAATGGTTGGGCCGATTTTCACAAACTTAGTCCCAAATGATAGCTATAATATCCCCATAGATGTCTATAAAATTTCATACGGATCGCTTATATGGTTCCGGACATATAGACTAAACCGTCCGGTCACATATGAAATTCCCATATAAGCCGGAACTCAAATTTTTTTTTCAAAGGGGGGACCTCATTAAATTTCAGAAATCGAATTCGTATTTTTGATGCCAAACATCTTTAAAATGCATGAAACGTCGAGATTTTATGTTATCTCGAAAAATTTTTTTTTATAAAAATCGACTTTTTGGAACTTTGACGATTTCGCACCTTTTTGCCTTTCTCAATAGAAAGGTATTTCAGTTCAATATTACCGTGGCTGATTTATTTTCCTGTATATAGTTGTCATGTGATGTATAATAATAAAATGTAATATATGCATTTAAAAGTTTTTAATGAATATAAACAACGCACACATTCTCGTGATTCATGATTGAGAAAGGCACAATTGCACCGCTAGGTGGATTAAAATAGGTTTTATTGTTAATGTATGATTCAAAGTTCTAGCTAATTACTGTCCGAATCCCGGAGCTGTTTACGTGCTTTTGTCTTTATGTTTAGTAAGGGAAAGTGGTCGGTTGTCGGCAACTTTACGTAACTTTTGATAGAAAACAGACATGGACACTCTGATAAATATTATTTGTGTGTTACATTAACACGCTCTTTTTGTGCCGATTGCTGAAGCAAATAGACTCGAATGTTCTTTTCTACAACCAATATATTTTTTGAACAAGTGAAACTCTACTTAAAAGTTTTTTTTTTGATGATTTGCTTAGTGATGTAGAAAGACTGTCACAATTATATCGGGATAAATTCTTAAAAAAAATATTCGAGGAAGGCGAAAGTTGCAGTAAATCCCAGTGTTTGAATATAAGTGTATTTGTGCAGTGCATGAGTGTGTTTTGTTATTTAGTGTTTTTATTGTGCAGTGAAAATAAACTAAAACACTGGACTGGGAATGAATCTCTGATGATGTTCATATAAGCGGACAAGATACTGGAGCAAAAATCAGATGAGTATCTAGATCTTCCTGTATTATTTTTCATGATAAAACGCCCATGTCGAATTCAGAGATGTTCTAATTTTCTTATATTACTTTCGTTTTATCTGGTGCTACACTACAAGGTCATTATAATACCTTTCGTATATTGAGTTTTTCCTGTAAGATTTCACATAGAACTTTTGTTTTTTCTTCTCAAATAAATCCTATATAAAATGACATCCGCCATTAAATGATCACTCTTCTGTTGACAATACTTTTTATCTCGATATATAAAAGGGCCCGAAAAATTAAGATCAGGATTCAGGGTCCCACATAGCAAAGAATTGATCTGTAATGAAGAAATCGGGCATTTTCTTTCACATTTTTTCTTCCAACGGGTGTTCATAAAATATTACATATACTTTTTTGTTTCATTAGTATACTACTTATGATCGCATGTCTGTCCCATTTTCTATGGGATTTCCTATCTTTATGGGACAGACTTGCGATCATTGACAGTATAGGAATTGTTTGGTATTATCCAGAGCAAGTAAAGGCGCTATAACCTAGGCTTATTGGCCAGGGCAAGGTGTAAATACCTCTGTCCCATCCCAAAGGACCAAAGGAGTGACATTAACCTTCTTAGCAAAGTCACTCCCAACGATTTATTATACATATCCCCTTCAAACTGAAACGGCCGGTACGGTTGTCCTCGTTTCTTCTTCCTTTAAGGTTCAAAACAATTCGTTAATTAAATTATTCATTAAATGAATAATTTTATTGCCGTCTATTTTTGAAACATCTTCAAACCCAACTCTGCACAGTAGGCCTGACCGTTTTAATATTTGCGATATATGAAAATATGCTTTATATATTAATATTGACAAGAAAAACACTACAGAATAACTGCAGTGTTTTCCAGGATGCTTTTCAATACTGGCTGTGTAAGGGTTAGAATAGAATAGAATAGAATTAATTCTCATTAGCTTAATGAGAACTCCTTGTCTTGCGGCGGGACATCACTTGCTCAGAAGCACAAATAGCGTTTTCGTTTTCTTGGAGCTGAAATCTGGCACTAGCTTAGTCCTGCTACTAAGTTAGCGTCGGATTCTGATGAAACGAAGTCGAAATACAAACTCCATAATTAAGATAGTGTTGGTGATAGCTGTTGTGCCCTTCTCGCACATAGCATTCCTATATAATCCGGAACAAATTTTTAATTGCGCAAGAAATTACAGAAATCGAATTAATATTATTATTCGTGAAATTGTTTTTATTCCATGCACTGATTTTTCGAAATGTCCAGTTGCTAGCGACCATAGTAATGGATACGAGCATTAGATATAAAAAAACTATTAGGACCTCGAGCATCGATATTCGTTTGATAAGGTTCATGGTGATATCTGGATAGAAGTCGAAAATTGCGATGAGAATCCATAATAGTGTGCGTGATATAATTCACAGAACAAGATATCGCGAATCAGTCACATTTTTATGATCCGGTTCATATTGTCACGTTATTCCGAATAAAAAACCGATAGTAACCAAAGAGTAACAGTTCACAATTAGGCGAAGAGAATTTACGAATACCATGATAAAACTGCTGATATCATGAACATTGTTCATATTACTCTTCGTGTCAAATTTGGAAGTAAGTTCTAAAATAACATGAATAGAAAATACGAATTTGTGCTCAAGAAATTCAAATGAGTAGGATATAAAGTGATAGAAAATTTTAAATCTGCAAACGAAATCGTTGGGGTTTTACAACATATAGATCAGGTGCATCAGGTAGTGGATAGTGATTAAGAAGATTGCAGCAAATGTGCAGTGGATTCGTCGGAATAATATTCAATAAGAGCTGTTGCGCTGCTGACAATGTATTCCGAGAGCCGGATACTTACTGTCCCGCTAAGTGTACTTACACTCCCGCTAGTTGGCCAGAGCGAGTTCGGGCGTGGTAAGGATGGTGGTACAAGGTAAGAAATGGGCGAAGAAACAAATAATTCCCGGCTACACAAAGGAAGGGAGAGCTCATGGATCATGGAAACGTGTCTTGATATTGTCTTGGAAGTTCCCAGTTAAATGGCTACTGAAGCTAGTATTGGTGCTTTAATGAAGTGAAACTAGGGGGTTTCGATTTAGCAAAAAGATTTCACTTGTGAGCTAATTTGATCCAGTCCAGTCAGCTTTTAATCGTTTTTTTAATCGCGAGCATTCGTAAATTTTATGAAAAAGTTGCGAACACAGCATTATCCGGGCATAGCTGCTTTGTAATTTTTATGAATTCCACTTTTCATTCAAATTGTTTAATGGTGTAAGTATTTACTCAACTAGAAAAAACTAGTGTATCCTCTATACCTCGAGGATAAGTAACTAGTCCTTGATAAATCTTTTAATTGCTTTCTCGGCTGTGAGATATAACATGAGTATTGAAAAAGGTTGTACCCCGCGTGTTTGACTGCGCACATACACACGCGCTAAACAGGAAAGTCATTGAAATCTTGTTTTTATGGAAGCGTTTTCGTGGGATTTTATTTTTTTCTATTCTTGGAGCTGTTTGAGGGTTTTTTGACATTAAAAATGTCTTACTCCATTATCTGGGGCTAGGTGTCATTCTAAAATCTAATCTATCTCCCATGTAACGAAACTATGTAAGGTTTGCACGCTTATAACTCCGATATTACTAGATGGATTTTAATCATTCATACACCAACCGATTCAGAAACACCTAACTTACATATTGGTAATAATTTAATATCTCCCCAATAAAAGTAGACTTTTGGAAATTGGTAAAATTAAAAAGTTCACGAAAAACGGGAAAATTACCATTCGTGAGGCAGATTTCTCAGACACAGCCGTCATTAGAGGGTACCTTAGTCGCTCAATCAAACACGAAAAGTCATAAATAGAAGCGACGCATGTCCGTTTAAATCAGTTGTTGCTCTTATCCCATACGAGCAACATCGTCTCCGGGCGATGCAATTGGCTCTCAAACGTGAAACTTTTTCGCTCGATGCGCCAACTGGATTTCATTTTTGGTACTAGTCAAATGATGATGAAAACATTTTCTTGCATTGATGGTATAGGATGGTTGTTCTATTTTAATTGTTTTAAAATAAATATCACACAATTTCACAAAAAGTTTGATTACAGGTGATAAGAAAACACTCGTTCTTTCGTTTGACACCAGAACATTCAGTTGAACTCAATATTTTATTACGAATTATTGAGATCCGGAATTATTTTTGTATTGTTGAGGTTAGGTTGGTTGTTTTAGATATGGAAAAAGTTTATCTAGAAATTGGACTTATCAGTGGATAATCTCGACTACCAACAACTACACTCTTTAATCCAGTGATTTTTGCCCACCATCGTGTTTTATATCGAAATTTCAATCTCTGAATTTCATTTTAGTATAAATTGAAACCGGAAGAACAAATGTGTGTGAAGTAACAAGAAATTTACCATCTGGATATTTTTCAGAGGTAGGAAACATATTTTCTTCATCAATATTACTTTTCATTAGAAGAAATAACATTTAATTATAATACTGATTACATTTTAAAAAAATCAGAATTTACTTTCCAATGTGTTTTGACAGACGAAAATAAAAACATCATCATTGCACTTCCATGCTCTCTGGCGGTCGACATCTAGCGTTAGATCACGAATAAGCGCTATCGATTTTCGGCAACGTTGGCATTTGCGCACACTCGCACCTAAGTGACTAAACCATATACGGTTAGTTTATAAATAGAGGTGAAGCGTACACGTTTGAATCAGTTTTTGTTCTTATGTCGAACGGGTTAGATCATGGCTGCAGCGTCTGGGCACTACAATAAGCGGTAGACGCTATGCATTTTCGGCAGCGAAGGCCGTGTGCGGATTTTTCGGGTACCAGCACGGTGTCACAGAATGATTTGCAAAGTGGGTGGGTGGGGGGTTTGGGTTTAATTCAATACACGGAAACGAAAAACTACCTAAAATTGAGTTCCTTTGACCCAATCTCGTGGTATCGTGGGGGTACTTAAAATTAGGTAAACCGTGTTGAAGGTAGTTTCCATTTAACCACGGCAAAAATTACAACTCATTGATAGGTTTCTTATACTCAAATTTAAGTTGAATTTACCTAATTTTGAGTATACCCCAAACAACTCAAAAGTACCTTCCTCCACGGAAGACGTCCACTGAGTCGAATCTCTCGTTCTGTTTTTGACAACACTAATAAGTGCGAAATCGACGCACAACTCAAAAGTAAGTTAAAAGAACTTATTCTGCAGGTTGTTTTATTTAACCGTGTACGGCAGGATGCGACTTATGTGTGCTGCTTGAGAGTGCAGCGTTGAAAAAAAAATATTTATTTTTATGCATGTGTGTGCGTTATAACTTGTTAATCCATGTTTACGGCGCTTTGTAGCTGCGTATGGTAAAGAGCCTATTGGCTTTCATATGTTTCATATTTCGGTTATATGTGATATACATTTTGGTTATATGTTTTTTTTATCAGTAAGGCATCTGACAACGTGCTTCTGTAGTTATTGCACTGCTCAGCAGCGTAGTATTTTATGTAGGAGAGTATACACTCAGGTTTTTACGCGGTTTTTTGCGCGGTATTTTTTTTACGCGGATTTTGAAATTTACGCGGTTTTCATTTTGCGCGGCCTGTATTCCCCGCGTAAAAAAACCTGTAATTGCATCGGAAACAATCACATTCCTAGCAGAACTTTTTATTTTCTAATTTCAAACACTTTTGTTTCGTACTGTACAAAACGGAAAATTTTAAAACAGAACTTACCGTCCCAGCAGCAGTTTAAGCGAGTGTTCTTTTTCGATTAAAATTCAAGCCATGTCTTAAGCGTTACTGGATTTAAAATTGTTTTCCCAGTTTATGCAGTCAGAGTATCTGTCCTGCCCTATGTATTTGAAATACAGTTCTAATCGCGTTTCAAAGTATACAACAAATAGAACGGTTAGGTATACCAATTTAATTTTTAAAATAAATCTGTTTTAAATTATGAAACAAACCACTGTAGCTGTACTGAAGATATAATTATGTCAGTCCTATTACCACATAAAACACCTATATAACATAAAACGCTGCAGAATTGGTTTAATAATACAATGTTTACACTACAGAGTTATAACACGTTATAATAATTAGCAACAAGAAAAATGTCACCAAGATAGCATAAAAACCCGTTTTAACTGGTAGTGCGAACGTTGTATAACAATGTAATTTATCAAATAATTTCATTTGTTCAACCACTAATCGATCAAGAAATACTTAACCTTAAGATTGTTTACTTAAGTTCATTAGTATATTATTGAAAATTTAAATGGAAAATGAAATATCATATTTCATGGAGACCCTGCGTTTGCTTCCCATCTCAATATGGAACTTTTCTTTTGAATATATTTTCTGGACAGACCAGCCTATTTTTACTAGATGAATCAGCCAAATAATGCCAATCATCTAGTGAGATACTTGATTAATTGTAATAATAGATAACCGTTAAATGACCTTCAATAAATTGTTTTAATGGGGAGGGTATATAGCAAATTGTAACATATGAAAATAGACGAGTGAGCAAGAACGTGAGTCGATATGTGTGATAGATAAAATTCATTTGCACGCTCTTAAAATAAGCTACATTTTTAATGTCACTGTGGTCGTGTCCTGTACACAACCCTTTATTTTTTTCGTTTTTATATTACTAATCAACCGATTTCGACAATTTTCTTTATCATTATTCCAGAGAGCGAGTAAAGGCGCTATAACCTTGGCATTATATGCAGGGCAGGTCTAATAACCTCTGCCCCATCCCAGGAACTTAGGACCAAAGGAGTGACATTAACCCTCTTAGCCAAGTCACTCCCAACGATTTATCAAACCTCTATCAAATTGAAAAGGTTGTGTACGGTTGTCCACGTTTTTTTTCCTTTTTCAAGGTTCAAAATGATTCGTAGATCAAATTCTTCATTAAATGAATAATTTAATTTTCGTATTATTTTGAATCATCTTCATTTTGTACGCTTTGTACGTGTCACATAGTATATGAACCACAAACATTAAAATTGACAAGAAAAATTGTAGGCGAATGTTTGCAATTTTCCAGGTCTAGTCTGTGTAGACTAGACTAGACTAGACTAGACTAGACACGATGGTATAGTGATTTTATACTTTTCAAGTGACCTAGTATAGGTTATAGATCTCATCAAATGCAATATAAAATAATGTATGAATAATGCTGTATTCCCTCACAATCTTGATTTATAGCAAAAAAAAACCGAATTAATCCAGCTATCAGTGAGATGAGACATTTCCTACACATATCACTGTTGCATCATTCATTAGTTTACTGAACTCACGCAAAGTTGGCAAGCTACTAGACGAGAGATAATCACAGCTTCGAGTCCTGCATGAATAACACTTTCAATAAACTGAATAAATTAAAGAAAAATAATAAAACGAATAAAATAAAAATAATTATGAAGCCAAAAAACAAAACAAATTATTCATAAAATGGGTAGAATGATTAATATAAATCCAATTAATAAAATAAATCATATTATCCCAAATGAAAATTATACAATATTAAAAAATATAACATTAAGAGAGTAAATTAAATTGATTCAAGCTAACAAACTGTCATCCATTAATAAAAAGAACTGACTTAACCGAATTAATAAAATGAAGAAATTGAATAAAATATATGAACCTGAAAAAATTAACAATTCAATAAAAAGATTTAAATAAATTAAATAAATAATATGAATAAAACCAAGAAAAAATTTAGTTAATAAGACAATCAATATGAATATGGATAAATTTAACCATTTCATACCTAATATTTTTCTAGCACATATAGCCTTTCAAAACCGTTTTTCTTAAAAGTGTGGTAGTAAAGAAATACGAAAAACCAGTTTTGATCAAGATAGGTGCTTATCTAGCAGTGATAGAAGTTGAGCTTTTTACATACCGATCCTTAACACACATCCACAAATGATTAGAAATAATGAAATAAATAATATGAATAAATAAATGAATAAAACCAAACAAAAGATATTTCGTTTATAGAGGTGTTAACCTTAAGGTCATTCGCCTCTTCGGGTTAGAAAAATCTCTTATGAAAAATTTCTAACCCTATGTGCGGGGTCGGGACTCGAACCCAGGTGCGCTGCGTACAAGGCAATCAATTTACCAACTACGCTACGCCCAACCCCAAAAAAAAATTAATTGGATTAATAAGATAAATAATATTAATAATATGGATGACGCCATTTCATATTTTTTCTAGCACATGTAGGGTTCCAAAATCATTCTTCTTAAAAACGTTAGAGTAAAAAAAAAAATGAAATGGATTAAAAAAATTTCTTTCTATTCATTGTGCAATTTGCATTTTGCTACAATGCAAGACTGAAAAAAATGAGTCAGATTATTTAAATGAATAAAATGTGCGAACCGAAAAAAAATATAAAATTGCATGATACGAAAAATAAGATCAATGAATGATACGAATAAGATGCATGAGATAATAAACTGATTGGAATGCATACAAAGAATGAAATAAATACAATAGATAAAATGAGTTCAAACATTAAAATGATATAATCATATATTTAAAATGTGTCAAATAATTGAAATAAAAAAAATTAAAGGGTTGTGTGCGGGACGCGGTGACATTGAAAATATATTGTGCAATATAATTCGAGGCGTCAGCGGTAAAACATGAAGATGAGTTACGTTCTATCAACGACCATTCGGTAAAGTTGGGTGGAAAGCCCAACTCCTACCAGCAGAAGGCAATGGGCTCTTCACATTTCCTTTCGATCATGGCCATGTGAGCCTGCCTAGTTCTAGTTTTCCGTTCTAAGTTTATACGTATCCATCTTGTAATTTCATTGCTTTTGTTTCTCTTAGTCTTAGTCTTCACGGATATGGTCGGTCCAAAAATTCATTTTGTCGAGTAGCCGGTGACAACCGGGTTGTCAAACATCAATTGAGTTATTTGATGCCAACGAAATGCGCACATATTTTAAGGGAACCCGGGGCTATTCGGACCTACTTAAGCAAATCGCTCTTTTAGGTGGATAGATGTGAAAAAAATTACCGTATAAAGGTCTTAATTGTTAATTTGAAACCTCAGCAAAATTTTGGTACCATAAAAGGTTCATTTGTAGCACTCCATGCCAGCGCTAGGCGACGATTTTAAAATCTCTACGTTTTTCAATTCTTTTACAATGTAGGGGTAATTCGGACCTCCCTACGGGGCAATTCAGACCATCACTTTTCATTATTTTTTTACAATGGAATTATGCTTACCTGTGAAATATTTATAAGAGACATTCCTTAAGAAGCAAAAAATAAAATAAATTGCTTTACAAGCGTTATAAGCGTGCAAACCTTACATAGTTTCGTTACATATGATATATTTTAGATGTTAGAATGATTCCTAGCCCCAAATTTTTCAATGCCAAAAAAATTTGAAAAGCAATTTAAGAACCTTAGTCGAAGTCAATAGTTGAATTCTGCGCTTGGTCAAGTCTCCCCATGTTCCCCTATACAACATTATTTTGCAATACATTTGCTATACTAGTTCATTTTAAAACGTCAAAATCACTGTAGCAACGTGTAATCTACAAAAAGTTACATTCTCTAAGTAGTTGAAACAATGTAAAAATACCATTTTGACTATTGATTTTCAACTGACAATAACTTCTTTTAAGCTATAGTATTGGACTGAAACTAAGTAAGTTATAGGTGAAAATCAACTACTGAAATTGTGTGTCAATAAATGTGCATTATTTAAAAAATTACAGGACCTACGTAGTTAGTACCTTCAGAAAAGTTGCTAAAAATGCCATTGTATAAAACTACTCCATCCTTCCGTGCGTTTACTTCACACCACTCGGTAAGCACATCGTTGACTGACTGAAGTGTACAGCAATCTAGAACTAATTTAATACAGCGAAAGAACTACGGATAATCAGCATCCAAGAGCTTATCAGATTTTATCGCTCTGCAGAGGTCGTTAAAAATAGGACAAAAAGCAACGGACCCAGGTGGCTTCCTTAGGGATGAGATATCTATGGAAGAAAATTGTGCATCACCAATACGTACAAAAGCGCAGCGGCCAGTCAAATGCGTCCAAATACATTGTGTTAGCCGCTCCGTGAACCTAAACCTTTTCATCTTTGCCACAGCAAGACAATGAGCTACTGTGTGAAATGCTTTAAACATGTCAACGTTCTCTCGATTGAATTTGAAACGTAGCAGATTAGATTCATTGTGGTTAAATTTAGAGATTTGATTTTAGAAAACCACGCCTTCATAAAGCTCTGGCACACACCTTTTCCATGTCAAAATACGCAATGAGTGAAAAAAATATTTGATGGAAATAATATTTCCATGCTATCAAACAAAACCCATAAACTCGGTCTTCTTTGCTGTAGTTTTGTACAATACAACAGCACGGGTATGCACTAATGGGTTTATCGTAATACTTCTACCTTCAGCGCATAAAATCCACGAAACACCGGTTCTAAATACTCTATATAAAAGCAGTTTGCTTCTTCAAGATGCAAAACTAAGTTATGATTATCACGTATTATAATACTGCACACTCACGTTCATCCCTTCCAGCGACTGTTGTTCCACGTGCTGGGAAAACAGCGTCTAAAACTTCGTGGTGGGAGGAAGCGAAAGCTCTCATCAGCTAAAGTGGCCAGACGAAAGAGCTGCAACGATCATTAGCAAACCGGAGGCATCGAATAACACGACTTAAGCACATAAGTGGCGTGACGAGCGGAAAAAATATTGCCCATTTCAGTGCGTGGGACATAACTCTCAAACACGCGATCACTATAAAGACGTGGTACGTTAAACTTTTAAGCCTCTCGAATCGCAGTTTCGGTGTATCGCGATATGAATATTAATAGCTTTCATGCTTCTTGCCCCGAACCAGACACAACGGCATCGTTCGCTATCCTTCCCGAGCAAAACATTAAAAGCTGATATTGTTGTGGCGGAATGGAGGATGCTGTCTGTTTTGAGTAGCTGCCAACACCCTCTAAACCATCACCGTGTTGACAGTTTTGTTAGAAAACATATACCCACGGTGTTTGTCTCTCTATGAATAGACAAATCTAAATAAGATGGGAATTTTGCGGGATCAATTATTTGGGAATCACCTTCGGACACTCAAGGCGCAAAGTTCGCTCAGTGAAAGTTTGAGACATTTGGTTCGAACGATTTAATCAATTTTAAACATTTTTTCGTTTGCCAGCAAACATTTTTTTCTTGCTTGAACACAAATTGGTATTGAATTTGAACATTATGTATTACAGTTGGAACTTTCAAACATTTTAAATAACGCAAATATCTAAACCATACTGAGAACATTAAAATACCGAATAACAGACGTTTATAGTCTATATTCCGATAAGGAGTCGATTAGCATTCCCTCAATCCAAACGTCACTATTTTCCGCGCACTGGCTATAATCGTCAGCACACACACACATACACAGACATTTGACACCGTTCCGCCATTCATCCGGAATGATTGAGTTCTGTTTCATCGAGGCAACTACAATCAATCATTACTCAGTCAGAACGGGAATTGCGGGAAGCAGGAGCGAAAAAAAAACCGCCAGGGAAAAGCTCAAAATATGTTCACAGACACTTGAAAGTGATGAATGGGAAAATAAAGTAATAAAGACGAAGAAATTCGAATTATTATAGCTATGAATAAGCATTTCATATCTTCGCTATGCGCTGACTGGTGGTTGCCGGGTGCCAGTTAAAGCACATACCGTCACGGCATGCATGATTCTACCGAATTGCGGATCAATATGGGTAGCGAATTTGGCGACGATCCAATAAATGGGAAAAAGTCCCAGGAAATTGTGTCATTACTTAGATTGAATGACAAGCAATAATTCACTCGGTACAACTTACGTCGATATGCGACCGTTTGAGTCAAAAGCTTAATAGACTGACGGTGCCGCAGAGGCAGAGGTTGACATCAAATGTCAATCAAAAACAAATTGCCGGTAGCTCATTTTTAGGTTTTCTACTGAAATTTGGAATGTAGTCGAACTATGTATATGTATAAAATTGAAACGAAGTGTTGCGAAACTATTCTACTGAAAAATTAATTTACTGCTACAAATCAAAAATGGAAATTTGACCCGTTACCAATAAAAACAATTGAATGGATAGAAAAACGGTATTTTCAAAATATGTTCACCGACGGTTTTATATTCGATGCGTACTTTCCAGCGAGTACAATACTCACAATATTGAACTATGTTTCACTCTATTTTTCATTATTCGTTTTCAAGATCCTTGAGTTTTATCTACCTACCCATCGAGGAAAACATGTGTGACCAGTTTACGTGGTCTAGCCTCACTCAGGAAACGTATATGCAGCATGCTGTCGGATACTCGCAGGGTTATTTCGTCATAAAATTTTATGATATTACTCGTACATCACGGCGTAGGCGACTTCGTTAGTATTCCACACTGTACGCACATAGTTTGAGTCGAAACAATAAAGACAAACTGGGGAATCAATATTGATCTACCTTATACGTTAGGGAAGCAATAGGTTTCAGAACGGGGTCACATTTCCACGAACTTTTTGATGGCTCCATCCACCCCAACACGAGTTAGAGGAAATGAAACGCTTAAAAATGAATAATACATATACAGCAGAGAGATTAAGAGGATTTATCTGCACTGAGAACTAAAAAATACCTAATTTTAGTTTATTAATTTTTTTTTGTGTTATCAAGGTCAGGAATTGACGACGGAGTTCTTGAACAACAGACAAGGCACACTACGTTGTGATCAAATTAAGCTACATATTATGTGCTGATACATTTAAGATATTTTTACAATTCCATACTAAATTTGCGAAAGGGCGAATAGGATTTGTAAACAAACTTTTATTTTGATGGTTTCTCTTAATTTACTATAATTTCAAAGCAGAAAACAATTGAAATTACTTCTACGAAGGGTAAAAATTTACATAAACGCATATTCCACTCTGCAGCAGACTAGTGAGCAATTCAAGTTTGTTTACAAAAAACAATTTCGCCCTTTTGACGAATTAATATTGAATTATTTACATGTAGAGTAATGAGCCTATTATTGGGTTTCGGACTATTTCGTTAAGGGTTTATATATGATGGGGTCGGTCAAAAAGTCAAACTTTTTGTTCTTTTATCTTAAAGAATAGATTCTTAAGAATGAATCTGAAATCTTTTTAGAGGTCTAAGTACTGTTTCTACGTAGTTCAGTAGTAGTTTTTGTTTTAAATTCTTCGTAACTTAATTGCCGTGTCCTTAAGAAGGCGTTTGGTGTGGCGGGTAAAAAACGGCTTCTTTTTTATTCGCTTAATTGTTAGTTATCCGCAGGAAATTCTAACACAATGATGAGTAAAACAAAATAGGAAAGATATGATAGGTATGCCGAGATATGGCATTTTCTCTTGAATGGATGTGAAACCTTTTCTTTTGGAAGGACAACATCAACGATTGGATATGGGAATATTTATATATATTTTGAAACAACGAGAACTGAATCGTAGTCCCTTCGAATACATCTTAATTTGCCAGATTCCTTCAAGTTTAGATTTGGGTGGTTCAACAATTTTTAGAAACGGTACGGGATAGGGTAAACAGGTCTAATACGCCCCCCTTAAGCAAAAATAGCTATATTTCACCATTCGACGCTATGATCTTCTCACTAACTACTCTAATTTATTGTTAAATTAGTTAGAAATTGGTACCCGTTTCATTTTTTTTTTAAAACATCCTGATACAAGTACAATTAAACATTTTTCAAAGATACCTAAATTCTAGTTTTTTTCTTTCACCCAGGGCAAAATGCCCCCGGTGAAAGTGTAATATGCCCCACAACAAGAGGACGGTATGCCCCACAGCAATCGGTGAGTATGCCCCACAACAATGCGTGGGGCGTTTTGGCCGGTGATGAGCTGTTGTGAATACATGAATAATTCTACACACACACACATACTTTTAAGCCAAGCTATAAACTAAGATAGTAACTATAACATTCTAGTAAGCTACTTGAAATAGTTCTATCGTATCCGACTATTTCTAATTGGTTGTAATGCTACTGGAAAAAGTGGAAGCTTACATAAAAGTAGCTCTTTTGAAACTTTTGTGTATATTGTTGTTTTGCAACATATTAAAAATACCAAACTAACTTAGTATGTTGATTTCATGAAACGATACTGTTATCAGTCATTTTTACTTTTTAGATAATTCAGGAATCCTGGGAATCGAAGAGGGGCATTTTTACCCTACGTAAAGTGAGGCTGTGTGGAGAAAAATTCTCCGCTGATGCCATACCATTTGACCCAATGGCGAACGCTGCTCTAACCAACTTCAAATGGCTTCAAATGGGTAGTATGAAAATAGAAACATGGCAAAAATAGGCTCATTACCCTACTATAATTTATTCTTTTGACTAACTTTAACTTTTTATTACTTTTTGTTTATAGAAATACATGGATTAACGCTTGAATGTGATCTTTTGTTTTGTTTTGAATACATCACGCTTCAAATATATCACGCTAAAATACAGACCGACCGTGATATAATTGAAACATTACTGTATTGTTGCGTTGCAACGGAAAATGCATAAAATAATTGGTAATGTCGTGAAGAATTCATGATTACTAACAGGAATATACTGCGGTACGCGAGGGTTGAGAGGCATTGGGATACGGAATGACTTGCTACGCGTCGTTTTTTCTGTTTAATCGATTTTGATGCAGTTTTTTGCCAAAGAACCGGAAAATATTCCAATTTTCGAAAATGCTTTAAAAATTGTATTCGGAGCTACGACCCCGGAGTAAATCCAGATTGCAGTGGGGTACCAACTTTTGGCCATTTTCAGTTTTTCATAAATATTTTCAAAGCAACGCTAGAATTCAACATTTTTCGACAAGAATTTGTTAGAAATGACCTTCTTACATAATAACTGCATTTCATATATGAGTAATACGAATTGGCCAGTTCCTGGGAGCGATTCCCAAAAGCGGCCATTCATGAGCTTACATTGCATATGCTTTATTATAACAGACACACTAATTTATTTCAACAAATCTTATCAGATCGTCCACTTAGTATAACAAGCAATTAATTCAATAAAGGTTTAATATAGATTTGCCACTATCTGACCAGTTCCGGGAATTCCGGAACACGGTTCCCAGGACGAAATTTATTTTTTATGATAATCATGACATGCGGCACATCAAAAAACATCAACTCGATGATCAATGAAGAATGCAATCATATACGAAGGCATCCGTCCACATGTGGACAATTTATGACCAGTTCCGGGAATTCCGGAATACGGTTCCCAGGACAAATTTTATTTTTATAATAATCGTGGCATGCGGCACATCAAAAAATATCAACTCGATGATCTATGAAGAATACAATCATATACGAAGGTATCTGGATACATATGGACACTTAATGGAGAGTTCCGGGAATTCCGGAACACGGTTCCCAGGACGAATATAATTTTTATGATAATCATGGAATAATGCACATCAAAAAACATCAACTCGAAGATCTATGAAAAATGCAATCATATTGAAGGCAACCGGACACATACGGATAATTGATGGAGAGTTCCGGGAATTCCGGAACACGGTTCCCAGGATGAATTTTATTTTTATGATAACCGTGGCATGCGGCACATCAAAAAACATCAACTCGCTGATCTAGGAAGAATGCAATCATATACGAAGGCAACCGGACACATATGGACACTTGATGACCAGTTCCGGGAATTCCGGGACATGGTTCCCAAGACCAATTGTATTTTTTATGATAATCGTGGCATGCGGCACTTCAAAAAACATCAACTCGAAGGACTGTGAAGAATTCAATCATATACGAAGGCATCCGGATACATACGGACACTTGATGGAGAGTAACATAACCAAACAAATCAATTCGAGGAAAGCAGTCATATATGAAGACATTCGGACACATGCGGTCTATTGATGTTGTGGTTCCGTGGATTCCGGAACACGGTTCCTTGGCCGAAATATTTTTCTGTAAGATCTGTAATGTATTTAAAGCAAAGCCTTGATACTACACTCCGTTACGTAACTTATTTTTTTAAGTTTTACCCAAAATAGCGCGGTCGCATTTTTTGCTTTTGAGCTAACGCTCTCTTGTCCAAAAGTCATCCTCGTGTACTTGCAGTAATTCGCACACAGTGATTGAGTGCAAATATCAACGAACCACAAAGAGATAAAATAGAATTGGATAGTATTTTTTTACCACCACACCCCTCTCTCAACCCACATTATTGACATTTTGTTTTGCGCCGGCTTTACCCTCTACTCCTTCTA
Source organism: Topomyia yanbarensis (assembly GCF_030247195.1). Classification (NCBI taxonomy): domain Eukaryota; kingdom Metazoa; phylum Arthropoda; class Insecta; order Diptera; family Culicidae; genus Topomyia; species Topomyia yanbarensis. Next base: position 116,322,094 of record NC_080671.1, read on the forward strand.
CTATAACATCACCAATACAATACAATGGTAAACTTCATATGCGTGATGAACGATAATTTTTCCCCGTTGGTGTGGTGAAAAAAATTATCGTTCATCACCAGTTTCTCAACCTCATCTTTATCCCCATTTTAGTGCCAATTTGATTTGCCTTTTTAGGAAAATATTTCTCAGCGATCATAATCAATGCTGAAATTTGTGGGAAGTCAAATGAGAAACTCATAAGTAAAATTTCGCAGTATAAGTAACCACAAGTCGCCACAATAAAGTTATTGTTTGTCTCCGATATTCTTATTCAAACTAGACATGTTTGTAGACATGGTATTCAGGAGAGACATTCAGTTTATACGGGACATGTTGTGATAGGAGCCCAAATTTGGAGCGATGACACACTCACATGCGATTTGCTATAATCCGAACAGCTTAAGAGCAACAAAACAAATGCTTTTCTGCTCCAGAGTATTTGTTTTGTGTACTACGGTTTCACAGACCATTAGCAATCGTTCCTTAAAGAAAGGAAAATAAAGCGTGTTCCGGAATTCACGGAACCGGCCATCAAATGTCCGTATGTGTCTGGATGACTGCTTTCTTCGTAGATCATCGAGTAGATGTTTTTTGATGAACCACATACCTGAACTCAAAAACAAACAAAAAAACGAATAAAAAATGTCGTCCTGTGAACTGTGTTCCGGAATTCCCGGAACTGAGAATCTTGTGTCCGGATGCCTTCATATATTATCATGTTCATCTTGGAAAACAAAATTCGACCCGGGAACCGTGTTCCGGAATTCCTCAAACCGGTCATCAAGTGTCCGCTTGTATCGATGCCTTCGTATTCTTCATAGATCATCGAGTTGATGTTTTTTGATGTGCCGTATTTCGGAATTTCCGGAACTGGGCATGAAGTGACCGTATGTGTCAGGATACCTTCGTATATAATTACATTCTTCATAGATCTTCGACTTGACGTTTTTTGTTGTGCCTCAGGCCATGAATATCATAAAAAACAAAATTCGTCCTGGGAACCGTATTCCGGAATTCTCGGAACCGGGCATCATGGGTCCGCATGTGTACGGATGTCTTCATACATGATTGCATTCTTCCTAGATGATCGAGTTGATGTTTCTTGATGTGCCGCATACCACGATTATCATAAAAATAAAATTTGTCCTGGGAACCGTATTCCGGAATTCCCGAAACTGGTCATCAATTGTCCCCATATGTACGGATGCCTTCGTATATGATTGCATCCTTCATAGCTCATCGAGTTGATGTTTTTGATGTGCCGCTTGCCATGATTATCATAAAAATAAAATTTGACCTGGAAACCATGTTTCGGAACTCCCGGAACTGGTCATCAAGTGTCTACATGTTTTTTTTTTTTTTACAATGGAGAAGACCTTTATGTCCTAGCCCAGTACACGTGCTAACGGTAGGGTCCAATCTACCACACGGGGTGCACTTGGGGCGTGTCGGACTCGAATGGTGACCAGCCATTAATACCGACTAAACTCCATTGGGCTCCGCCATCATTCCTCCCAGGAACTACCTCTCGGTATTACTTCTGGGGGGATGGCTGTACTCAATGTACTCATTCACTCTCACTCGCGCGATCATACATCCTGTATGAGGCTTACTTGGGTGCTCTCTCAATCACACTTTGATTCGCTCTCAAACACTCCCACATGAGGCTGACTTTTGTGCTCACCTTTTACGTTCCATGCGAGGCTGACTTGTGTGCTCACCTTACTCATTCCTTGCTAGGCTTACTTTTGTGCTCGCCCTACCCATACATGTGAGGCTGACTTGGGTGCTCACCCTATCACCTGATTCACTCTCAATCGTGCCACTCTATTGTACCTTTGTCACTCCCCCTGGCATCCCATGTGGGACATTTTTCTTAGGCCCCACTTCTGACATACCATGCGAGGCTGACTTGTGTGCTCACCTTTTTCATTCCTTGCTAGGCTGACTTTTGTGCTAGCCTCTACCAACCTGTGAGGCTGACTTTTATGCTCACCCTTAACATGCAGTGTGAGACTGACTTGGATGCTCACCCTTTCACTCCTCTGCCACGCCATGGCGCGCCATGAGGCATCGATAGCTAAGTTCCAACATACTACGCTACGACCCTCCCGTCTTGGCATGAGGCAGTCCACTTATACGCCTATACACTCACTCTTCTGTCTTGCTTCGGGGTGGCTGGGTTTACCCCTTACGCGGTTGGCATTCGCTGCGCCAAACCTGCCTCGGCATGAACAGACCATTCACTCTCTTTTTTTTGCGCTTGGCCTTTTTTTGCTCCAGCTAACCAATCACTAGTTAGCCGTGCCCGTCGTCTGTTGCTCGGTTCGCCAGATTACCTGTAGCCTACTGGCAATCTGGATGGTAGCAGCCGAGACTGCGTTCCACTTCTCCACCGATTGACACATCCGCTGAATAAGGGTATCAGGGGTTGTGTCCCAGCCACAGACGTCGAGCATTGCTCTTCTTTCGACGTCGAACCGATGACATACGAACAGTATGTGTTCGGCAGTTTCATCTACACCTGGGCAGTCCGGGCAGACTGGGACCTCCGCGTGCCCGAACCTGTGGAGGTACTGACGGAAACAGCCATGGCCTGACAGGAATTGTGTCAGGTGGAAGTGAACTTCCCCATGGGGTCTTCCCACCCAGCTCGATATGATAGGTATCAGCCGGTGGGTCCACCTACCTTTCGAGGAGTTGTCCCACTCACGCTGCCACCTGGCGACCGAGGTCACCCTGGTGCGCTCGCGGGCTCCCCTATTTCCACATAGCTCAAAGCACTCCTCATCTTCCCGAATGACCAGCCCGACTGGCATCATGCTCGCTATCACGCAGGATGCATCGTGTGATACCGTGCGGTAGGCAGATATCACTCTGAGGCACATCACGCGGTAGGTGCTCTCCAGTTTCTGTAGGTAACTGGTTACCCTCAGTGCTCTTGACCATGACGGGCCGCCGTACCTGAGGATAGATACGGCAACGCCTGCCAGTAACCTACGTCTACTGGCGCACACCTTTGAGCTGTTGGACATCATTCTCGATAGTGCCGCAACAGCAGTCGACGCTCTCTTGCACGTATAGTCGACATGGCTGCCGAAGGTCAGCTTGTCGTCTATAATGACTCCGAGAGACTTCAGACTTCGCTGTGAAGTGATCGCGACTTCTCCCACATGGATAACTGCATGTTGTGCCGACTTGCGGTTGTTGACGATAACTACCTCCGTCTTATGATGAGCGAGCTCCAGGCCTCTCGCGCTCATCCATTCCTCCACCGTGCTAATCGCGTGTTCTGCGGTTAGTTCTACCTCAGGAATTGACTCCCCGTAGACCTCCAAGGTTACGTCGTCGGCAAAGCCGACGATCTTGACCCCAGGAGGGAACTTCAGTCTCAGAACCCCGTCGTACATGAGGTTCCATAGCACCGGGCCTAGGATCGAGCCCTGCGGGACTCCGGCGGTAATCGGAACCCTTTTCTGACCGGCATCGGTCTCGTATATCAGTACGCGGTTTTGGAAGTAACTTTCCAGGATCCGGTACAGACCCACCGGTAGGCTAAGCCGGTGTAACGAGAGCGCGATGGCATCCCAGCTTGCGCTGTTAAATGCGTTCTTCACGTCAAGTGTCACTAACGCACAGTATCGAATACCTCGCCTTTTTCGTTGGATCGCTATCTCGGCAGTATTTATCACTGAGTTGAGAGCGTCCACTGTGGACTTACCCTTCCGAAAGCCAAACTGGTTGCTTGACAGACCGTCCGTACCTTCCGCGTACGGAGTGAGCCTGTTGAGGATGATCCTCTCAAGCAGTTTGCCAGTCGTGTCTATCAGACAGATTGGTCTGTACGCCGATGGGTCGCCTGGCGGCTTCCCGGGCTCCGGCAACAGCACCAGTTTCTGCCTTTTCCATCTATCGAGGAAACGGCACTCGTCAAGGCATCTCTGCATAGATAGCCTGAACATGTTCGGGTTCGCTATGATCGCTGCCTTGAGAGCGTTGTTTGGAACTCCATCCGGCCCTGGAGCTTTGTTCATTGCTAGGGATTTAGCCACTGCGAGTAGTTCTTCATTCGTCACTGGAGCCACCATTTCGACCGTGCCCGCACTGTCTCGTAGTGCAGGTGGCCAGGGGCTTGTGGCTCGAGACGGGAAGAGTACTTCGATAATCGTTGCCAACCGGTCCGGAGACCGTTCTGGGGGTGAGGAGCCCCCTTTGGTCTTGGCCATCACAATCCGGTAGGCGTCACCCCACGGATTCGCGTTGGCACTCTCACACAGGTTGTCGAAACACGCTCTCTTGCTGCTCTTAATAGCCTTGTTAAGGGCCAATTTCGCAGCTCGAAACACTTCACGGCGGTTCTCTCTTGCATCGTCGGTGCGAGCTCTTTTCATCCTACGTCTAGCTCTGAGACAGGCTGACCGTAGAGCTGCAATCTCGGCACTCCACCAGTATACCGGGCATCTACCGTTTCTTGGCAGTGTTTTTCTCGGCATAGTGGCATCGCACGCGCGTGATAGAACAGCTACCAGCGCATCCCCGCTTAGACTGTCGGTGTTGGCCTCCAGTCCCAGAGCCGCGGTGAAAGCTTCGCTGTCGAAGTGATTGGACTTCCACCCGCGTACCTGACAGGGATCTCCCGCCCTCGGATGCTGCACACCATAGTTGATCTTAAACCGGATTGCTAAATGATCGCTATGGGTGTAGCCTTCGTCTACCCTCCATTTCATGCCTGGAGCCAGACTCGGGCTGGCAAAGGTCAAATCAATCTACGCCTCCACTCCGTTTCTACGGAATGTACTAGCGGAGCCATCATTAGCTAGCACAGTATCGAGTTTCGCAAGCGCTTCCATTAGCGCTTGACCCCTGCTATTTGTACAGCGGCTGCCCCACTCCACTGCCCAAGCGTTAAAGTCTCCCGCTATTACTACCGGTTTCCGGCCCACGAGGTCCAACGAGAGCCTGTCGATCATCTGGTAGAACTGTTCTATTGGCCACCTTGGTGGGGCGTAGCAGCTGCAATAGAACACACCATTGATCTTGGCAATCGCCACACCCTCGGCACCCTTTGGGAAGACCCCATGGGGAAGTTCACTTCCACCTGACACAATTCCTGTCAGGCCATGGCTGTTTCCGTCAGTACCTCCACAGGTTCGGACACGCGGAGGTCCCAGTCTGCCCGGACTGCCCAGGTGTAGACGAAACTGCCGAACACATACTGTTCGTATGTCATCGGTTCGACGTCGAAAGAAGAGCAATGCTTGACGTCTGTGGCTGGGACACAACCCCGGATACCCTTATTCAGCGGATGTGTCAAACGGTGGAGAAGTGGAACGCAGTCTCGGCTGCTACCATCCAGATTGCCAGTAGGCTACAGGTAATCTGGCGAACCGAGCAACAGACGGCGGGCACGGCTAACTAGTGATTGGTTAGTTGGAGCGAAAAAGGCCAAGCGCAAAATAAGAGAGTGAATGGTCTGTTCATGCCGAGGTAGGTTGGCGCAGCGAATGGCAACCGCGTAAGGGGTAAACCCAGCCACCCCGAAGCAAGACAGAAGAGTGAGTGTATAGGCGTATAAGTGGACTGCCTCATGCCAAGACGGGAGGGTCGTAGCGTAGTATGTTGGAACTAAGCTATCGATGCCTCATGGCGTGGCAGAGGAGTGAAAGGGTGAGCATCCAAGTCAGTCTCACACTGCATGTTAAGGGTGAGCATAAAAGTCAGCCTCACAGGTTGGTAGCAAGCAAGGAATGAAAAAGGTGAGCACAAAAGTCAGCCTCGCATGGTATGTCAGAAGTGGGGCCTAAGAAAAATGTCCCACATGGGATGCCAGAGGGAGTGACAAAGGTACAATAGAGTGGCACGATTGAGAGTGAATCAGGTGATAGGGTGAGCACCCAAGTCAGCCTCACATGTATGGGTAGGGCGAGCACAAAAGTAAGCCTAGCAAGGAATGAGTAAGGTGAGCACACAAGTCAGCCTCGCATGGAACGTAAAAGGTGAGCACAAAAGTCAGCCTCATGTGGGAGTGTTTGAGAGTGAATCAAAGTGTGATTGAGAGAGCACCCAAGTAAGCCTCATACAGGATGTATGATCGCGCGAGTGAGAGTGAATGAGTACATTGAGTACAGCCATCCCCCCAGAAGTAATACCGAGAGGTAGTTCCTGGGAGGAATGATGGCGGAGCCCAATGGAGTTTAGTCGGTATTAATGGCTGGTCACCATTCGAGTCCGACACGCCCCAAGTGCACCCCGTGTGGTAGATTGGACCCTACCGTTAGCACGTGTACTGGGCTAGGACATAAAGGTCTTCTCCATTGTAAAAAAAAAAAAAAAAAAAACACCCTCGGCGGAGGGGTGTATTACCTCTTGAACCGGGAACCTTCCCGTTGTACAGATTGCCACCATTCCAGACCCGTCCGACACCCAATTGCCGTTGCCGGCCGGGATGCTGTACGGGTCTGATAAGAGGGCGACATCTGTCCTCGACTCCGAGACCGACTGCCACAGCAGCTGTTGGGCTGCTGCACAATGGTTAAGATTTAGCTGTGTGACTCTCACGGCTTCTTCTTATTTAACTCGCCGAAGGGACACGAAGGTCCGCCCATAGCATGTTTATGGGCTTGCTTCTTAGCGGTGCAGATAAGGCACTTATATGCCTTAGTGCACCCCCGCTCTTTATGTCCCTCCTCGCCGCAGCGACGACATAACTTGCTCCTATCTATGCCTTTGCATTCGTACGCTTTGTGGCCGGATTCGAGGCACCGATAGCACCTATCCACTGAAGGCGGCTGGGGTATACTAATAGGTCATACCGACCAGCCGATCTTCAGCTTCCCTTTCTCGGTTACCTTTTTGGCATCCGCATTCAGTAGCCTAAGGTAGGCTACTTGGGTGCCAGAGGGTCCGTCTCTCAATCGCACAGAGGCCCGCTCGATTGTGACGTCGCAGTGCTCCTTGACGGCTGCGACGACGTCTTCTGCGGTCGTGAACTCGTCCAAGTGCTTGCACTGGAGAGTTATTTCCGCACCTAGCGACCTGATTTGGGCGCCCTCACCAAGGACCTCTTGGGCCAAGGCCTTGTATACTGCACTTGATTGTGCGCCTCGCTTCAGCACCAGGAGCATCTCTCCCGTGTTGGTGCGTCTTACGCTACGCACATCCTGCCCAAGGGCCGAGAGGCTTTCGGCCGCCTTCATCGATTTAAGGACATCGGCGTATTTGTCCTTGTCGGTTTTTAACCACAAGGCTTCGCCTCTGTCCTTGGCCTTCCTCGCAGGCCGCGGTACCTCCGGTTTCGGTGCCGGCTTTTTTTTGGTGACCAGCGTCCAGGGGTTTGAGCCCCCCTGCCCCGGTCGTGCCGGGTTGCTGGTACCATCGCTCTCCACAGCGAGGTCACTCTCGCCCTCGCTTACCTCACCCAGGCGGCGTTTGACCTTGACGGTTGCACGCCGAGTGATGTCGGTTTTGGCACCCTCGCCTGGCGACTTCCTAGGGCGCTTCGCATTCGATGCCGTCTTGCGATTGCCCTTTCCTTTTCCCTTCGAGGGGAACTCGGTCGCCGCTTCGATCGACGTGGCTGCTCCGTAGAAGATAAAGGCCACTGTTTGTGAACCTCTATCGACCTTCTCTCTTTCCTCCCTATTGGAGGCCACTGTCTGGGTTTCTCTGTCGGGCCTCTCCCGACATTCCACCCTCTCAACATAGGCCTGCTGTTCCTGTCTTGCGACACGAACAGCTTTCCGGAGCTCCAGAAGGCTCAACTTCAACTCCTTGGCTATGTTCTGCTTTGCGCTAGCGAAGTCGATTATAGAATCGAGTTGCTTCGCTACTTTGCGCATCGCAGATATTGGCCCCTCCGATGCATTGGTAGGGTTATTGCCTACCGCCGCTGGGGGGTCACTGGTGCTTTCGGATGCAGCACTCATCGCTCCACTACTCTCCCCACGGGGGGGAGACCTCGCCAAACCACCTCTAGCGAAGGGGTTTGGCACCTCCGTCTGTTTCTTTTTATTTTTATTTATCTCCATGTAAAGTCCTACGAGTAGCGCGAGAAATATATGTCCGCTACGCCAGAGCTCCGCATTAGCGTGGTAAGGGACGCTTACTGTGGGGGTTGCTCAGGTACCCCACAGGCTCCGTTAACGATCGAGCATCTTTTTCACCCCCTCGATCACTCATCCCTCGGCACGGGTCGCTTCACGCCTTGGAATTGGGGTTATGCCCTACCTTGCTTTACGTGGTGATCTCGGCCCGGATCATCACAACCATCCTCCTTTACCAGGGCTTTGGACCTGTAGCTCTGGTTCTCAATAGTTGCATGTACGTATGTTATTACAGACATGCTACTATTGAGATCCGTCATTCGCTAGCGGAGTTAAGTGTCTACATGTGTACGGATGCCTTCGTATATGATTACAATCTTCACAGATCATCGAGTTGATGTTTTTGATGTGCCGCATGCCACAATTTTAAAAATAAATTTTGACCTGGGAACCGTGTACCGGATATCCCAGAACCGGCCATCAAGTGTCCGTATGTGTCCGGATGCCTTATTATATGATTACATTCTTCATAGCTCATCGAGTTGATGTTTTTTGCTGTGCCGCATGCCACGATTAACATAAAAATAAAATTTGTCCTGGGAACCGTATTCCGGAATTCCCGGAACTGGTCATCAATGATCCACATGTGTACGGATGTCTTCGTATATGATTGCATTCTTCATAGCTCATCGAGTTGATGTTTTTTGATGTGCCGCATGCTATGATTATCGTATAAATAAAATTTGACCTGGGAACCATGTTCTGGAATTACCGGAAATGGTCATCAAGTGTCTACATCTGTCCGGATACCTTCGTATATGATTACATTCTTCATAGTTTATCGAGTTTATGTTTTTTGATGTGCCGCATGCCACGATTATCATAAAAATAAAATTTGTCCTGGGAACCGTGTTCCGGAATTCCTGAAACTGGTCATAAATTGTCCACATGTGTACAGATGCCTTCGTATATGATTGCATTTTTCATTGATCATCGAGTTGATGTTTTTTGATGTGCCGCATGCCATGATTATCATAAAATTTTTTTGGCACGGGAACCGTGTTCCGGAATTCTCGGAACTGGTGATGAATGGTCCACATGTGTACGGATGCCTTCGTATATGATTACATGCTTCATAGTTTATCGAGTTTATGTTTTTTGATGTGCCGCATGCCACGATTATCATAAAAATAAAATTTGTCCTGGGAACCGTGTTCCGGAATTCCAGGAACTGGTCATAAATTGTCCACATGTGTACGGATGCTTTCGTAAATGATTGCATTCTTCATTGATCATCGAGTTGATGTTTTTTGATGTGCCGCATGCCATGATTATCATAAAAATAAAATTTGTCCTGGGAACCGTGTTCCGGAATTCCCGGAACTGGTAATAAATTGTTCACATGTGTACGGATGACTTCGTATATGATTGCATTCTTTATTGATCATCGAGTTGATGTTTTTTGATGTGCCGCATGCCATGATTATCATAAAAAAAATTTGGCACGGGAACCGTGTTCCGGAATTCTCGGAACTGGTCATCAAGTGTCTACATGTGTCCGGATGCCTTCGAATGTGATTGCATTCTTCGTAGATCATCGAGTTGATGTTTTTTGATGTGCCGCATGCCATGATTATCATAAAAAATAAATTTCGTCCTGGGAACCGTGTTCCGGAATTCCCGGAACTGGTCAGATCTATATTAAACCTTTATTGAATTAATTGCTTGCTATACTAAGTAGACGATCTGATAAGATTTGTTGAAATAAATTACTGTTTCTGTTATAATAAAGCATATGCAATGTAAGCTCATGAATGGCCACTTTTGGGAATCGCTCCCAGGAACTGGCCAATTCGTATTACTCATATATGAAGTGCAATTATTATGTAAGAAAGTCATTTCTAACAAATTCTTGTCGAAAAATGTTGAATTCTAGCGTTGTTTTGAAAATATTTATGAAAAACTGAAAATGGCCAAAAGTTGGTACCCCACTGCAATCTGGATTTACTCCGGGGTCGTAGCTCCGAATACAATTTTTAAAGCATTTTCAAAAACTGGAATAATTTCCGGTTCTTTGGCAAAAAACTGCATCAAAATCGATTAAACAGAAAAAAAAAAAAAGTTATGGCCAATTGAACGTCGATTTTGGTGTATCGTAGAGGGCTTGGTAGTTTGAAGGTTAAAAGTGCAAGAAAATATCCGTTTTTCTAGCCGCTTTGCGCGGTTTTTATGAGGTTACAGCTAATAGGAGAAATATTGGGAGTTTTCCTGTGACTGGAAGAAGCTTTCGATCGCTCTCTTACTTTTGAATCGTTGCGCTGGATAGTCAAGAGTCCAGTTTGAGTACTTTGGCTGTTTTTTGTGGTTTTTGCGTTGGCCGTCGTTCTGTCCGTTTAATAAATTTGATGTACCGTTCCAAATTCAGTGGTTTGTGTCGTGCGTTTCTCGGTTTGTGAAGCCTGAAGAAGTGGATCCTAGAAGCGGATTTCGCCTAGTTCTGGATCCTGGCCGTAGCAAAGGCCGAAGAAACTGTGCAAAGACCGCTCGAGGACGTATTTGGCGGTCCGTGGGTAAGTCATATTTGTATTTCCTTTGTTTCTTGATTTTCGATATTTCTGTGTATTTTTGCGGTAGTTTTGGGCTTTCCACGATATTGCCACATACCTAAATATAGCGCGAATCTGAATGTCCACCCCCCTGGGGTAAGAGTCCGGGCAAATTAATTAGAAAACCGCCAACACATCTGCTTTTCGCGGGTGGCGCTAAAGTGTTAGCTGGTAAAGTTTGCGCCATCTTCCTATTAAACCGGCATAGCGATACGTCACACGTAGCAATATAGGGGAACCCGGGGCAATTAGGACAGTGGGGGTAATTCGGGCCCCTTCGATTTCTCCGAAAATAGCAAGACATTCTAACTATTGTACATATTGGTGGAACCGCTATTCTGAAACAATAATTTTGAGAGCTGAATTTGATTTTTTGTTCTTTATAGAAAGGAGATACAACGTGTTTCGTTGTTTTGCCATTCTCAAAACAAAAATCATTATAATGGAAAAACCGTGATAAAAGCAACAAATAAAAGTGAAAAAATAAAAGGTAAGTGTTTTGGAAAACTTGAGGCTCCTATTTTATGGAATGATTTTGTTTGGGTGAAAACAGAGATATTTTCCAGACGCTCACCACATTTGTGCGATATGAGCGTGCGGGGCTATTCGGACCCCCTATTCCGTCAACCACCGTTCAGCGGCTTGCGGCTGCGCACACCATTGCACACGCCACAGCAAAGAAAATACATGGGCCGCCAATCGACAGCTGCGACAGACCAGATTAAGGTATTGTAAATGCATAGGTAAACATAATTCCATTGTAAAAATATTAAATAAAAATGACGGTTTGAATTGCACCGTAGCACAGTGGCACCTGTTCATACAAAGTTGTGACAAAATTATAAAAATTGGTCTATGTAGCCAAAACTTGGGGTTTTAACTAATTTTAGGTCGCTGAATTTATTTCTACTATCGGTTTTGATATTCCATATTTCATTTTTTTGACTACTTTTATATAAACCCATTTGAATGCGTTGGTCGTTAAAGGGTTAATATAAACATTAGTCATAGTAGCCAATCTCACCGAATAGCAGAAATGGTTGACAAAATAGTAAAAATCACTAATTTTTCAGTAATATGATATTGTTAGGGCAATTAATTTGTAAGGCGATTTATAAGCTATTATCAAAAACATAGATATACCAACTTCGGCGCAAAAATGCGCAAGATGAGCCCTATATATCTTGAGTCTACACTAAATTTTGAGTCAGATTAATGATAAGTAACCCATGGGAGACCATTTCAAAAATTGGGAGACGCATAAAGATAAATTACTGATAAGGTATGAAACTTTTTAATTGGAGTTTTTTGATGCAGAACAAACGTAAATCACTTTTACACAAAAATCTCCCATCTATAGTTTAGCATATTCATTCTTCTTTTAAATGAACTTAAAATTGTTCCAATCGGCTCTGTAGTTATGGAGATATCGCCTTTTGAAACTCTAAGATACTAGAAATTCTAATGAATTGAATTGAACAGAAATCCTCTACATCACTTGCTTCAACGACAAGCTAAAAATTCATTTTTCATCCGATTATAGTAAAATTTTGAAATACCTTTATTAAAACTGAGAGAAAAATAAAATAAATATTTACAAAAGAAATACAAGACATTGATTTTTGGGGTTTTGTCACTCGTCGTGCCACTGCACTATGGTCCCAAAGCTGTATTTAGGAAGACAAAACTGTTTGCGCCTAAACCGTTGGTTTTAGATATATAGTATCTTCGGCAAACTTTCTTAGAACTTTCTTGCCGATTTTTTTTTATATTAGTTGAATTAGGGTGGTCCTTGTGGACAGGGTGTTCAAAGTATCAAAATAGTGTTCTACAAAGTTATAAATCAATCAAATTGAAGCAACTTTTCTGAAAAAATTATGTGGCTATTTCTAATGGTTCATGTGCTATGATTTTTGCCAATATTTAAGGTAGGGTGGCTCTTTAAAAATTGGTTTTCTATTAATATCTTTTTATGTGTTAATTTATCGCTAATACTTTGTTCAAGAGGTTTTTAGAACTTTTGTAAATACACATTTTTGCCGAAGCAATGAAGTTTCTATCTCTTTTGTTTGCATAGTTACAGGCGATTTTCAAAACGAAAATGGTTTTTTTTTTCAAAGATATATATCTTCCAACATTGCAAATGGATTTTCAATCTTTTAATTTCATTTGAAAGATCGGAACTTTTGTAGTTTTTGGTGAAAAAACTGCGGGAGCGTTATTTCTGTAAAACAAATAATTAATTTTTGAAAATGGTGTATTTTTCAACAAAAATCGTTCATAGCTTTTCAAATAGACGAGATAATAATTTTGTTACTTCAGCAAAAATATTCGCCATACAAAGTTCTAAAAGTTCTGCAAACAAACTTTTACGATAAATCAATGTATGAAACGGATGGATTTGTAAACGTTTTTGAAAGAACAATCTACCGTACGTCTAAATAGTACAGTGGATTTACAGTAGAGTTAGCTGCAAACTATCGTTAATTCTAAATCGGCCAACAAAAGTTATCTATGCTCACTTAAGTAAATCCTTTTTGGTTTGTACTAGTGTTCAAAACGAGTGCTAGAAAGAAAATGTTTAAGTTCACGTCTTGTTATCTCAAAATAAAATCTTGAAACGAGTTTGTTATTCATAGCAGCGGAAATTATTGTATGCTTTTCCAAAATGTATGCAATGTTTGAAAGTATAAATTAATTATCGACTATAATGACGGCTGTGGGTAAGTTAAGGAAAGATTCTCAATTTTTTGTTATTTCAAAGCAAATAAAAGTAAGAGGTCTGAAAATCTTTCTAACTTTTATTTAGAGTTTACTATAGTACGCTATTAACACTATTCTGAATTCACGCTAACAAGTAGTTGTACGGTAAAATGTTGTGTTTTCAAACAGTGTCACATATTCAATAGATTTTCATTATAACACACATTGACTATTTCTCAGTTGATTTTACCATAAGAGATTGAGCGATGAAAACGTGACCTCTTAAAATCACTATTTCTAATTTGTCACTTCATACATTGATTTATCGTAAATACTTTCTTTGCAGCACTTTTAGAACTTTGCATGGCGAAGATTTTTGCTGAAGTAACAAAGTTATTATCTCGTCTATTTGAAACGTTATGAAGGATTTTTGTTGAAAATACACCATTTTCAAAAATTAATTATTTGTTTTACAGAAATAACGCTCCTGTAGTTTTTTCACCAAAAACTACAAAAGTTCCGATCTTTCGAATGAAATTAAAAGATTGAAAATCCATCCGCAATATTGGAAGATATATAGCTTTGAAAAAAACCATTTTTGTTCTGAAAATCGCCTGTAACTATGCAAACAAAAGAGATAGAAACTTCATTGCTTCGGCAAAAATGTGTATTTACGAAAGTTCTAAAAACCTCTTGAACAAAGTATTAGCGATAAATTAACACATAAAAAGATATTAATAGAAAACCAATTTTTAAAGAGCCACCCTACCTTAAATATTGTAAAAATCATAGCACATAAACCATTAGAAATAGCCACATAGTTTCTTCAGAAAAGTTGCTTCAATTTGATTGATTTATAACTTTGTAGAACATTATGTAGCTGAATTTTACATATCAAAGAAGTTGATACTTTGAACACCCTGACCACAAGGACCACCCTAATTCAACTAATATAAAAAAATCGACAAGAAAGTACTAACAAAGTCTGCCGAAGATGCCGTATATCTAAAACCAACGGTTTAGGCGCAAACAGTTTTGTCTTCCTAAATACAGCTTTAGGACCATAGTGCACTGTGTGTAGGGAGGTCCGAATTACTCCTACATTGTAAAAGGCTGGAAAAACGTAGAGTTCTGCAAATCGCCGCGTAGCGCTGCCATTGAGTGGTGCAGGTGAACCTTTTAGGGCACCAAAATGTAGCTGAGGTTTCAAACTAACAATTAGGACTTTTGACCGGTAACTTTTTTCACATCTATCCACCTAAAAGGGTGATGTGCTTAAGTAGTTCTGAATAGCCTCGGGTTCCCCTATAATTAATACTATAGTGGTAATAACAGAGTTAGTTAGTTGGGGAGTAATTGAAATATATTTACATCATTAAAAAAAATTGGTAATAGAAACGAATTTTAAAACAACTTAATCCACCTAGCAGTGCATGAACCATTTCTTACACATATAACATAGCATGTCACACAAGATCGGGGAGCAGAACGAAAAGAAAATGGCAAAATTTTGGGTTCCCAGGAAATCCCTGGCGAGAAAATTCAAAAAAAATTGGAACGGGGCTGTGTGGTTTAAAACCAAAGTATGTATGTAGAGCTAGGGGTGTTCAATAAGAAGGATATCATAGAAAATAGTGTTTCGTCTGGCGCCTAGGCCCTACGTTGTGTAGTCGATTCGTCTTTTAATCGGAATATGCGGGACCAAGAATTCATTTTATTCCTCGGGTTGCAGAGACATGTGAACAGAGAAATAAACCATCAAACCGTGTGAATAAAACGAGCAATAGCCATATACTAAAACCAATTTTATTCCTCGCGTTACCACAGAGAAAAACCGACCATCTCTGACGGTGGTCTACAATCGTAACTGATACATTTATTCTTACTGGATCAACTTATGAAGTACATTGAACAATTGCAGTAAAACTGGCAAAACATTTACATCCATACTATACCATGATCTCTCGTTACTCTTCTCTCTCTCACTCTCTTTCTCACGTTCTCACGATCATAAGTCACTACATGCAGTGTACTCAATACGAGTTACGATCGATATATAAATGATATGTCGAGGAACCTACCAAGAATGATGCTGTGACACAACAAATGGTCATCTTAAATTTTCACATAAAGTCTTTCATCAAATGCTTATTACATCTAAAAAAGAATCTATGCAACTTTTAAGTTCAATCGGACATCATTAAGGTGGTCTAGCGTTTGAATTTTTTTTTCGAGAATTGTCCAACTGGAGCTGTCGAGCTAGGTTCTCGGAAGGGCTCCCCGTCAGAATCACACACTACAATTGCAGACGAGACAGGCAATGGCGCCCACTAAAACACTGTATTAGGCCAATTATGTCGGTTCGATTCCTGCTTGAGAAACATATCTTTTCCCAGTGTTTCCAATAAAAAGGTGAATTTTCACCGTTTCCTTCATTCTTACCGTTCCGGTCATTCTTTCTCTGTCTGTCTTTTTTATTAATTGACATGCATCTAAACTGTTAGTACCGAGGGCAGAGTCTTCCGGGCGTGCCCGATTCATGATCGCGCGAGCGCGGGAGTTTGTAGGTTAACGTTTGCGATCGCGTTTGTAAGTTAATGTATGCTGAGACGTCCACCTTATCACCGGGGTGTTATCATGTTTGCGAGATCGTGGACAACGTAGGTTGCTTGGATAATCGCGAGGGACTCAAACGTTTGTATGCGGACGTGATTTTGTAACATATTTGCGTGTGCCTGAATGGTCGCGCGATCCGTGAGTCTGATATTAAATTTTCGGTGTACGGTTCAGATTCTAGCAGAGAGCCGATTCCCTTATATCGCTAGGGTTCCCGCTCATGTCGCGTATTTTCTTAATTGGTCCAGCTGAAGACATGGACCTAGGCTTCTACGATCGACTTCCGGACGTGATTGATTCGTGATCGCGTGCGCGAGGGCATTTTTGTAGGTTCCCGCTTGAGAATTTATGAGTGTTAAGACGTTCACTATCACCGAGATGTTACCATGTTTGCGAGATAGCGCGCGTAGATATTCGTGGGTGGTCGCGAAGAGCTCAAGCGTTTATATGTTAACGTGTTTTTCGCGTGTGCTAGCGTGTATGTAACTTCGCGTGTATAGTATGCCATAAACACATGTTGAATTTCATCAATATGAACGACGCCATATTTGACGAAAAAAAATCATTCTACATATAACATCTAATCAGGAATCCATCCAATCTCAACCGGTACAGAATTATTAAACATAAGAAAAACTGCAAAAAATGCATGACTTACAGCATACAGCGGAAATGTTATTACAAATAGAGGATTTTAGGAACAAAATACATATCCCAAAACCCTAACTTTGCATTTTCAAGAAACGGATGCATTCTTATTCAAATACTAAGATTGTTCCCTTACAAAATGCATAAAATTTAATTTTCTAATGGCTAGCTCGAAAGTTATAGCGTTTTATTCATTTTTCTAACCCCGGGCCCCGTGGTGGTGGAGGAACGCCACGTGGGAAGCTGAGCTGCAAGCAACCGGGCGGGTCATAGGTGGTGGATAATGCTTAATCGCGATAGCAACTAGTTGTGATTCGCGACCCGAACCAGCAGCGGGGGCTGACTGCGGGTGTGGTAGGACGAGGTAGTGGGCCCTATACGTCCTAGGCCTAAATACCACATGCCCTAAAGCAGCCCTGACAAGGCGAGCCAGTGCCGCCTTTAAATAAGCGCTTAGCCCAAATCCCTCTCCTCCCGTTATCCTTCCTTCCTTCCTTCCTTCTGCGGCTGTTCGCCCATCTAAATATGGAAGCTGTCCTTCAATGTCAGCTTCTTTCACCGAACAGCCTAGATAAGCCATGTAGTGTCGGTAGTGGTTGTTTCAACCGGCTAAGAATTACACTACGGACTACCTGTTTCAGTGGTAAAAATCTACCAAACAGGGAACCCCAATTCCATAGTGTCATGCGACCCGTGCTATGGGTAAAATTGTTGAGGGGGTTTAAAACATTCTCAATGGCGAACGGAGCCTGGGAAGAGTCGGGCGAACTCCCCAGTACGCTGCATTACGCAGCGGAACGTTCACTCTACACACCGATTTTTTTTCACCGATGATCCACTTAATTTTGCCGAATTTTTGTTGGCTGGGGGTTTGCAGAGACTTTCGGCTGATGGTAGTTCGGTTAAGTTTTGTTGAGTCTCGATTATCAAATTTCGATGTGTACAGATGAACCTGCCCAGAGGCCGTGTGGTATCCGGCCTAGAATTGAGCCACTGGAGTCCTGCTGCCATGTCGTAGGAGGCGACTGAAAGTAGGAGACCCTAAGTCAAGGTGTAGTTCCGTGCCGAGGACTTAATGATTGGAGGGTCTAAAATATGCCAGTCGCGCACGGAGCATTTTGGGTTTTGCCCTTGCTGTGTTATGCGAATCTCTGACACAGTGGACCATTATTTTCTTCGCAAATCGTGGGAATCAAATGATCATGTCCCATTTAAACCTGATATGGCTCGCTAAATGCGTTAACATCCCAACTCGCTTGGTGTCCTCTAGTTGTTGTGCAATTTGTGTTGGAGATGAAATGTACAGTTCTCTAATCAACAATGGTTAGAATAGCACAAGTCAATCTCCAACATAAACGTACAGCAACTATGAATTTATCTCGACTCATGCAGGAAGGTAAAGCTTCCATAGCATTGGTTCAAGAACCGTATTTCCATAAAGGAAACTTCTATTTTGGAAAGTTACTTAACACTGCCTTCATTGCTTACAACAAGACAGGCATGACTAACCCACGTGAAATGCCTCGTGCTTGCATTCTTGCAAATAAGGCTATTGACGCGTGTCTCATATCGGAGCTCACAACTCGCGATATCTGTGTTGTCACAGTTACATTGACTGTCGGAAACGTAGACAAAAAATATATATATTGTTCAGCATACCTACCGCATAACGAATCATCTCCTTCTGATGATTTCAAAAGCGTTGTATCATATTGTAGCAGAAATGGGCTTCCGCTCATTATCGGCAGTGATGCGAATGCTCATCACATCCTTTGGGGCAGCTCAGACATCAATCTGAGAGGCTCTGAACTGATGGAGTACATAAGTAGTACAAATCTCCATATTCTGAATGTGGGAAACCGACCAACTTTTGCGAGGTCTGGGAGGGAGGAGGTGTTAGACATAACACTTTGCTCTGATAGAATTTTGCATGAACTGGGAAATTGGCAGGTTCCAAATGAAACTGAACCGTCTCTATCCGATCATAAATATATATTTTTCGAGCATTTTGATGTCACCTTCAATGTGGTGACATATCGTAATCCTAAGTCTACAAACTGGGACCTCTTTTTGGAAAACTTAGCGACTAAATTTCATGGATATTTTCCAATAATTAGTCAACTAGACGACTTAGATGACGTCGTGGATACGACAAACTCATTCATATTAGCATCCTACGAAGAAGCTTGTCCACTTCGTACTGTTAAATCGACTAGGGGAACCCCTTGGTGGAGGGCTGAGCTTGATAGAATGAAGAAAGTTATGAGAAGAGCTTGGAACCGGCGTCAGCGTGATGACTCCAGGGCTTTCAGGTCAGCTCGTAGTGCATATAAGAAATGTCTTAGATCTGCAGAACGGGCTGGCTGGCAAAGCCTATGCACTAATGTCTCTAGTCTGAACGAGGCTAGCAGATTAAATAAAATTCTCTCCAAATCGAATGATTTTCAGATGAACTCCTTGAAAACCAGAGATGGTGTTTATGTGACAGACGAAAAAGATGTTCTTAATTGTCTCTTCGACACACACTTTCCAGGTTGTATCGATCCGGAGTTGATCAATGTTCACAGATCTAATTCTGGTGATTCGGACTCGTGGGCGCTAGCACGCACATTGGTTTCCACTGAATCGGTCAAGTGGGCAGTTGACAGCTTTGCTCCATACAAATCACCCGGAAAGATGGAATACTTCCCGTGCTACTGCAAAAGGGATTTGATATTCTTAAACATGTCTTGAAAAAGATTTTGCTTTCCAGTCTTGCTACCGGGTATATCCCGAAAGCATGGCGAGAAATAACTGTTAGATTTATTCCCAAAGGGGGGCGCTCAAGCTATGAAGAAGCCAAGAGTTTTAGGCCTATCAGCTTAAGTTGTTTTCTTCTGAAAGCTTTGGAACGGATAATCGATCATCACATCAGGAACGTTAGTTTAGTTGAATATCCACTGCACAAAATGCAACATGCATATCAGTGTGGGAAATCCACGATCACTCTGCTTCACGATGTTGTTTACAACATTGAGAAAGCCTTCTCGCTCAAGCAATCTAGCTTGGGTGTATTCCTAGATATTGAGGGTGCTTTTGACAATGTGTCCTTCCAGTCTATTCTGGAAGCGACGCGCGGTCATGGGATACCTGCATGTATCTCAGGTTGGATAAACGCAATGCTTAGTAACCGCATACTTTGCTCGTCACTGCGACAGGCTGAGATACGGAAGTTGAGTATTTGCGGTTGTCCTCAGGGCGGCGTTCTGTCACCTTTGTTATGGAACTTAGTAGCTGACGGCTTGTTGAAGAAACTCAATGAGCTTGGATTTCCAACCTACGGGTTTGCTGACGATTACCAAATACTAATTACTGGATTTTGCATCGGAACAATCTTTGACTTGATGCAACAGGCATTAAGAGCTGTCGAACAGTGGTGTCGACAAGTTAAACTATCAGTTAACCCAAGCAAAACTTCAATGGTTCTTTTCACGAAGAAGCGAATAACAACCGGGGTTCGTCCCTTGCAGTTCTTTGATTCTGAGCTGCTGTGTGCAGATCAAGTCAAATACGTTGGAGTCATATTGGATTCCAAACTGAATTGGTCTGCTCACATTGAGTTCAGAGTCAAGAAAGCGTGCATGGCCTTCGGGCAGTGCAGACGAACTTTTGGAAAGACCTGGGGTCTCAAACCTAAATACATCTATTGGATTTACACGACAATTGTACGTCCAATACTGTCATACGGATGCCTTGTGTGGTGGCAGAGGGGAGAGGTGGTGACAGTCCAGTCAAAGCTAAACCATCTGCAAAGAATGGCGCTCATGGCGTTGACTGGTGCTTTCACCACGACTCCGACTGCTGCTCTTGAGGCACTTCTAAATATCAAACCATTACACATACACTTAAAACAAGAAGCACTATCATGTGCATACAGACTGCAGGTTACTGGGCTTTGGAACAGTAATCATGTTGATCTTGCTACCAGTCATACACGATTGTGGTCACAAATGGTTACATGGGGTGAAGATATTCTTGCTCCCAGCGATATTACACTCACTTGTAGTTTTCCTTAAAGGACATTCCATGTTAAGATTCCCTCTCGAGAGGAGTGGTTGTCTGGCTTTATGGAAAGACAACAACAAACGCAAGTGGTTTGTTACACTGACGGTTCTCTGATGGAGGGACGTGCTGGTGCTGGTGTCTACTGTCGTGAAATGAGACTGGAACAATCTCACTCACTAGGTAGATACTGTACTGTATTCCAAGCAGAAATCTTTGCGATTATGTGCGGGGTGCAATCGGCCCTTCAACTGAGTTTGTCCGGCAGAGTTATAAACTTCTGCTCCGATAGTCAGGCTGCAATCAAGGCCCTTAGCTCAGACAAATCCCGGTCCAAGCTAGTGATCGCGTGCCGAACCCAAATCGAAGAACTAAGCATTGTCAACACTA
Organism: Topomyia yanbarensis; assembly: GCF_030247195.1. Taxonomy (NCBI): domain Eukaryota; kingdom Metazoa; phylum Arthropoda; class Insecta; order Diptera; family Culicidae; genus Topomyia; species Topomyia yanbarensis. The sequence continues at coordinate 116,343,161 of NC_080671.1, forward strand.
TCTACCTTGTCTGGGTGCCCGGACATTGCGGTATTACTGGAAATGAATGGGCTGACGAATTGGCCAGGGCAGGTTCAGCGATTGACTTCGTTGGTCCTGAGCCCGCGCTGCCAATTTCGACAAGTTGGATAAGGGAAAAAATACGGTCCTGGGCTGCGTCCGAGCACCGCAATTATTGGAGAAATCTACAAACGTGTCGCCAAACAAAGGCGTTTCTAGAACAACCATGCCCAGTGGTTTCGAAAAATCTCTTACATTTTTCGAAGCTCCACTGCGGCATGCTGACCAGGGCTTTAACCGGCCACTGCAAACTCAATTATCACATGGCAACTATTCAGCGCGCTGAGTCTTTTTCATGTGATCTTTGTGAATCCGACTACGGAACTTCATATCATCTGATATGCAACTGCCCAGCGCTAGCGCAATTGCGATTACGAGTCTTCAGCCGTCCTTATATAGACGAAACCATGTTTGGTCGACTGAAACTCAGAGACATACTAAAGTTTCTTATCCAATGTGGTAAAGAGCTTTAGGCTTATTCGCAGGCAAGTTGAACTACTTGTGAGTTTAATTTACCTGTTGTTTATTTTTTGTTTTGTGCTGTTTTTCCCACCCTTCCAAGTCTACTTCCCCACACCTCCTTGTCCTTTCCTTCCGCTCAGGAAATGATGAAAACACACGGCAAGGCACAAATCCCCGACTATGTACGGGGAACGTGCCATTTGAGCCAATATATTCTGATTCCTGAACATCTAATCAGGAATCCATCCAATCTCAACCGGTACAGAATTATTAAACATAAGAAAAACTGCAAAAAATGCATGACTTACAGCATACAGCGGAAATGTTATTACAAATAGAGGATTTTAGGAACAAAATACATATCCCAAAACCCTAACTTTGCATTTTCAAGAAACGGATGCATTCTTATTCAAATACTAAGATTGTTCCCTTACAAAATGCATAAAATTTAATTTTCTAATGGCTAGCTCGAAAGTTATAGCTTTTTATTCATTTTTCTAATATTTTTCCATAATTCCAATGGAGAAAACTTCAATTGGAGTTGGCAGGAGTCAAAAACTGTTCAAACTATGCGAAATTTGGCATCTAACGTTTGCGATCGCGTTTGTAAGTTAATGTATGCTGAGACGTCCACCTTATCACCGGGGTGTTATCATGTTTGCGAGATCGTGGACAACGTAGGTTGCTTGGATAATCGCGAGGGACTCAAACGTTTGTATGCGGACGTGATTTTGTAACATATTTGCGTGTGCCTGAATGGTCGCGCGATCCGTGAGTCTGATATTAAATTTTCGGTGTACGGTTCAGATTCTAGCAGAGAGCCGATTCCCTTATATCGCTAGGGTTCCCGCTCATGTCGCGTATTTTCTTAATTGGTCCAGCTGAAGACATGGACCTAGGCTTCTACGATCGACTTCCGGACGTGATTGATTCGTGATCGCGTGCGCGAGGGCATTTTTGTAGGTTCCCGCTTGAGAATTTATGAGTGTTAAGACGTTCACTATCACCGAGATGTTATCATGTTTGCGAGATAGCGCGCGTAGATATTCGTGGGTGGTCGCGAAGAGCTCAAGCGTTTATATGTTAACGTGTTTTTCGCGTTTGCTAGCGTGTATGTAACTTCGCGTGTATAGTATGCCATAAACACATGTTGAATTTCATCAATATGAACGACGCCATATTTGACGAAAAAAAATCATTCTACATATAACATCTAATCAGGAATCCATCCAATCTCAACCGGTACAGAATTATTAAACATAAGAAAAACTGCAAAAAATGCATGACTTACAGCATACAGCGGAAATGTTATTACAAATAGAGGATTTTAGGAACAAAATACATATCCCAAAACCCTAACTTTGCATTTTCAAGAAACGGATGCATTCTTATTCAAATACTAAGATTGTTCCCTTACAAAATGCATAAAATTTAATTTTCTAATGGCTAGCTCGAAAGTTATAGCTTTTTATTCATTTTTCTAACCCCGGGCCCCGTGGTGGTGGAGGAACGCTACGTGGGAAGCTGAGCTGCAAGCAACCGGGCGGGTCATAGGTGGTGGATAATGCTTAATCGCGATAGCAACTAGTTGTGATTCGCGACCCGAACCAGCAGCGGGGGCTGACTGCGGGTGTGGTAGGACGAGGTAGTGGGCCCTATACGTCCTAGGCCTAAATACCACATGCCCTAAAGCAGCCCTGACAAGGCGAGCCAGTGCCGCCTTTAAATAAGCGCTTAGCCCAAATCCCTCTCCTCCCGTTATCCTTCCTTCCTGCGAAATTTGGCATCTGGGCTAATATTGACACTTGTCACAATATGATGGGAGGCTTTGAGAATTACAAAAAATCGCTTTTTTGTAATTCGCAACTTTTTTTTATTATTTCGATTATAGAGGTTTTGACCTTAAGGTTATTCACCTCTTCGGGTTAGAAAAATATCTTATGAGAAATTTCTAACCCTATGTGCGGGGTTGGGACTCTCAACCCAGGTGCGCTGCGTGCAAGGCAATCGATTTACCAACTACGCTACGCCCATCGCCTAATACCCGACACTATAAAAACACTAACTTCGAAAGCTTTGAAAACATTAAAAAAATGCCATCGAAAACAATTCAACATCCCGCGATTGCCAAGATAAATCGGGAGAAATAGTGCATTTTTAAATTGGATTTGACGGTACAATTTAATTGTTTTTCAATGATTAGATTTTGCAGTTTATGTATTTGAGAAGGTTCGTTCGTAAAATTTTAATTTGAAGAAAAAAATAAATATGTCGCAAAAATAATGGGGCCAAATTATATTGGGCACAGCTTATAGATTTTCTTTCTTAGTAACAGTATGTTTTATCATTATACAGAGAATATTCGGATTTCTTTTCAAATCATTGACAAGTCTATGGGAATTAGCACAATTCAATGTTTTTATGTAATTACCGCAACCGCGACGAACTCTACATGCTGATGTTGCATGCTATTTTTGGACACAGTCCGACGAAAAAAATTTCGATTTTCAACATTTCATGTATTCCTTCCTATCTTTGGATTTTTTCGAATATTATGAAATCAATATTCAAACGTTAGACCCGCTTAATGATGTTCGATTGAGCTAATTGGCCCCCTATGATGGAAATCGAGATTCCATATTGAGCTGCCCGTAGGTTTTGAGTAAAAAAAATCCATACAAAATCATTATCCAATTCATTTTAAAAGTTTCCCTCTCAATAATCTGTACGCTGATGACCCGACTTTCGATTCGTAATTCCTCGCAATCTGTTTACATGCTGCCCGAGCTCTTGAAACATACCTCTCCGCCTGACGCGCGCATTCCTACTAGCCATAGAATTATGCTCCAATGGCAGCTTTATACGTGAATAAAACTGCGGTTTACGCGATTCGCACCAAATGAAAATCATCCTTTGCCCGTCCGAGTGTGAGTTTTTGTGTATGTGTGTGCTTTGCCAATTACCGGCGTGTGGTTTGCTGCTATTAAGTGCATCTGAAGCACTAAACCCTAGCACCGGTAGAAAGAGGGAGAGAAAATCGGATTGCACGCGGATGTGTGTCAGTGTGTGCACGATAAAGCTTTACGGACGGTCTGCTAAATGAATGTCCGTCTAGTGCCCTGGTCGGTAGCCCTCCTCCCTTGGGAGAAACGGTACAGGTACGGCTCACATCGTTGTTCCTGCCAGAGCGGTTGACCAAGTCAGCATGAAGTTTGTGGTCGCGCAGCTGTGGTTAATGTGGTCGAATTGTTGCGGCAGCATGCGCTGCGGTAAGTTTGGTCATAAAATTCTGCTTTCTGCTTGAACTTTATCGAAAGTTTGTTTTTTTTTTGGATATAAAAGTAGTCTTAATTTAAGGACAAAGAAAATCTGGTTCATAATTGAAAAGAAAGTTTAGCATCAATAGCGAAACGTGGTACGCAGTTCGCTTCTTGATTTTACACATTTCTTCGCAATCAATATACTTAGATTTGAATAATACCTACAGCCTGCATGGTTGATTAGAGGATTGTTGAAGAAATTCGAATAATTTTCTGCTGACAGCTCCCCTCAACCGTTGTGGTGGAATGTATCGCAATATAACAAAACTGAGTGGTTCGATAATCCTTTTTTAAAATTTCTCTCCAGCAGCATCAGGAAAGAGCAAATGAAGTATTGCCAACTGTGGCTATCCATTTATTATTTAAGTTCTTGAAAATACCATTAATCCACTCGACAACTGAGCATGCTATTCATAATATTCCTGTCGTTTGCAGTGAAGATGTATTGAATAATGATTCTGCTTGTGAGTACAGTGCACACTCGGTAGTTCTCTATAATGAACGGTTAGTCGGCCTTGTAGGTTCTAAACCAGTTTTCACTATAATAGGACGTGTCTGTTTGTCTGGTCGAGTTCACTATACCGAACGGGCACTGTATATTTGTCATTCAGGAAACTCATTCATCCATCCTGCACAATTCTAAAAGTGCGAACGAAGCGGCATAGTGCATCATAATAGCTTTCGATACGTTGCTTGAATTTTAAGTTGTTTTTTCAGCCGGTTGTTTTGCGCTCGCTTCCGGTGCAAGGACGTACCTAGTTCTAGGATGCATCACTCACTCTTCCCGGCGGCGGCGGCGGCGGTAGAAAATTCTGCTCAAGGATCAGTACCGAGAGTGGGTTAAACCATTATGTCACTATTCTTCTCGCTGCTGCCTAGCAGCAAACAACTGCCACGGTGTAGGTCGATTCTAGAAGTAGCATTGTGGGGGGATAATAGCATCATATGGCAAACGGCAACAGCTCAGCATCGCATCTTCTAGCATCATTGGCACAACGACACTGTACTCGTTCGGCGGGGTAGCATATATTTGCGAAACAATGTTGTGAATGATAGCAACGAAGTTACGCCACTGCTGTTGACCTACATTTAACTGCCCGTGGGGTTGGGACAACTTCGCCGGAACTGTTGTTGCACTATTGCGGTGGTTGGGAAGTTCTAATGCAAATGAATGATCTATGCACAGAGAAGCTTTTGTATAAACATTAGCGAACGCTTTTTGGGCCTAACGGGGCTCTGATGTTATATTGGCCGCCCAGTTATTTCTATAGTAGTGAGAAAGGAATTCAGTATTTAGTTAGTTATGAATTGCGTGTCAATGACTTATCTTTTATTCGCGCTACATTTGTTGCCCACTGTAGTCTGCCATGTTTTATCTACCTTTAGTTTCGCAAATGTACGGGAAATGATTGATTAACCAAATGATTTGACTAAAAATGACACACGAAAAATAATGTGTTTCGAAATTAAATTTTTGTTTTTGTTTAAAGAGAACTTTCTTTTTTTAATTTCCGGCAGCCGACTGCCCAGAGCAATGAACACATGATAACACTTTCATAGATCGTGTCACTTATCAAGGTGAATTCAGATTTATATGATTTTTCACCCCTTCCTATTAATAAAAACTCTTTTCGAGGGTAAACGTGAAGATGCAGAGGTATACACGGTTTACATAGTAACGTTTGTTACACTAACATTCCTTTCTTTCCCCGATGACTGTAAGAGTGTGGCCTGCACTGTTGTTAAAGTATAGAATTCTCGAAACGTGCATATTGAGAATTGATAGTTACTCCCAGGCCCCATTCGCTGATTCTTCGTGCAATATCGCTTGTTCTGGTCAATTATGGAGTAGCAACTACGAATTGTACAGCTATCATGCATATTTTCATGCTCATGCAAAGAGATTTTTTTTCTTTCGGTAATTTTTTTCAACTAGACTGCAATAAAATAAAAGTTTCACAAAAAATACATTTGTTTGCACGTGAAAAAAATCTATTGATTAATTCATGAAAAATAGTAACTGTTGCGACTAGTTTTAGAAGGAAACACCGTTTTGATAGTCCTGCTATACAGCGGCTTCAAAGCTATAATATTTTTATTAATTAATTTACAAATTCATATTAAAGGTTCATTAATTAAATTACATAGCAGTGTTCTTTCGGTTCCCTCAACTAGTTCCGCCAACAATTCGAGGACTACGACATTTTTCTATGACGTCTTTGTTTCGTCCTATATCACTTCTTGCACTCGATAACAAACTAGCCCATTTTGACAGATACGCGAAGGAATGAGCGTTAGTTTCACTGCCATATAATTGCGCATAAAGGGCGTCGCAGCAGTAACGATTTCGTAAAGTGAATCGTTTACGAAAATCATCACTCTTCTATTCTTCAAAATAGTTTTGTTTCTTCAAACCTAGTTCACGCTCAAAAATATATGGCGTTACATTCGAATATTTGGTTGGGATCAGAGTCGCATTTGCTTCTCCTGTATTACTAACCTAAAGGGTTGTACGATCAAAACATTCTCAAACAAGAATGTGTGTAAATCAGTCAAACTTTTAAATAAAAATCAAATCATGTTTCGAAAAATATTGTAAAAGTTTTTGGATTGTGCGCGGGAAAAAACCAGACCGATGCTGAAAAATCATGATTTAGAAAATATAGTCACAGTTCACGTATAGAACAAGCCATTTTTGAAACGTTCCCAAAGGACATATCAATATTAATTCTTCAAAAGGGCTAATGAGATTTTTGTATACAAACTTCTTTCGCTCATTACTTCGCTGTCGAGTTGAATTTCAAGAAAAATACACCTGAATCAACATATTTACCCTTGGTAGAATCAATTTCAAATGCTTTCTGCGTTGAAATTATAACAAAATAAGAAAAATCAGCAAAACAATAGTTTGTTTACAAATCTTATTAGCCCTATTCAAAAGGTGATATTGATATATAAATGTAGCGAATGTCTTAATCATAGGGGAGACCGGGGCTAGTTGACGGTGTTTTCAGTTTTCATTTTTTACCGTTTTGATTTTGGTAGATCTTGCAAAATAGAATATGTTGCATGAAAGGGCAGACTGTTGTCAACATCCCTGAATTTTATGAAAATGTTTCACACGTTGTCTTTATTTCCATAGACAAAAATATGTGACGCGGAAAAGCCGCCAACTTACCCCAGCCCCGGGGTAAGTTGGCGATATGTGTGGGGTAAGATGGCGGAATGACAAAAAATAAGCAATCAAATGGAAATTCGATTACATCAGTGGTCCTTATGAAATGTGCCGATTGTCTTTTCAATAAAAATGTATATTATTCGACACTTTTCATTATATTTCAGTATCAATACCACGTCATTTTGACTGCAACGCGTACTCCATATTCAAAAGCAAATTTTCGGAATTCTTCAGGCGATGGGCCGAAATAATTGTCCCCTGCATTGACGAGAGACACAAGAAAAAGTTTCTCTTACTTTGGAGTGAATTCCAGAAATGAAAATATTTGATGACTATTTTTGCACTGTAAATAGTACCGCCAACTTGCCCCATGTGCGTCACCGCCAACTTACCCCAACCGCACTTTTTATAAAAAAGGATTTAAAAAATTACTTTTGTGTATGAATAGGTGTAATAAGCTCTTTTCATGCACTATCGAAAAATATAATCATTCGGGGAATATATTGAAAACGTGTTTAATCCACCTAACAGTGTGATGAGACATTTCTTATAACTCTTATCACTCTTCGGATATTATATCGTTTGAGAGCATTTAGAACTTGATGCTTCGCGATGTTTTTGATAACACATACTACATGGGATAGTGGCAAGACTCAGAGAATCGCTCAAATCAGCATAGGACAACATCAGTGCTAGAAATCTCAAACCAAATCAATGGGAAAGCGAAAAAATAAAAAAAAATAAAATAGACATACCAACGAATTAGGGTGGGTGCTCCTATAGTTGAGGTGTACCAATAGTTGCAGTAGTGGGTTATACGCCTAATTAAGGTACCAACCATCAACAAATATTTTTTTTATCGATTCATCGCACTAAAATTATGCGACAATAAAACTATTATCCTTGAAATTTGCTCAAATAACTATTGAAAAAAATGATTTTCTTAGAATTTTGAGCTCCCTTGCACCTATAGTTGATGTAGTGTACCTATAGTTGTAAGTCCCATAAGAAAGCAATGGGATTTGCAACAATAGGAACCGAAATTAGCGATTGCACCACTATTGGTACATGTGTTCCTATAGTGGTACAAGCGGTTTTGAATACATAAATTGGTTATTAAGCCATCTTTATATTTTTCCTATGAAGTAGGGACTGAAAGCTTTCGTTTAATGTATTAACATTGCCCATAGGTCTATTAATCGATTTTTTATCAAAAAATTTCCTTAAGCATGCGACTATTGGTACATCCACCCTACGAATTATTGTTAATAAAATATCTATATTGTGGTGGGAAAACTGAATTTTCGTAAAGGGGTTATATATTGTACTGAGCCAAAAAAAATCGATTTTTTTTAATCGATTTGAAGTTTATATTTTACTCAAATTTCCAACGCGACTGAGAACTAAGAAATCAACGCTTTTTCTTGAAAAGGGCGATACTAGCAGTGATACCATTCCATGAAAATCAACAGTGAATATTTCCAGACTTGGTTTTATTTCCTATTTAAGAACTATTGTGTTTTTTGACATCCTAGATTGCATGATTCAGTGATCGAAACCCAAAACTTCATAAAGTATTTGAAATTATTAAATTAAAATTTGTTTTTGCTATTGAAATTGACAAAATGATAGTATCGCCCCTTTGGCGATTGTTTACTTTTTCGGTCCCACCTATCAGCATTGAAGTATCGCCCTTACGTTTTTTTACAATAACTACCGTTTTACACCACCGATTTCGTCCGGGTTTTTTCAATAGAGATCATTGTTACTATTTACAGCTGGTATCAGTTTGATAATCCTAAAAAATACGAAAATAACAGTTTCGCCTCTAAACTGCTAGCAAAAAAAGTATCGCCCTGTTTGTTTGCATGGAGCGTGAAACTTTAAATAAACAAACAAAAATACAGTTTCGCCCGTTGTATTCTTTGCTGTAGTTTAAGAAAGCAATATCGTAGAATCAAAATTTTTAGGTTAATTTGTTGCGTTTCAAAGCCCTCATTCGCATGTAAGAAAAAAGCCCTATGTTTACATTTGTAAGTATCGCCCTTTTCACAAAAAAGCGTTGAAATGAAATCGCAGCTCCTGATATCACGCTATCTCTGAAGTGCATGCGTGCATAGTTTCAAATTTTACTTCGACATCGACTTTTTCTAAAGGTGACTTCCCAGTAGTATTCTTGATTTGAATTATTATCGCTAATCCTAATGCCAAAGAACAAATAAAAACCTCACGAAAACGAACCGTTTGGGAAAATCATCATCATTACTGGAACTTTCATTTTCACGAAACTTTTCGATAACCTTCCGTCACTTGCGTTAATGCACTGGGTGCATAGTAGGGTGACAGGAAAAAAATGACCACTATCGGCCCACCTCTGCGTCGATTCCTAGTCCCACCAGGAGTACTTGCACCAAATTTGAAGCAAATCGGACAAGTCTAACTACCGAACCAACAGGCCTGAAGTTTGTATAGGAATTTTCAACAATTTACATGGAGAAAACCCACCAGCACGCATTTTCGCCGCTAGGTGGCACTGTATGCATCGTATTATCACTGTAAGTGAAAATAAGAAGGATAATTGAATTGTCTACAACTTAGTCGAAGACTGCAAGTAAATCCGACTTTGTTAAAAGAAGTTTTTAAACTTTTAACGAAGTGATGTCTGAGTCAGTTTTGCATGGGGCCTAATAGTGCATGGTTGTGTATCAGTACTCGATTCACACGAACTAAACATTTTTGTGAAATAATCGTTAGGTTTAGCTCAATGGTATGTTCAGAAGAACTATAGTAAATAATACGAGTCATGCTTTGATTAGAAAATTTTAGTTCCACCTGTTACCGCATAGAGGGCGCCAACACTAACTTTTCAACGGAGAGAGATAGAAATTTGGTGTCTTCTACAAAGTTATAGAACAGACATTTTTCAGTATTTCTTCTCAACATCTTGATACTCTATCTCTCTTCTATGAAAAGTTAGTAGTGATGCCCTCTATGCGGTCACAGGTGGAACTAAAATTTTCTAACCAAAACATAACTCGTATTATTTACTATAATTTTTGTAAACATACTATTCGGCTAAATCTAACCATTATTTCACAAAAATATGTAGTTCGCGGGACTCGAGTACTGATACACAACCATGCACTGCTAGGCCCCATGCAAAACTGACTCAGACATCACTTCGTTAAAAGTTTAATAACTTCTTTTAACATAGCCGGATTTACTAGCAAACTTCGACAAAGTTGTAGATAATTAAAATATCTTTCTTATTTTCACTTACAGTGATAATACGATGTATACAGTGCCACCTAGCGGCGAAAATACGAGCTAGTGAGTTTTCTCCATGTAAATTGTTGAAAAATCCAATATAAACTTCAGGCACGTTGGTCCGGTAGTTAGACTTGTCCGATTTGCTTCAAATTTGGTACAAGTACTCCTGATGGGACTAGGAATCGACTCAGCGGTGGGCCGATTGAGTTTTCAAAAATTCATCATTTTTCCGGGCAGTCTAGTGCACAGTGCTCTAAAAATCTAGCGAAATCGTCTTAGGGCACCAGCGGGTCTGTAAAGAATACTAAAAATTAATTTCTATTCCATAATTTTCAGTTCAGCAATTCGAGAGATCGTGCTCACCGCAAGCCATGAAAAATAAACTACGTTGTGAAGCGATGGTCACTATTTATTAAAAAATCACGGTTAAATAAAAAATAAAACTATTAAAAAAATTTCAAATAGTTTATAATTTTCACAAACTTATTAGGAAAAATTGTTTAATAGGCTTCGTAATATTGTGTAGGAAAAAAGCTGAAAATTTGAAAATAAATCTGAGGATTATGATTGATTACAGAACTCTGGAATTTTCTATTGGAATGTTTTCAGGCAGGAATTTGATATTGATGCTATTAGACAACTGTGAAATCAAGACCAATAGATCAGTTACATATCAGGACCCCATTCCGACAATTTATCAAAAGTCCTGATGATGTTTACAACAACAGGTTATCAATCTACGGATCAGATAATGTTATTGTAATATTGAATTAAATCAGTCTGCATCAATAAATTTTCAACTTCAATCCAAAATTTTTTTTGGTGTGGTGGGGGGGGGGGGGGGTGGTGCTGTATTGTGTTAAACCCCAAAACCTTCTCTTGGCTACGCCGTTGCTTGGAGTTATTTATTTCGCTTTTCATTTTCCGAAAGGTTTCAGATCGATCCGATGGTCATAAGTTAGAAAAATTGCAGTCAGAAGGTTCGCACAAATGAACATTTTTGCAATGATAAGTAATCAAGTTCCTTCCAGACAACTTGGAAGTGTTCGGTGATTATTTCTAGCGGTTGTAGATAGAAAGATGAAATACAAAATTCGTTTTATCGAAATAATGTTTGGCTTATTTCAATGGATTATTACTATATTGAACAATAAATAGGCGACGAAGAGTAATCCACAAACAACAAGCCATAACTTTTAAAGTATTCAAAATAGATATTTGAAGTCTTCAGTAACGTTATTCGCAAAAGTAAGAGCTACAAATTTGCTGAAGACATCATTTCGTTATAATCACTTCCAAGAAAATTTGTGAAAATATCTCACTCATAGGGGGATTAATCAACAAAAGCACAATAACAAAAGAAAGAGCATATTACCTCCATTAAATTCTCCGAAGATATTATTGACCTAAAATAAGCCGTTTTGTCGTTAATAATAGATTACATGTTTTTGGTCATATTTCTGGCAATGGGAAATGATTAAAATCTTTCGTCCGCATTTAATGTTAAATATCTCTTTTGATAATAGTACGATTTCAACAATCTATAGCTTGTTCGAAAGGTGTTCGTTAAAGCTGTCTAAAAACATATAAATTGTTAATCTATATTGTCAATTTCGGCAGATAATTTAAAAAAAACTGCAAAAAACGCCATTTTTACGCATTCAAACATTCATATCTTGGAAACTAAACATCAGAATCAAAAACAAATTAATAGCGTTCATACTGTTTTTTAGTTCTTTCATTTAAAATTGGTTTGGATAAGATCGGTTCAGCCATTGCTGAGAAACACGAATGAGAATTTGTCCGTTACATACACACACACACACAGACACACACACACACAGACATTGTCCCAAATCGTCGAGCTGAGTCGATTGGTATATAAGACTCGGCCCTCCGGGCCTCGGAAAAAATCTTGAAAGTTTGAGCGAATTCTATACATTTCTTTTATAAGAAATGTAAAACCACCTTAGCTAACACAAAATTTTTAAAATTACGAAAATTTACAAAGTATGCTCAAAAATATCGCCCACAGCTTCTATAAAACAAAATGTTTTACAACAAAAACACATTGGATAATTCGTTTCACATTCACATTACTTGAGGTTCACAACGAGACAGCGCTTTACGTCTAATAGAAACGGAGAAAAGGGGATTCCGCCAACTTACCCCAACCGCCAACTAGCCCCGGGCTAGTTACGGACTTAGATGCGTTTGCTGTAGCGATTTTTTGAGTGGAAGTGGTATTAGCAGAATTAAAGTAGAATAGGTGATTGGAAATGAATCACTTGGAATCAATGAATTGATCGAACATGAATAATGAACCTTTCGTTGCGCTTTCCATCGATTCGCGTAAATATGTTGCTAAGAAAATTTTCGTCTTTGCACAACGAATTCTCAGATTTCTACCATAGACGCAACCAAATTGAAGCGACCAGTGTATAGTTGTACAACAGGGCATTGCAAAAAATTTTTGTTTTGGATTCTCAAAGGCCCCTCATATTGTGACAAATGTCGAAGTAAGCTCAGATGCCAAATTTCACATCATTTGGACAATTCTAGACTCCCGCCTACTTCTCTTGAAATTTTTGAAATTAATGCTATGGGAAAATATGGAGGAAAAATATATTAAATGCAATAACTTTTGAAGTAACAATCAGAAAATTACAATTTATACCTTTTTTAAAGAAAATAACCTTAGTATTGGAATGGAGATATTCCCGTTTCTAAAAATATACGGGAAAGTGGGGTACTGGGTCATTTTGACCCCAAAATCCCCTACTTTTTTAAATTTTTCTGCTCCGTGGTGCAAACCATACATATTTTGCAGTTTTTCAAATGTGAAAAAATCCAGAAATCGAACGAAACCTTTTTGATCTTTGTCTAAATACGAGAAGTTGGGGTTATAGGGCTTTTTGTCATTCATATTAATATTTATCATTTTCTCGTGCATATATCTCTATTATTCTTCATTCAATTTTAATAAATTTTACCTTATTGAACGTGGCAAATCCTTAGGAAAGAAATAGATTCATTACCGGTAAAATTCAGAAACATCAAATTAACTGACATAGAGTCTCGATTTCACATTTTTATCATTAAATCGCACATATTAACTTCATTTAGCAACAAAATTCTTAATAATTTACTACTTATAGTTAAAAATGCGCTTAGGAATCACAGGAGAAAAGTTTCATACCTGAAAAAATAGGTGAAGTTGAGATACCATACGACGTTCGCGAATTCCAGCTGTGAGCGCACCAGTGAACAGTATAAAGCTTTGAAACATCACGGAATTCATTGGATATTTTGAACATGAAACCTAGTAGACGATTAGCTTTGTCAATAATCGCTGAGAAGTGATGGGTGTACGTTAGCATTTCATCTAGGATGACGCCCAAATTTTTTACATGGTTAACGCGTTGCAGCTGAGTTCCAGCGATGTTGTAGTTGAAAGTAAACATGTTCTTCGTTCGATAAAAGCTGATAACAAAGCATTTAGCAACACTAAGAACCATCATGTTTTTTTACACCAACTGTAGAAGGTATCAACGAGATACTGTAGCTCACGGCAATCAGCTTCTTTCTTTGTAACTAGAAATATTTTCAAGTCGTCAGCAAAGAACAGTTTTCCTCCACGCATCAAGATGAAAACCACATCATTCACGAACAGTATAAACAGTAACGGACCAAGCGTTGAATGGTTGGAAAAGGATTCAGACAATGTTGTCACCAATTTGGACAACGACTTCACGGTGAATAGGGTATGATCGCAGCCAACAGCAGAATCGGGCAGTGCATCCAAGTTTAGCAAGCTTCGTTAACAGTATTTCATGTTTAACAGTGTCAAACGCAGCCTTAAGGTCGGTGTAGATCGGGTCCAAGTGCAGTTGTTTGGACATTTGTTCTGTGCAGAAGGACGTGAAAGATACCAGGTTCGTCTCAACCGATCTACCGGGGAAAAACCGTGCTGACAAGTGCTAGTGTAGTGCCGGAAAGCTGAAAACAGCGCCTCGTTGATGAGCGATTCGAAAACCTTCGACTCGACTCGCAATGAAGTAATACCACGGTAGTTTTCGATATTGGATTTGTCACCTTTTTTGAACACCGAGAACATCACCAAACACTTCCATTCATTAGGAAATTTATGCTGTTGAAGTGACATATTGAAAAGGTGGGCCAGTGGGATCGCTAAAATATCGGAACATCTTTTCAGTATATCAGAGGGTATAGCACTTAGTCCTGGAGCAAACGACGATTTAGTTTTCCTAATTGCAGAGAAAACCAATTGTTCTGAAATTGTGAATACATCCATGTCCACAGCCTCAACAGGAACATCATGAACCACATTTTCGAGCGCGATTACAGATGGCACATCAGTCGTGAAAACACCCGAGAAGTAACTGGCAAATAGTGAGCATTTTGCCACAGTCGTAGTCGCTACTTCGCCATTGTAAACCTTCTTAGATGGGAGGCCAGTTTCTTTTCTTTTCGTGTTAACGAAAGACCAAAAGCCTTTCAATTTTTTTCGTAAGTTTTGTTGAATGCGGTTCACATATCGTTTGTACAGCAGTTTATTATAACTACGATACTCATTACTGGCTATTACAAAGAAGCGCTTGAGAAAAGGACATCGTCGATTAGTGTACGCCCGAAGAGCTTTGGCACGAGTATGTTTTAGATTCCGAAGCATGGCGTTAGACCATGGAGGCTTCCTAGGAGGTTGGCCTTTAGGCACGGATATTTCAACACAGTCAAGCAGTAGTCGATTGTAAAGGTCAACTGCAGCATCTACATCCACATGATCAACTAGTACACTCCAGTCGATCAACAACAGGGAGCGGCGCAATGTAGCTAAATCAGTTTTGCGAAAATTACGACGATCCGCAACTAAAGCTTCTTCGTATTGCAGGGTGATACCGGTAGAAATTGTTATTTCTAAAGCGGGATGATAGTTATCCAAAGGAACGATCACATTAGAAGCTTCACTCACAGAACACTCAGGCAGAGCAATCCCATTTACGAAGACGAGGTCCAGAAAACGATATTGGTGGTTGGAGATCGTATTTACTTGATTTAGTCCGTGGAAAGCCATGTGGTAATCTTCGTCCAAACAGCTTCGATGCATGATGAACTATCCACACCAAATTCACAGGAGACAAGTGCGGAAGAAACAGCTATCAAAACTCCTCCGCCGCGACCGTGTAGCTATCGCATCGATCCTCACGATAAACCGTGTAACCATCCCCAAAGAGCTGCACAGATGTAATACGATCATCAAGCCAAGTTTCTGTCAGAACGTAAATATCGTAGTCACCGTCAGCTGCAACCAAGCACACGTCCTCGATTTTCGTCCTTAGTCCTCTGACGTTTTGGTAGTACAACCGCAAACCGTCAACGCCAAACAGGTGTCCCGGCATATTATCCGAACGCAATGTACTCGATGGCAAGCTAGAAACCAAAAGGTTTTCAGGAAGCGGATCGTCATAAACAGCAAAATACTCGCCTGAGAAGGGAGTTCGGAAGACACCCTCACGACCTCCGAACGCAGAGCCGGGACGAGTGAGCTGGTCGCTAGCTGGTAGCACGACTGCGTCGGAGCGCTCGAGAACTTCCGTAACACTGTATAACGGGCGTCCCGGTGATGGCAGCGCAGGATGAACTGGTTGATGCGGGTACGGTGGTGTATACTAAATGAAGCTCTGTTCAAACAACAGCATACGAAATGTGCTCGGTGACCTGCTGCAAACCAAAGGGTTTTCAGAGATCGGATGACCATTTAAAGTAAAATACTCGCCTGAGAAGGGAGTTCGGAAGACCCCCTCACGACCTCCGAACGCAGGGCCGGGACGGCTGAGCTAGTTGCTAGCTGGTAGCACGACTGCGTTGGAGCGCTCGGGGGCTCCCGTAGTACTGTATAACGGGCGTCCCGGTGATGGCGGTACAGCGTGAATTTGTCGAAGCAGTCTCGGCAATAACGGTGAAATTATATTTGGACTAAATGATGCCATGTAGACTGAGAAAGTAATTCGGTGCTCGATGGTGTTTCGTGTACAGCAATTTTCCATTAGCTAATTTGTTACAATTGGGCTTTCTAAATACTCTGTAGGAAGTCGTCGGTTCTGTTGGGGTTCGCGAATAGATTTTTGACATGTCAATATATTCCCGAAACTGTAAGCCTTCAGGCCAAGTAGAAGGATTAAGAGCTTGCTGCTTCAGTACTGGGTCGAGGCCAATTTTGAACGATACGTAGGACAGATTTGTAGTGTCCTTCCCCTTTGGAACCAATTTCACGATGTCTGTTGTCACTTAAACGTCCAAACAACGCAAGAGAATTTTTTGAACGTCATTATCAGTGATCATCGGATGAAAGCCGGACAAATATAATCAGAATTTGGGTGGAGGGGCAACAGGAACAATTGAAGTAACCGACAGGTCACTAAGCACAATATCGTTTGTACCACGGTCAACAGTTGCACGAATAGGTTGTCCTTGATTCCCACGGCGACGCTTCACTCCTAGTCTGGGCCAAATAGGCGTATTCGATTGGTCGGTGGAGAGAACTGGTATGATATTCGTCTGGTCAATATTATTTTAAGATACCGACAGGCGTTCGACTTTTTCACTTAGTGATTCGACGAATGAAGAAAGTTGTTGAATTTGGCATAGCAAACTTTCAACATTAGGTGCACTAAGCCTCGGTTCAACTTGATCAGCAAAATACGAGCGCACACTCCTTCCTTTTAATTCATCACGGCACGGTGAGCATGTGGAGCGATGTGGAAAAATGTATTACAAAAGCCACTACAACAGACTGGTTTGAGATCATTAACCGGGAGCTTACACGCACCGCACTCTTTTTTCTCCATCTCTGCTACCCGTATTTACACTTTACACCAACAAAGTGGCAGCAATGAAATCGATCACTGTACGCAAAGTTATCTCGGCACAAAACAAGCAACAAACACGTTAAAATTAGCCGGTTTTTCACTAGTTTGACGGCAAATACTTTACCACCCGATTAGTGAAAACACAACGATGTAAATATGCACTAAACACGACGAATATTAAAAAAGTAGTCGGGACGATAAAACACAACCACGCTTTGCTGAATGCAAAACAATATCTGTTAAAAGCAGCGCAAAACTATCACTCGTACCCTTCCCTTTGTGAAAGGCAAATTGAATTTTGATAACGTTAACGAAATTGTCTAAGACTAGTAGCATTTCAATCGGCCAATACGAATTGTGATCGAAAGCTTATTATCCCAGTTTATGAATAACAACCAATGCTACTTGTCTCTAGTTCCATGGATCAATGCTTTGTAGCAGAATCCAGTTACATAAATTCAATTAGTGACTCTTTGGTGGATCGAACCGATTCTTCGGGAAATAGAGTTCGCACAAATTTGAAGAATAAATTCACAAACATCTCAATATTTGGATCACCTTCTTCGTCAGTGTACTTTCAGACTTTTCTGATTGCAATACTCTAACGAGTTCATCGATGATCGATCACATTAACGTTTATAAATTCAATGAATTTCAGTTATAGTGTTCAAAAAAAAATTAAAAAATTTGTTTAGCAATAAATAAACTATCCACTTTTACAACCAAAAAATATCATTGACTCAATATGAGAGAAACTCATATCATACATTCTAGGAGTTCGCTTTGATCGATAATTCAAATGAACTGTTAAAATAAAATGTGCTAGATAATATACCAGTCATATATTGATGAATTTTGAATTGCTTACTGAAAATTATAATTGGAAAATAAATATTCCAAGGTGAATTCGGATTTCTTTCCTATTCCTGATCCAATGCATCAACTGAATCCGCATCGATGGTTTCTGAATCCAATCGAGTAAAGCATGCACGATTGTTTATATGACGGCAGCGTGAAAAGTGCACCAATCTTGAGTGCAAGGAAAGTGCAACAATTATTGGGAGTACACGATACAAATTCGATTGGAAAAATCAAATACGTATTTACCAAATTTCCGTAGAATTCTGATGAAGTTGTGAAAACTCCCTAGATTTAACGAGTTAATCCGTGGACCCGTAAGAAGGACAGAAATCCATAGATCTACGGAAAATCCGTAGGGTTGGCCACCCCGCAAGGAACTGAGCTTGTCCGACCAAATACACTCTTTAGATAGTGGATGATGATGTCATTCATAGAGGCATTGCGCGCTAAGTACAGAAATCTGTTGTGCCAGACTTGGGAAACGCTACCTGCTGTGTTCATATGCGTGGTATTTTGACTATGTTATACATTATTCAAATTTTTAATGCCATGATATCAAAAATATATGGATTTATCTAGCGCAATCTGTTCTTAGAAGTATTTCTGAGCGATATGTGCAAAGAACTAGAAAATTTTATCGTGATATGGCTGAATTATAGTATTTAAAACCTAACCACTTTTTCTTACATACCAATTTTGTTGAATTTGCAAAGTGCATCCCCATATCGAAAACAAAGACGTAGTCCTACGTCAAAAACTGAGATTGCATGCATATTAGCCACAATTGCTATTCTTAGATAACAGAGATGCAATATTTCATCGAAAATCTCTAATTCACGAAGCACACTAACATTCAATGCAACCCCAACTAACTGTGCCATCAGAAGCCCGGTCAAAAAACCACTATTCAAAGTGACACTTGTCATCAACAGTGACACCAACCGGGTACAGGTACTAGCCAACAAGTGTGGGAAGAACGTTCCCTCTCGAACCGTAAAAATAAAAATCCTGCAACAGCAGCAGCCGCCCGGGTGAAGCGGTGAAACAATAATGGGCTGCTTTTAAATTTTATGTATGTTGCTACGGCTGGCTGGTCTGCCCGCAGGTTGACGTGCCACCAGAGAGGCGCAAAGGTAAAAATAATGGCCCCATGGTTCCTTAGCCCAGTGGTGCTGGTGCTAGTAAGCCTCTGAACCGAACCGTCCGGCCAAACTGATGGAGCGTGGCGGTCGGTCGGCCGGCCGGTCGACGAGAAAGGTGCAGCCAGCAAGCATATTGTTTGCAGTGTCTGCACGTATACAAGGGGACCATAATTTAACCAGAGATGCTGCAGCTGACTTTCTACGGTCATAAGTCAATGGGACCATGGGTTAATGGGTGTGGCTGGTTGACACAGGACATATGTGCCCGGTGTACATGTAGGTGTAAAGAAAATAAAGCGGTGAGCATTGCTGAGAGATAGGAACGAGGTAGAACTTGATTCAGCTCGAAAGAAGTGAAAATAATGCCATAAGTTTTTACTGTCCAAAACACAACAAATAACTTTGGTACACGCAATATAGGAGAGAGGGGTTATAACACTCGATGCGGTCAAACTTGACTAGTGTATGTATAACTCAACTCGTCGGGCATCGTAAAATTAGACGGTGCTATAGCGATTTTGTACTTCTCAAGATTGTATAGCTTGTAGATCTCGCCAAATGCAACACAAGACAATTTTTGAAAAATGTTGTGTACCCTCAAAATCTTGACTTATGACAAAAAAAAATATTTTTCGGGAATCCCGGCATTAAAAAAATTTCTTCGCGGTAATTTTTCAACTGATTTTAAATTTTTTAAGTGTTCTGGAAAGAAAAAAGAAATGACCTTTTCAACGGTATGCTATGTTATGTTCTTTTGTCGAAGATACTTTGCGGTTTTGGTCAACAATATGAAAACAACAATTTTGCGATTTTTCCTCGAAAATTATGAACACTTCTCGACATTCTTCTAAAGACGAATCTTTATTTTAATTATTTTTTAAAAAGAGCATTCATTTTCGCGTCCAACGACCTATTTATCATCAAAATCGGTTGAAAATGTTATTTTTCCATATTAGAAACTTGCTCGCATGAGCTCTTAAGGGGATATGAGGCATGTCTCGCACTATAAGATGCTATAATTATATCTTCCGTTATTTTTTTCCAATTTCAAATTTAAAGTTCACACACATAAGGTTTTGAATGTATGCGTAATCAAGCAAAAAAAATCTATTTTCTGAAAATTTTATATGAGAGTGAAATGTAGTAGTTCTCGAGATATTTTAAAGTTTGTTTTAACAACACAATTATTTTGTTTAATTACAACCTTTTCATAAGTTAATTGCGTTTCTCCAAAAACAACAATGGGTTTTTCAAAAGGCCCATAAAATTTCCAAAAGGTTTACAATATCGCCTTGATATCAAATGGATGGATACAGGACATTTTATGGGCCTTTTGAAAAACCTATTGTTTTTGATGGAGAAATGCGAATAAATTCTGAAAAGGTCGTAATTAACCGTTATGTGTCCAACGCGGTACCCGGGTACCTTTTTAAGTTTCAATTAATGAAATTCTCATGTTTTATCCATAGCTGGATATTGAAACTTTGTGACATCTTAGAACTTCACTAAGTCAAGCTTTTGGGTTAACAATATTGTTAATATAGTAAAGGGGGGAGTGAGGAGGGGCTCCTGATTTTTTTACTACGTAACAGGCCGACGTGGGTAACCGGGTACCCACAAAACTAAAATGCTCATAACTAAAGTAATATCCAACCGATTTCGATACTTTTGGGTGTTTTGGATTAAAGAACTCATCCACTCTTGGACTGGGTAAAAATGAAAACGAATGGTTCCCGGGAATTCGGGTTACCGGAAACAGGTTCCAGTGCTGGGGTACTATTTGTGAACTTCAATGGAATACTAGCAATATGGGTATCAAAATTCTTGGAATCGCATCAGCAGGCTGTATCTCATGGTTTTGGAACCATTTGGTGATTTGACCCCGAAACGGACATTTCGGAGCAGGTTCCCGTGGGGCCGTGAGTGGCCATTCCATTCCAATTCCATTTTTAAGTTGCCATAGGGTCCTGTAACAATAAAAACAGACTTCCGAGACAATTTGAAGAGTTTTGCTACTCATATTGCTAAGACATTATTAAAATTTATAAATCTTACCCTAGCACTGGAACATTACTCCGGAAAATCCGGATTACCAAAAAGCAGATACAATCTTCCGGTTCTATTTTACAGAATCAAAAAAGTGGACGAGTTCCTAAATCCAAAACATCTAAAAGTGTCCAAATCGGTTAAGGGAAGCCATAGTTATGAGCATTTCAATTTGTGGGTACCCGTGGCACGACTTAGAACAAAAGGTGGACTAAAGTCCAAACTTTGCCATATCGGTTCAAACATGGCGAAGTCGAATTGCATGACATGTCGTTCTCACAGTCCGTGTACTTGGTTAGCTTGTTCAGGATTACTCTCTCTAACAGTACCAAGAGACATATTGACCTATACGCTGGAAGATCTCCAAGTTGTCCTGGCATCGGAAGCAACATCAACTACTTTCGCTTCCAGTTATCGGATCATTCTGAACATATCCGGGTTCTCATACATCGCTTTTTTCAGCGATATATGAGAGGCTGGTACTGGGTCCTTCCACTCATGGCTTTCGCCATCTCGATCAGTTGCTTGTCGGTAATTCGAGCTTCTTCTTCGTGATCATCCTCCTCACTGTACGGCGAAGATTGGTTCAAGTTGCGGGGAAAACCTTTCGATGGTGACCTCTAGCTTCTCCGGACACCTTTCAGGTGGTGCAGCTGGGCCTTTTATCTTTGCCATGCCAACTTTGTAGGCGTCTTTTCGAAAATTCGCGTTGGATTTGTGGCAAAGCTCATCAATTCAAGCTTTCTTGTTCAACACGACTGCTTTGTTAAGAGCGCCTTGTACAGCTCGTTTCCCTCTTTCGGTGTCACTACGAGCACTCTAACTTCTTCTCCAAGGTCGGAATAACTTATATGTAAATCGGTAATCGTCGTATTACAGCCGACGACCTTCCCATTTCTCGGTATGGTCGCATTACACGCCCTTGTTAGTACTGCCATTAACTCGTTCGCATTTAGGTTGAAGAGGATGCCCTCAAATTTAAATTCTTCGACGGATGCGTCCTTGTGAAAGATCGCTGTTTTCCACTTTCATTCGTTGTTCAAACCGTGTCCAGTTACCAATGCTGTACCAGATCGCTTGATGGTCGCTGTGGGTATATCCTCGCACACTTTTCAGTCCATCTTTCCTGTCACTCCAAGGCTACAAACATTAACATGGATAATGGATTCCCGGCTCTCCCTGCGGTAAGTGCTGATGGTACCTTTGTTTGTAAGATCTACATTTAGTTTTGCTAGGGCCTTCTTGATCGCTGATGGTCAGACAAAGTCCTTTTGATTCCAGCGTCCTTCTCGACAATTTTGCAAGTTCTTAGTGCTTGGAATATTTCAGCATTAAAGTCTCTTCCGTTCCTTGAAAAACGGCTAATTCGATTTTCACAAGCTTAGTCTTAAATGGAAGGTTTAGTAGCAGACTTTGATCTGGTGAAGTTCATACGAATCGCACATCGTCGCTGTTGTGCTATCTTATGACAAGCGCCATTTAGCACATTTCAAGAAAAACGATTTTTAAAGTTTGAGATTGAATATCTTGAAACTTATAAATGGTAAAAACAATTCAAAGAAGCAATTAATGCTTCTATCTATTCTGTATTAAACTCTCAAATATCACGAAGTTCGGTTGACTATGTTGCGAGTTTTCACTATAAACGTAAACAAAAGTCGCACTTACACGTGTCGTAGGCGTGTCAGAATTGTGCATGGAAAATTTTCCATAGAAAAAAAGCATCAATTATTAACTTTTATTAATATCTTCGGCTTTATTCGGCCTAGAAACAATCGATGAGATGCATTTTGAAGGAAATTGAGCAAGCAATCTAGAAAAAATAGTAATTTTTAATTTCAATGTTGCCAAACATGAAATATTGCCAATTTAATAGTTAAACTGCATATTTCTAGCAATATATGTATTTTTATTTTAAAAATTATTATGCCATTGTGCTCCTCAGACATTTTTACATATAAAAACATCTAAAACTTCTACATTACTTAAGCGAATCCCAAGATAAAGTGATTTAAAGCAAAAAACTGACAATTTCTTATCACTTTTTTCGCTATATCTCAGAACCCAGGCAAAATTTTAAAATTCTGAAAACGCCATTTTGTAGAGAATTTTCAGATTAGTAATGTTGCATATCTAACTCAGTTTACCCCAAAATGGCGTTTGTCATAAGATAGCACAACAGCGACGACATATGCACAGTGGTCTCAAAGAGCAAAAAAGGGGGTTTT
Organism: Topomyia yanbarensis; assembly: GCF_030247195.1. Classification (NCBI taxonomy): domain Eukaryota; kingdom Metazoa; phylum Arthropoda; class Insecta; order Diptera; family Culicidae; genus Topomyia; species Topomyia yanbarensis. The sequence goes on from NC_080671.1 coordinate 116,366,618, forward strand.
TAGATTGCGTCAAAACGGTTGACTTTAGCAATATGGTGTCTTTGAGAAAGTTTCTTGGAGTAGAACTCCCCTTCTTTCTGTCTTTTCAGATTAATGATTAATCCCCCTAATAGTGAGTTACGGAATTTATTTTCTTCAATAATTCAGATAGACAAATACTTACTTCAGCAAAATTGTAGAGAAACTCGTTACAAACATTTTACCCGAAGACTTCAACTCTCTATCTTTTAAGATTTTCGAGATATGGGACATTATTTGTAAAAGGCCCCTTTTAAACAGTTTTTTCATCATAAGTTTTCTTCTAGATTTTTTCCATTATATAAATGTTCTAGAACATTGTTTGGACTATTAAACTGCATTACTTTGCCGAAGACGGAAACTTGCTATCGCTAGTATGTGTGGAGATATTCACGTTTTTTGATTGAAATTAGCTCTTTTCCAATGCCGATAACGGGCAAAAACGGGCAAACCACTTTGTAAACAAATTAAAGTACAAGAAAAGCACAACAAATGCTGGAAAAATTAGATCTCCCCAAGGCGGCCCTCTATGGAAATACTAGAGCCTTAGTTTGTCCATACTAGAGCTGTTCCGGCATTAAATACATCACCATATATTACTGTTAGTTTTTTTATTTCGATTATATATGTTTTAACCTTAAGGTCATTCTTCGGGTTAGAAAAATCTCTTATGAAAAAATTCCAACCCTATGTGCGGGGTCGGGACTCGAACCCAGGTGCGCTGCGTACAAGGCCAACTACGCTACACCCATCCCCTACTGTTATTTCTGAAATAAAGGGTTAAAATCGTAATAATTATCCTTTCTTACTTTTGTAAGCACGTCTTGAGTAAATACCCAAGCAACCAAAAGTTGATATAAAGGAACTACATAAGCTTCTCGTTTTAAGTAATTTTGCAATACGTTTTATGTTCTAATAGCGGGTTAAGCAGTTCTATTAAAGCTTGAGCAGCTTGAAAGTTCGCTAAGAACTTTTTGTGAATTTTAAAGTGTGCTTTTTAAGTATTATCCGAACTTCTGTTCGCTTGGGTCAAAAGTTACAGTTGTTCAAAAACTCAATGCATACGCCTGACACCGGAAACTGACAATTCCCTTGCGCCTACTTCATAACAATGGCGCAAGTGCAACCAAACGGCGAGTAATCAATTGCATTTGATGACGGGATGAGACAAACTTCAGCTCAAGTATTTCTATAGAGGGCCGCCTTGGGGAGATCTGATTTTTCCAGCATTTGTTGTGCGTTTCTTGCACTTTAATTTGTTTACAAAGTGGTTTGCCCGTTTTGCCCGTTTAAAATTTATCGGCATTGGAAAAAGAGCTATTTTTAATCAAAAAAGTTTTCAAAGTTTGAGCGAATCCTATACATTTCTTTTGTAAGAAATGTAAAACGTGAATATCTCCACACATACTAGCGATAGCAAGTTTCCGTCTTCGGCAAAGTAATGCAGTTTAATAGTCTAAACAATGTTCTAGAACATTTATATAATAAAAAAAAATCTAGAAGAAAACTTATGATGAAAAAACTGTTTTAAAGGGGCCTTTTACAAATAATGTCCCATATCTCAAAAACCTTAAAAGATAGAGAGTTGAAGTCTTCTAAAAAACCCCCTTTTTTGCTCTTTGGGACCACTGTGATATGGGTGCGGAAATAATTCACGGGCGGGTCCTTCCTTCCGCGAACAGTAAACGTTTCGTTTGATGTTAGACTGGATCGACGATTTTATTCGGACGTCCTATCTACCATATTGATCATTCTTGGTCAAAATAAAAAAATCATGGGATGGCAATTTCCAAAACTACTAGAATAGTTTTCAATGACGAAAAGCAAAACTCTATGAAAGTTATTGTTGTTTTATAAAAAGTAACAATTTTTTTAATTGAGGTTATTAAAAAAAATATTTGTCCCCTGATTTTTTCCAGCGATTTTGAAGCCCCCCATAATTTTTAAAAAAAGATTTGTAATGGCCCAATTTGGGAATTTTTTTCCATATCCTTATTGAAACGAAATGATTGTCATCTCATTTTGGGGCTTCAGAAATGACTTTTTTGTTTCTACGGATCAAATAAGATGTGTTTGACTAATATTGAAACGTTTAATTCATTAGTGGATTACTTGATATGGAAACTAAATTTTCTTTCATTTTCAAAACAAACATTTTGAGCGTCTTAGTGGAATGTTTAATTACATTAACTAATCGACAAGATGGTTCGCGCTTTTTTTCGCAGGTGTGTTTTAAGTTACTTAGGTTGCTTATTTCTTATCCTAAATAAAAATAAATTCAAAACCCTTTTTTCGCGTATATGGTACATTTAAAAATGGTCTAATTTTATTTGGATAATGATGAATAACCTTAAGCTACCATAACCAGTGCTATGCAAATTCGGATCAAAATAGTCTCACCAAATGACTAGAACTGTGTTCACTCAATTTGACATTTATTGCGTAAGTTAGCAAGAAATAGTTCCAAAAACATTTTACGACATATTTCAGATGATGAAAATATTTTCTGACTTTTAAAAATTCTTAATACCCTTACCATCTAAACACCATACTTCCACTCCGCTCTTTACTCTTGATCACTAGTAAAACCCTTGTAGATCATGCTCTCACTCCTATTTAAAAGTTGTGCATGTTAACGTGTCATTATTCTAGCTGATTGATTATTCAAATTCTATATCAGTAATAACCATGCGTCTCCATTAGCAGTTTTTTAAAATTTTAACTGCTTATCGCAAGTCTTCGCACTAGCATAGGCTCCTTTTAAAGAGAAAATTAAAAGCTTTCGAATGAGTATAGTATGATTGCGGGCATTCGCGGGCGTCGTTGTTGATATCGCATTAGAAGTTCAAATTCAATAAAAATTCATGACAAAGAGTTATCCAAACACTAACTTAACCAACTAGTGACTCATTTTTGACGATTTTACGATGTAATTTTATCACACGTATAATATTGGGAAGTAATGCAATGCATAAAATCAACCGTTTTTTGAAAAACGAAAATAACCGTATGTAGTTCCTATGGTCAAATATTGCAAAAAAACTTGAGTTATGCCCTTCAAAAAGCTGTCAAAAATTCATTTTACATTCAAATCACCTAAAAACTCGCGAAAATGTCTCTGATGGCTCAGCTGATACTAGAAAAATACTAGTGCGAATATCGCATAACCTTCATATATGAACTTAAGTCCGGGCTCGTCCCACTGTGCGTTGGCCTGCAAAAGGTGTTTTTTGTTAGACACATAACTGTTAAACAAAATAATGGTGTTGTTAAAGCAAATTTTAAAATATCTAAATATTTAACTTTTTTTATTGAAAGCTTCTCCATGATCCAAATACATTGAAAAAAGTTTCTTTTTAGTATTTTCAACAATAAACATTAGATTTTTGACATTTTGAAATGGGGTAATGCGAATGATTCTTGAGAAGGTCATAATTACACGAAATAATTGTTTTCGTTGGAGCAAAATTCCAAATATCGCGACAACAATAGAATCGACGCAAATGCTTACGTGACTGCACTGCCGAAAACATTTCCCGTTCTTATCTCGACAACTATCGCATTTTGGAAAATTTTTGTTAAATGCTTTTTGATTTGAAATTATGCTTAGAATTATATTCTGTAATAAGATTACAGTTTTGGATGTCAATAACTATGAAATTGAAAAACATGTGTAAAGTTATTGTTAGAAAAACTTTTTTACCGATAAGTTCTCTATCATGCAATCTCATTTAAAGTGTTTTTTTTTCTTTTGGGTTTTGTTAACAAAATATAAAAAAAATAACCAAAAGTGGGATTCTTGCAATTTAAATTTTTAAAATAAATATTTGTTTTTGTGAAAAATGACTTTGTTTTTCAACGTATTTTTTCGCATCGAAGTATTCATTCCCTATAACTCGTTTGATGTATTTACGGTTTTTGTACAATTTATTATAGAAAATACTGCATGTAGAAATTTTTACTCCCTTTTGAACCATTACTCTTTATTCAAAATAATCTGCTTGACTGTAGAAAATGTTTAGTCTTCAATGCCGGTGAAACGTGTAAAGTTTCATCGGAATCTAAGATCGGTAACGATTTTAAATATTTTCGGACGGGTCTTCGTGGAATTCCTCTGGATACAAGCTTGTTTATGCGAACGATCATTTGATTATAGCATTAATTGCTTCTGACACGAGTTACTCAGTTGTGTGATTTACGTATGCAATTCACGTTCACTTTACAACGCTCGTTGATTATCTCAAACGCATCACGTCAGCTTGGTTTTATTACCCTTATTTGAAGGCCTAATATTGTTCATTGGGCCGTCTTATTCTGGGAAAAGCCTCAGTTGAGGAACTAGACCATTCGCATCAGGTAGCGTAGAGTGTTAGAATTGAACAAATACAGAATTACTATCTTCGAATGGTATTAAGAATCTTGCCGCGCCGTGACCTGGTAAATCGAGCATCATATCCGGCTAAGTGTCAACTACTAGCTTTAGTTATGGCAAAACTTGTTACGATTATTGTATGTGTTTCTAGTTTTCATAAAAATAATCGTTTTAGAGCATTAAATGTGTGGAACTCAAATGAGTTTCTTCCCACTTTGTTTATTTGGACTCTATGTATGTCATTTCCTCATGATAACGACCAAGTATCTTATCTTATTATTATTAATTATGACCAACATTATAAAACTTGGTTTAGGTAGCTGAAAATTGGCCTTTTAACTAACTTTGGGTTGCTGAATCCATTTCAACTATCAATTTTGAAATTTCATAATTCCGTTCAAATGATCAAAGACGATGTACTTATTATCAGATAACGACAGTTCGAGCTCTTTTGATACGTGCCAGTTTGCCAACTCATGCATAATACAGTCATAGCAGAGAGTTACTTCAGTACGATACAACCCTTTTGAAATCATCAGAAGGTGAAGATACATTATCCGGCGAATTTACCGACCAATAGACGCATTTCCTGTTTATGTTATCAACAGTCACATTGACTGTGACAGCACAAAGATCACGAGTTTGAGGTCGGATAAGAGATATACGTCGATAGCACTATTCACAAGTTCACATTCACGAGGCATTCAGTGTGGATTTATCATGCCATTTTGTTATGAGCTATGTAGACCGGGTTAAGTAGCTTTCCAACATACAAGTTTCCTTCACGGGATACAGTTTTTGAACCAATGAAGCTTTTGCTTTCTGCAAAAAGCGGTATAGACTGATAGTTGCTGTACGTCTATGCTAAAGATTAATTTGGGCTACTCGAACAATGGTCGATCAGAGCATTGCACATTTCATCACCGGCACTTATTATACAGCTACTAGAAGATACCAAACACGTTGGCTTGCAATCGCCCATAGCGAACCCCGAAGTGGGCATTAGTGGCATGACCATCATTTGTATCTCACGATTTACGAAGATATAAACGTCGACTATGTAAGATTCGCTTAGCAAACTCCGTGCGCAACTGGAATATTTTAATCATGTCAACCATTCAGTCCTCGGCATAGAGAAACAGTTCGACTCGAGGACTCCAGTTTTTAGTCGCCTTTTACGACATGGGATCTGGAACCGAGTGGATCAATTCTTGGCTGAGATACTTCAACCCACCGGATGCCACACAGCCTCTAGGCTGCTTTAGTCAGCAGAAAGCTAATAGACTGTTATCAACCTCCTAGTCGACCATAGCCACAAGTTCATTTCAAGGTCTCTTTTTGCCCGAAGGGGTTTAAAATCGACATTTTTAAACGTTTGCTGATATGGAGAAGCTTGGTGATTAGTGCAAAATAACAACTGAATAAAACGTAAACAAACACTTTTTGTAGAGATTGAAAGTAGTTTATCCAATCATTATGTTGTAATTGATATAGCTAATCAGTAAAAAAAGCTTTATCATAAAAATGGTATTATGATAATAAGAAAGGTTCGCAAACATTGTATGGGAAAATTTATTTCATCTTTTATAACTGTTGACATTAAAAATGAGCTTAGCACCCCAAAATTACCATAATATGTTATTTTCAGCCAACAGTTTTGATTTTGTCCGACTTTTGTTCGAAGACCCGCCACTGTGTGACGGTGTGGTTTGCCGATTTGCAACGACCGTTGCAGGATACCTTGGATAGTTTGTCTGTTTGGGCCCTCCAGCTGGGTATCCACGGTAAAAACTGAGCTAGTCGTATTTACAAGGAAACGTGAACCAGCTCAACTACAGCTTCAATTAATGGGTCAAACTATTGCTCAGGTTTCAACTCTCACATAATTCGGGATCTGGTTTAACTCTAAAGGTACCTGGGGATGTCACATTAGATATCTGAAAAAAAATGCCAACAAAGGATCAACTTTCTCCGTACAATAACCGGAACATGGTGGGGTGCCCATCCAGGAGACCAGATCAAGCTGTACCAAGCAACGATATTTTTGGTGATGGAGTACGGGAGTTTCTGTTTCCGCTCCGCTGCGGACATACAATTCACCAAACTGTAGCGAAATCGGTATTGTTGTTTGCGTATTGCTTTGGGTTGCATGCACTCGACTCATACGATGAGTCTAGAAGTGCTGACGGGTGTTCTTTCGCTGAAAAAATCGATTTTGGCACCTCTCATATCGATTGCTCACCCGATGCGATATCTTGAACCCGCTAGTAATTGCAAATTTCGAGAGGCTTGTCGAGCTCAATTCTCAAACCCGTTTTATGTCCGTGTACTTCGATTACATGGCACAAAATATCAATCCTTCTTCATATTATCCCAACCGTGCTAATCTCCTTCATGCTTCTGATTCAACTGTATTCTTCGACACATCCATGGCAGACGAGATTCGTGGAATCCCGGATCACATACGTCCGCAAGTGATCCCAAGCATCTTTCATAGTAAATTTCGAGAAGTCGACTGCAACAAGATGTTTTACACCGTCGGATCAAGCCTCGACGGCTCCACTGGCTTCGGTTTATTCAATCAAAACCTCACCGCCTCATTCAAACTCAATGATCTTGCTTCAGTTTACGTCGCAGAGCTTGCTGCTATCCAGTATCCCCTTGGGATTATTGATACTCCGCCCACCGATCATTACTTTATTGTCTCGGATAGCCTCCGCTCAATCGAGGCTCTCCGTTCAATGAAACCTAGAAAGCCCATTCCAAATTTTTGGGGAAAATTTGAGAGCGTCTGCGTGCTTTGTCTGTGAGATCGTACAAGATTACCTTAGTTTGGGTTCCCTCGCATTGCTCCATTCCAGGTAATGAAGAAGCGGACTCTTTAGCTAAGGCGGGCGCTTTAGAAGGTGGAGCAACGGAGAATTAGGACGGTGGCTACATTCTATCATCCCAAAGGTATCAACGAAATCTTGGTTCAGAAGAATGGATGTGGGTCGGGATTTCATTCGTGTGATATATTCGTGTCCTATGACTACACGTTAGACGCTCATCTCCGACGTATTGGGCTCGCGAATAGCTATATCTGTGCTTGTGGTGACGGTTACCACAACATCTAACATATTATCTGGGCATGCGCCGATTACTGTTCTGCCAGAGCTCAACTATTGGACTCCCTTCAGGCCCAAGGAAGATCACCGAATGTCCAAGTTCGAGATATACAAGCAAGCCGCGATCTCCTCTATATGTAGCTCGTATACAGCTTCCTAGAAATCGCAAATATATAGATTTACATGCTCCTATTTTTTCTATTCATTCTCAAAAGTGCACTCTTTCTCCTGTACCGTACCCCAACGGTGGTTTGGTACGACTTCAAGCTAACACGAAACATCTATGTCGACTGAGCCAGCAAACACTGGACCTACAGCACAAACATCACACGCGCAACGCGGTGTGTTGCCGATCCGCATCTGAGCCGTGCTATGAAATCGTATGGAGGAACCCCTGCCAGCTCGAGGAACACAGCCCGCCATCCCAATACATGATGCTTCCTGATGAGGACCGTCCGTATCCGTAATCCTTAACGTTAACTCCCGATGCCAGAAACTGAAAGTTAATATCTTTCTTCCCCCTGCCAGCTTTGTCCACCCGCTTCCCCCTGTCTCTGGTTCCCAGATGCAGGAATTCACTCCCCTCCCCCTGAATACCTCCCTAGACTTATTTGCCCCTCCCCTGTGTTTTATAGTTTTAGTTGTTCTATACATATAATCTCGTTAACCCGTTAACGTTAATGCCCAACAGTACTACTACTCATAAAATAACCCAAATTAACCATACTACTACTCGTAAGTACTACTACTCATAAAAATTGCTCTGATTAAGCCCTATTTAATCTCACTAAAATTGAATCACTCCCTCTGGTTATTTCTAGTTTTAATATGATTGTAAAATATCCACTTCGTTAATAATTGTTTGCTCCAATAATCATCCCGCTAAAAATCCTAAAGTACATTACAATAAAAACCACACTAAATGACACCCCATAATCTTACGAATATTATATTATCCCCTCTTCTATATGTATAAGTTAACTGTAAAAGTTGTTTAGTTTTATTATAAAAAACCTGTTTTAATCCACCTAGCGGTGCAATTGTGCCTTTCTCATTTCTCTAAACTATGGCACGGAGGCTTTTTATGTTCAACATAATCGTGGAAATGTCCATTACATTCTTAGTACACTTTGCACTTATACACAATGGCATGCCAGCCATGAACTTGATGAGCTACGTGTCGACGGTGAAACACTTGAAACAAAAAAATATCATACTCCATTAGCCTAATCAGCATTAGATCAATGTTATCTGCTTGCTAACTCATTTTGTCATGCGGGGGTGGGTATGTGAAGAGGGCGAAAGTCCCATGAACGAACGACTCCCCAGCTTAAATTGGTATGCTTTGTGATATAGTGGTGGTTTAAAGATGATGGAGTTGAAAGGGAGGGGTATGAGGGCTGGATGGGGTGGTGGTCTGAGGGGTGATTTAAGGAGATTTTTAAAGGACCATCCGTAAACCATCAACTACGCCCCTGTTAAAATCCAGAAACCCTATGCGAGTCGAAAAAAAAATTAGGGGGGGATTAGGTTGACGTTTTTCAGAGTGATTGCATAACCTTTCTATATGAGAAAGGCAAAAATGTGCCAAAATCCAAAAAAGTGAATCGTCGTCAAATTTTTTTTTCGAGTTTGCATCAAATCTCGACGTTTCATGCACCTTGAACACATTTAGCATCAAAAATAAAAATTCTATTTTTAATTTTTCCTATAGTTTATATGAGAAATTTCTGTGTGCCCGCACTCTGAAACCCGTAATTCCGTAACCAGAATTCCGATCGATCCAAAATTCAATAGCAGCCGATGGGAAGGTTGCACCTTTCATTTGAGACTAAGTTTGGGCAAATCGGTCCAGCCATCTCTGAGAAAAATGAGTGACATTATTTGACACATACGCACATACATACACACACACACACATACACACACACATACACACACATACATACATACACACACATACAGACTTTTTCCGATCTCGACGAACTGAGTCGAATGGGATATGACACTCGGCCCTCCGGGCCGGGATTAGGTTGACGTTTTTCAGAGTGATTGCATAACCTTTCTATATGAGAAAGGCAAAAATGTGCCAAAATCCAAAAAAGTGAATCGTCGTCAAATTTTTTTTTCGAGTTTGCATCAAATCCCGACGTTTCATGCACCTTGAACACATTTAGCATCAAAAATAAAAATTCTATTTTTAATTTTTCCTATAGTTTATATGAGAAATTTCTGTGTGCCCGCACTCTGAAACCCGTAATTCCGTAACCAGAATTCCGATCGATCCAAAATTCAATAGCAGCCGATGGGAAGGTTGCACCTTTCATTTGAGACTAAGTTTGGGCAAATCGGTCCAGCCATCTCTGAGAAAAATGAGTGACATTATTTGACACATACGCACATACATACACACACACACATACACACACACATACACACACATACACACAGAGAAGTCGCGATCACTTCACAGCGAAGTCTGAAGTCTCTCGGAGTCATTATAGACGACAAGCTGACCTTCGGCAGCCATGTCGACTATACGTGCAAGAGAGCGTCGACTGCTGTTGCGGCACTATCGAGAATGATGTCCAACAGCTCAAAGGTGTGCGCCAGTAGACGTAGGTTCCTGGCAGGCGTTGCCGTATCTATCCTCAGGTACGGCGGCCCGTCATGGTCAAGAGCACTGAGGGTAACCAGTTACCTACAGAAACTGGAGAGCACCTACCGCGTGATGTGCCTCAGAGTGATATCTGCCTACCGCACGGTATCACACGATGCATCCTGCGTGATAGCGAGCATGATGCCAGTCGGGCTGGTCATTCGGTAAGATGAGGAGTGCTTTGAGCTACGTGGAAATAGGGGAGCCCGCGAGCGCACCAGGGTGACCTCGGTCGCCAGATGGCAGCGTGAGTGGGACAACTCCTCGAAAGGTAGGTGGACCCACCGGCTGATACCTAGCATATCGAGCTGGGTGGGAAGACCCCATGGGGAAGTTCACTTCCACCTGACACAATTCCTGTCAGGCCATGGCTGTTTCCGTCAGTACCTCCACAGGTTCGGACACGCGGAGGTCCCAGTCTGCCCGGACTGCCCAGGTGTAGATGAAACTGCCGAACACATACTGTTCGTATGTCATCGGTTCGACGTCGAAAGAAGAGCAATGCTTGACGTCTGTGGCTGGGACACAACCCCGGATACCCTTATCCAGCGGATGTGTCAAACGGTGGAGAAGTGGAACGCAGTCTCGGCTGCTACCATCCAGATTGCCAGTAGGCTACAGGTAATCTGGCGAACCGAGCAACAGACGACGGGCACGGCTAACTAGTGATTGGTTAGTTGGAGCGAAAAAGGCCAAGCGCAAAATAAGAGAGTGAATGGTCTGTTCATGCCGAGGTTGGTTGGCGCAGCGAATGGCAACCGCGTAAGGGGTAAACCCAGCCACCCCGAAGCAAGACAGAAGAGTGAGTGTATAGGCGTATAAGTGGACTGCCTCATGCCAAGACGGGAGGGTCGTAGCGTAGTATGTTGGAACTAAGCTATCGATGCCTCATGGCGTGGCAGAGGAGTGAAAGGGTGAGCATCCAAGTCAGTCTCACATTGCATGTTAAGGGTGAGCATAAAAGTCAGCCTCACAGGTTGGTAGCAAGGAATGAAAAAGGTGAGCACAAAAGTCAGCCTCGCATGGTGTTACTGCCAACACTGCTCTTGGTGGTGTAACTGTTGCTGAACAGTACTGTCATACGGTTGAAACGTCATCCGTGGACGATGACGTGACCCGACGGCGGGAGCAGAGCTGTCATTCTCAAAAGTGCTGAGTAAGGCATCGTACAGGAGGAGGAAAACTTAATTATATTAAATTCATTAAATCACAGTAAAATCATTGTTAGTACAGTTAAACCTTATATATACACAGTGAAACCTAATTATACCTAAGGAAATCACAGTCATCACAGTAAGGTACGGTTGAGCTTAAAACTAAATTTCTAAAACCTACTTAACCTAACCTAAAACTATATCACAGATAAAACGGGCAGAATCGCAGATTAACTGTACTAGCAAGCCATTGTATTCTGGTTCTAAACCGATAAATGTAAGTTTATCTTATTATATTACAAAACGGAAATGATAACAATAAAACTTTCAGCTTTAAGCTGTCTCACACCAAAATACCGAGTTTGTGAACGGCTAAAAAGAATCGGCTAAGAGCCTCCTTTGTTCTCGGAACAAAACTTAAAGATTTATCGTCACGTTTTCAATGGAGTCGAACATGGATCCAATGGTTAACCCCACGGATGATAAAACCCCAGAGAAAAATAAATCTTCCAGCTGCGTTTGCTGCGATCGTCCGGAGACAAGTGACGATTGCGTTCAATGCGATCAATGCGATGGATGGTGGCATATGTCATGTGCGGAAGTGACTGCATCGGTTGCTGATCGGCCGTGGACCTGCGCCCACTGTTTGCCGCTGAGTGTTTGCTCCCGAACAACGGTATCCAGCGCTAAGGCAGAACGTTTGTCGTTGAAAATGAAGCTGTTGGAAGAGCAACAAGCGATGGAGAAACGTCATCTCGTCGAGAAGTATGCAATCCTGGAAGCGGAGCAGAACGAAATGGAAGAGATGGCTAGCAACCGAAGCAGGGTCAGCAGAAGGACGAGTCTAGAAAGGGTAAAGCAGTGGAAGCAGCAATGCACTGATCAGGGTGAAGGCGCATATGGTCTTCCGCCGGTGGGTAAATCGGCAGACTTTACAGCAGCCTCTCTGAATCAGAACTCACGCATCCCGAAGAACTCGGAGCGAAGCAATTCGTACCAGCACGCTACAGCTAACATCAATATGCCTACTTCGGAAAAACCGGCTACAGATACAACAGTGCAGCAAGGAAGACAACACCATGGGTTCAGTTTCTACAAACCACCGTTGAATTCAACAGTAAAACCATTCAACCTTCAGAGTCTTTCTAAGCGGGAACAGCAGCAGTACACCGGCGCGTTCCCCAAATCAACTTTGGTACAACAAGAGGTAGTCAACACAAGAGGTAATGTCGAACCCCAAGTGCCCCCCGTAGCACGTGAAGGTAAGCCACTTTGTGATCCAATTATTAATCCACCTGTACCATCAAAATTCGAACACTCCCTCCAACAAATTATCAAACAATTTGGAACGATGGCATCAACGGCCACGATTCCGTCGTTGGAAGCGAATGTGCTTCCAATCGAAACAAAACCCGTTCCGTTGTCCGGAACGAATGTTGGCTTGCAGCCACCGGCAAATCCAATTATTCATGGAATCGTTCCCCCACCCGCGGGTACGCCGATTTCTGGCCCGTCGCTAATAAACCCGGTGCTATCTATCGGAACAGTTCCCCCTCCGCTGGGACTACCGATTATTGATCAATTTACTCCCTCCCCCTCGCAGTTATCCGCGCGTCAAGTGATGTCCCGCGATCTACCTACGTTTTCGGGCAACCCAGCTGACTGGCCAATATTCATTAGCACCTTCATGAATAGCTCGTTAGCGTGTGGATATAATAGCGCCGAAAATCTCGCGCGTCTTCAACGTTGTCTGAAAGGACCCGCGTATGAATCTGTCAAAAGTAGATTGTTGCTTCCTGAATCAGTGCCGCATGTAATTGATACCCTTCGTTTGTTGTATGGACGACCTGAATTGTTAATCAGTGCTCTACTACAGAAAGTGCGCAGTGTTCCGGCGCCGAAAGCGGAAAGATTGGAGACAGTCATCGACTTCGGTATAGCTGTGCGTAGTCTCTGTGATCACCTGGAAGCCGCTGGACAACAAGAGCACCTATCTAATCCCACGTTGCTGATGGAGTTAGTGGGGAAACTGCATGCGCACACTAAGATGCAATGGGCGGATCATATACAGCAGCATGCGGTGGTCAACCTTAAAGTGTTCAGGGACTTCATGCTCAGGGTCGTCACTGCCGTTAGCAGAGTAACAATGTACGTTGGCGAGGACGGCGGCTATCAGCAGAAGCCTAGGCAGAAGGGAGCTGTGAATACCCACACGAGCGAAGCGGAGTCATTTCAGGAGATCGTGCGCGAGAAGGAACGGGTGTGTGCGTGCTGCAAGAAACCAGGGCACCGAGTATCGGCATGCTCTGCGTTTAAAGCGTATACCGTAGATAACCGGTGGAAGTTTGCGCAAAATAACGGGCTGTGTCGGAGCTGCCTTAATGCGCATGGAAGGAGAAGCTGTAGAAACGCAACACGGTGTGTGATCGAGGGATGTCAGTATCGTCATCATCCGCTCCTGCATTCTGATCGAGTTAGTTCCATTAATCGTCCTACCCAAGGATCGTCTACAGTACAGAATCACACGCATCGGCAAAGCAAGCAGGCTCTTCTATTCCGTATTATACCAGTCGCCATCTCAGGGCCGCGAGCTACCATCGAAACTTTCGCTTTTCTGGATGATGGCTCGGATCTATCGCTGATCGAGAACGACCTAGTAGAGCAACTGGGAATCGACGGTAGGACAACACCTTTGTGCCTGAAGTGGACAGGGAACGTCACCCGTGTCGAATCGGATTCGAAACAAGTTCGAATTACGATCAGAGGAGCTAGCAGCGCAAAACAATTCACTATTGATGATATCCGTACTGTAAAGGAGCTTACTTTGCCGGAGCAGAGTTTAGATTACGGTGAACTGGCGCAACGTTATCGTTACCTCCAAGGTTTACCGATTGTCAGTTACGCAAATGCTGTTCCCCGTCTGTTGATAGGCGTTAACAACGTGAACCTCACTGTCCCGCTGCAAGTGAAGGAAGGCAAGAAGAGCGATCCTGTTGCAGTGAAAACCAGACTAGGATGGTGCATCTTCGGCGGTAGTGGTAAGGAGGGCACGCATTCACTGAATTACCATGCCTGTGAGTGCGCCAGCGACCAGGACTTACATATTGCGGTGAAGGAATATTTTTCAATGGAAGATGTAGGAATGAAGCCGTCGATAGTTCTGGAATCCGACGAGGATAAGCGGGCTAGGAGCATCATGGAGCAGTCGACGAGACGAGTAGGTGACCAGTTCGAAACAGGTATACTGTGGCGGTACGACGACATCGAACTTCCGGATAGCTACAATATGGCATTCAAGAGGTTTGAGTGTCTGGAGCGCAAGATGATGAGAGATCCAGAGCTGGCTGCAAATCTGAAGAACCAGATAGCGGAGTACCAGCAGAAAGGATATGCGCATTGTGCTACGAAGGCAGAATTAGAACGAGCAGACCCAAAACGCGCGTGGTACCTGCCGCTAGGAGCAGTGACAAATCCCCGGAAACCAGGTAAAGTTCGACTGGTATGGGACGCAGCAGCAAAGGTGGATGGAATATCTCTGAACTCTATGCTGCTTAAAGGACCGGATCAACTTACATCGCTTCCAGCAGTTCTGTCGCGGTTCCGACAATATAAAGTAGGAGTGTCTGCAGATATACGAGAAATGTTCCACCAGCTGTTGATCCGCGAGCCGGACCGTCATTCTCAACGTTTCTTATTCCGGAATGACCCAACAAAACCGGTGGAAACTTACATCATGGATGTGGCAACATTTGGATCCACGTGTTCACCGGCGTCAGCGCAGTACGTTAAAAATAAAAACGCGGAAGAATTCTCGGACCGTTTCCCACGAGCAGTAGAGGGAATTCTGAAAAGCCACTATGTGGATGATTATCTCGATAGCTTCGAGAATGACGAAGAAGCCGAGCGAGTGTCGCGGGAAATTGCAACTATACACCAGAAAGGAGGATTTCATCTTAGGACCTGGGTATCGAACAGTGCTGGAGTTCTTCGTGGACTGAAGGAGGCGTCCGCTAACCCTAGCAAAAGCCTATGCTTGAACGCAGTGGACAGAGGCGATCGCGTGTTGGGCATGCTCTGGCAGACTTCAGAGGATGAGTTGCTGTTCTCGATGGAAATTAAAGAGGAGATACAACTGGTGATAGATAACGGTAAGCGGCCAACAAAACGTCAGATGTTAAAATGCCTAATGGGCGTATTCGATCCACTGGGATTGCTGAGTGTGTCTCTCGTTCATGGAAAGATTCTCCTTCAGGATGTATGGCGAGCAGGATTGCAGTGGGACGAACAGGTAACTGAAGAAATATTCGATCGTTGGGTTAGGTGGACCGGTCTGTTCCCTAAAATCAGAGGCCTGCGGATCCCACGGTGCTACTTCAAGGAAGCGAATGTGCAGGTGTATGATCATCTTCAATTGCACGTTTTCGTCGATGCAAGTGAAGTCGCTTTCTCCGCCGTAGCGTACTTCAGAGTGACCAACACTGAAGGCAAAGCAGAGTGCTCGATAGTCGCGGCCAAAACGAAGGTTGCACCGCTGAAGCCACTCTCGATTCCTCGCATGGAGCTACAAGCAGCAGTTCTGGGCAGCCGTTTAGTGTCGTTTGTTCAGGAGAATCACAGCGTGAAGGTGAAGCAGCGTTTTCTGTGGAGTGATTCCGCCACAGTGTTGGCCTGGTTACGCGCCGATCATCGTCGGTACACGCAGTACGTAGCATGCCGAGTAGGGGAGATATTGACAACGACAGACCTCGCAGAATGGCACTGGGTCCCCAGTAAGCTAAATCCTGCAGATGCCGCAACAAAGTGGGGTAAGAATCCGTGTCCGGAAGCAACCGACGAGTGGTTTAAAGGTCCTGAATTTCTTCGGCTTGCCGAGGAGAATTGGCCGAAGCAACCGAAACCTTCAAAGGTGCCTGAAGAGGAACTGAGACCCTGCTTCCTGATCCAGGGGTCAACTATTCCGGAGGTTGTGATAGATTTTTCTAGATTCTCTAGGTGGAGACGATTGCTAGGCGCAGTTGCATACGTACACCGTTTCTTGGGCAATTGTAGGCGTAGATGTCGAGGAGAGACGCCGGAATTGCTGCATCTTAGTCAAGAGGAACTGAAGAAGGCGAAGAACACGCTTGTGTGGATTGCGCAATGGCAGGAGTATCCAGATGAGATGATTGCAGTTTCGAGAGGACAAGCAGAATTACCTAAATCGAGCAGTTTGTATCAGTTGACACCAACAGTCGATGAGTGTGGCGTGCTACGCGTCGGCGGAAGAATTGGAGCTGCACCGCATACATCTTTCGATGCTAGGTTCCCGGTGATTCTCCCAAGAAAACATCCGGTGACGACGCTAGTTGTAGATGATTTCCATCGTACCTTTCGTCACGGTAATTCTGAAACGGTGGTGAACGAGATTCGGCAGTTCTACAGCATCTTCCAACTAAGGAGAGTGGTGAAGCAAGTTGCGACCGTCTGTCAGTGGTGCAGAGTGAAGAAGGCGACTCCGAAGGTTCCGCGAATGGCGCCGCTGCCTTTGGCCCGCTTGTCCTCGTTTACTCGACCATTCACCTACACCGGTATTGATTTTTTCGGACCGTTGCTGGTGAAAGTAGGAAGGAGCTCGGTTAAACGCTGGATATGTCTGTTCACCTGTCTAACCACCCGTGCTGTCCATGTGGAAGTTGCACACAGTCTTTCCACACCGTCCTGTATCAAATGCATCCGTCGCTTCATCTGTCGCCGAGGAGCGCCGGTGGAAATCTACTCCGACAACGGTACCAACTTCCAAGGTGCCGAACGACTGCTGCGGAAAGAACTCGAGAACGTACATGGAGAATTAGCAGCAACGTTCACAAACGCATCTACCAAATGGGTCTTTATCCCACCAGCTGCACCTCATATGGGAGGAGCGTGGGAGAGAATGGTGCGGTCCATAAAGTCAGCCATGGAAGCAGCCTACAACAACGACCGGAAACTGGACGATGAAGGGCTGGTGACGCTAGCCGTGGAAGCCGAGGGTATAGTGAAAAGCCGGCCACTTACCTACCTACCCCTAGATGCTGCTGAAGTAGAAGCCCTGACTCCTAACCATTTCCTGTTGGGAAGTTCCACTGGTGTTCGTCAGCCTGCAGTACCGTTCAGTGATCCTGTCTCTGCCGTAAAGAATTCTTGGAACCAAATACAACGTCAGCTGGACGTCTTCTGGAAGCGCTGGATACGGGAATATCTTCCGATGCTGACTAAGCGAATGAAGTGGTTCGGAGAAGTGAAACCAGTGGCTGTCGGAGATTTGGTCCTCATAGCAGACGAGGTCCGAAGGAATGGCTGGACGCGCGGGAAAATCAAAGATGTCGTGATAGCGGAAGACGGACGAGTTCGACAAGCGATAGTTCAGACTGCGAGGGGGATATTGCGTAGACCGGTATCGAAGTTAGCCGTGTTGGAGGTTGAGTTGGATGGTAAAACTGGGACCAGTGGCCAGTGTTACGGGGGGGAGAATGTTACTGCCAACACTGCTCTTGGTGGTGTAACTGTTGCTGAACAGTACTGTCATACGGTTGAAACGTCATCCGTGGACGATGACGTGACCCGACGGCGGGAGCAGAGCTGTCATTCTCAAAAGTGCTGAGTAAGGCATCGTACAGGAGGAGGAAAACTTAATTATATTAAATTCATTAAATCACAGTAAAATCATTGTTAGTACAGTTAAACCTTATATATACACAGTGAAACCTAATTATACCTAAGGAAATCACAGTCATCACAGTAAGGTACGGTTGAGCTTAAAACTAAATTTCTAAAACCTACTTAACCTAACCTAAAACTATATCACAGATAAAACGGGCAGAATCGCAGATTAACTGTACTAGCAAGCCATTGTATTCTGGTTCTAAACCGATAAATGTAAGTTTATCTTATTATATTACAAAACGGAAATGATAACAATAAAACTTTCAGCTTTAAGCTGTCTCACACCAAAATACCGAGTTTGTGAACGGCTAAAAAGAATCGGCTAAGAGCCTCCTTTGTTCTCGGAACACATGGTATGTCAGAAGTGGGGCCTAAGAAAAATGTCCCACATGGGATGCCAGAGGGAGTGACAAAGGTACAATAGAGTGGCACGATTGAGAGTGAATCAGGTGATAGGGTGAGCACCCAAGTCAGCCTCACATGTATGGGTAGGGCGAGCACAAAAGTAAGCCTAGCAAGGAATGAGTAAGGTGAGCACACAAGTCAGCCTCGCATGGAACGTAAAAGGTGAGCACAAAAGTCAGCCTCATGTGGGAGTGTTTGAGAGCGAATCAAAGTGTGATTGAGAGAGCACCCAAGTAAGCCTCATACAGGATGTATGATCGCGCGAGTGAGAGTGAATGAGTACATTGAGTACAGCCATCCCCCCAGAAGTAATACCGAGAGGTAGTTCCTGGGAGGAATGATGGCGGAGCCCAATGGAGTTTAGTCGGTATTAATGGCTGGTCACCATTCGAGTCCGACACGCCCCCAGTGCACCCCGTGTGGTAGATTGGACCCTACCGTTAGCACGTGTACTGGGCTAGGACATAAAGGTCTTCTCCATTGTAAAAAAAAAAAAAAAAAAAAAAAAACATACATACATACACACACATACAGACTTTTTCCGATCTCGACGAACTGAGTCGAATGGGATATGACACTCGGCCCTCCGGGCCGGGATTAGGTTGACGTTTTTCAGAGTGATTGCATAACCTTTCTATATGAGAAAGGCAAAAATGTGCCAAAATCCAAAAAAGTGAATCGTCGTCAAATTTTTTTTTCGAGTTTGCATCAAATCTCGACGTTTCATGCACCTTGAACACATTTAGCATCAAAAATAAAAATTCTATTTTTAATTTTTCCTATAGTTTATATGAGAAATTTCTGTGTGCCCGCACTCTGAAACCCGTAATTCCGTAACCAGAATTCCGATCGATCCAAAATTCAATAGCAGCCGATGGGAAGGTTGCCCCTTTCATTTGAGACTAAGTTTGGGCAAATCGGTCCAGCCATCTCTGAGAAAAATGAGTGACATTATTTGACACATACGCACATACATACACACACACACACATACACACACATACATACATACACACACATACAGACTTTTTCCGATCTCGACGAACTGAGTCGAATGGGATATGACACTCGGCCCTCCGGGCCGGGATTATGTTGACGTTTTTCAGAGTGATTGCATAACCTTTCTATATGAGAAAGGCAAAAATGTGCCAAAATCCAAAAAAGTGAATCGTCGTCAAATTTTTTTTTCGAGTTTGCATCAAATCCCGACGTTTCATGCACCTTGAACACATTTAGCATCAAAAATAAAAATTCTATTTTTAATTTTTCCTATAGTTTATATGAGAAATTTCTGTGTGCCCGCACTCTGAAACCCGTAATTCCGTAACCAGAATTCCGATCGATCCAAAATTCAATAGCAGCCGATGGGAAGGTTGCACCTTTCATTTGAGACTAAGTTTGGGCAAATCGGTCCAGCCATCTCTGAGAAAAATGAGTGACATTATTTGACACATACGCACATACATACACACACACACACACACACATACACACACACATACATACATACACACACACATACAGACTTTTTCCGATCTCGACGAACTGAGTCGAATGGGATATGACACTCGGCCCTCCGGGCCGGGATTAGGTTGACGTTTTTCAGAGTGATTGCATAACCTTTCTATATGAGAAAGGCAAAAATAATAAATAATGTGTAATCCCCTAGTTTTAAGAAATTCCAAATTTAAAGCAAAAAAAAATTGGCGCCTTTAAGCTAACGCAAACGTGCATTATCAAATAAACGAATTGAATAAAAAAAAGTCCTTCTACGTCATAGTAGTCAAACACTTTGAAACATTTTTGAAAAACCCATTTTTTATGAAAAGACCCAAAAAAAATTTGGAAAGTCCACGTGTACATCGTAGGGAGGGAGTTAGGGGCATAGGAATTGTAAGCGCTTGTCCAAAGAGGGGGAGGAGGGAGTTAAAAAGTTAAAAAAAAATTGTCCACGTGGTATGTTTATGTTTATGTTTATGTTGTTTATTACCTTCACCAACAGGCCCCTTGGCCCCAATGGTGGTTGCTTAAACTAATTACATTTTAGTATTGACAACATTTTCACTTTTATCGCATTCCGCGTCCTGTTGAAGTCAAAGGCCGTCGCCACACTGTTAAAAATTCGTTGGAGTCCGGTAACAGCGCTCTGGCAACCATAGTTGGTTCTCCTGAACGGAACTCGCAGAAGGGAGTTATTGCGTAGAGCTCTAATGCGGGCTTGAAGATCCAGACGTCCGAGGATTGTAGGGCAATCCACTCTGGCAGAGAGTAAGTCCGAGACGAACAGGGCTCGAGAGCAGTCCCTCCGAATGCTGAGTTTATCGAGGTGTATTAGCTGGCAACGGTTTTCATAGCTCGGCAGCTGAAATCTGTTTCGCCATGGGAGATGACGAAGGGCGAAGCGTATGAACCTGCGTTGGACAGCCTCGATTCTGTCAATCCCGTTCTGGTAGTACGGATTCCAAACAGCTGAACAATATTCTAACGTTGAGCGGACCAACGCGCAGTAAAGCGATTTAAGACAATATACGTCCCTGAAGTTTTTCGCTATTCGGAAGATGAACCCAAGCTGTCGTGATGCCTTATCCACGATGTATGACGTATGTGGTTTGAATGTTAATGCCGAATCCATGATGACTCCGAGATCTTTGATGTGAGAGTGTCTTGGAATGCTCGAGCCGAAGAAATGGTAGTTAAACTGAGTCGGTTGGCGTTTCCGCGTGAACGTAACGATTGAGCATTTGCTCGGGTTTAAAACCATTCTGTTTTGATCACACCACGTACTAAAGCTGTTCAGTTCCCTCTGAAGAAGCTCGGCATCGGTTTTATCCCGTATTTGTTGAAAAATTTTCATGTCGTCGGCGAAAGACAGGCGGGGTCCTTGTAATGTGAAATTGACGTCATTAAAGTAGAGGAGGAATATTACTGGACCGAGATGGCTTCCTTGTGGTATGCCGGATGTAGCGAAGAATGGTGCAGATAGACAGTCCTTAATGCTGATTTGGAGTTGCCTTCCATCGAGGTAGGAACGAAACCAGCGTAGAAGTTGTCCATGAATGCCGAGTTTGTCCAACTTCGCTATTGCGATATCATGGTTGATTTTGTCGAAGGCCGCAGATAGATCCATATAAATAGCATCGGTTTGCAATCCGTCAGCGAATCCATCCATTACATATGTTGTGAACGAGAGCAGGTTTGTCATTGTCGATCGTTTAGGCATGAAACCATGTTGGTCATCTGCAATGTAGTGTTTACAGTGAAAGAAAATAGGATCTAACACAACCAGCTCGAACAGTTTTGATACGGCACTTAAACACGAGATTCCCCGATAATTGTCAATGTTCGATTTGCTTACTTTTTTGAACTGGAAACATGTGCGCTGCTTTCCAGCAGGAAGGGAATGTACCAGTAGTGAGAGATAGCACAAAGACTCGCCGAAGTGGTTCAAAAAGCCCGCTGATGCACTTTTTGACAAAAATCGAGGGAACACCATCTAGACCCGAGGAACTAGAAGCTTTCAGATTGGAATTTGCTGCAAGAATGGCAGCATTATCGACACAAATTCGGTTGATGGTTCGTCCTAGAGAAGGAGTTAAATTAGCGGCGGCAGCGACTTGTTGTGGTGGCAGGCGCTCGTTGGAAAAAACGCTTGAAAATTTTTCGGAGAACAGTTGGCAAATTTCCTTAGTGTCAGTGCCTAAAACTCCATTAAACGACATACAAGATGGCAAACCGGATTCTTTTCGCTGCTCGTTAACATACTTCCAGAACGACTTGGGCTTGGATTTCAGTTGACGCTCGACGTTTCGCTGCCCGATCAGAAACACATAACAAAAATATTTCGAAACTATATCTCGCATTGTTACTTGTTATAAATTTCTGTTATTTTAACTACTAACGAGGCCTAATTTATAACACAATATGTTACAAAAATTGTGTTCTGTTATAATTATGTTATTTCATTCTGATCGGGTGGTGTCTAAAAAAGGCGCGTCTGCTTTGTTGTTTGTATTCGTGGTTGAGTTGAAAGTAGTGATTTCGTAATGCAAGAGTCTTATGCTTCGAGAATTTTTTAAATGCAGCTCGTTTGGCTGATTTTAAACGTCTAAGACGGTTGATTGCCAGCGAGGGTGTTCATCGGTACTAATTGTTCGTTTTGGTACATGACGGTCGATAAGGTAGTTAAGAATACTAGAAAACGTCATCGCTGCTTCGTTCGCGTCGTCATTGTTAATATTTTCGTCCCAGTTTATATCCAACAGCGTGCTAACGATGCTGTCGTAGTCAGCGTTTTTAAAATCGTAGACGATAGAACTTGAGACGTCTTCAAAATTAACTCCTAGGTTATCAGCGAATACAAGATGTAGTGGGGGATGATGACGCACCTGCTTGACTAAAGGAGTCGGTGCAGTGCAGCAGTACGGAGCGCAGTCCCGGGCACTTACAAAGCAGAGGTCCAATGTACGTCCATTCTCGTTGGTGACATTAATAATTTGCCGAAGAGTTGCGCTACTGTAGTTGTCCAAAATACAACTGGCATTGTTAATAAGCGCAGATTTTTCGATATCCAATCGTAGAAAACCATTACTTGCTTGGCACCACGTCAAGCCAGGTAAGTTGAAATCGCCCAGTATAACGATATCATCAGACGGGGCGGCGATCGAGGCGATAAAAGAAACGGAGGAAAGATGTACATCGATCAGGCTGGAATCACGAATTCTGTCAGGTGGAAAATACACAACACACAGGAACAGATTGCGATCGGCAAGTTTCACTGATATCCACGCTTGCTCGGAGCTCGGCCACCGGTCATCGGTGATCACTCGTGCTTTTATACCACGACGATAAGCACACCACCGCCTGATGTCTTGTGGCTGTTGAGGGCATTGCGGTCACAGCGGTAGACATCAAATGTTGAACCAAAGACCTGGCGAGACAGAGTACGGTTGTCGAGCCACGTCTCGGTCAAGGCGATAATGTCGTAACAGCAACCCGTGGTCGCGAGCAAATAGCTGTCCGTTGATGAATTTAAGCCACCAACATTCTGGTAGTAAACCTCGATGTTGTGGTATATGAACGGTCCCTCATAGGAAGAATGAGAAAAATCCTCACGTGTTTTTTGACAAGGGCCAATCAATATACTGTCGACAGTCGAGTTCGTGAGATGGAGAGAGGCGGGCGCGGTTTATATCTGCCAAGTTCATTCGGTTTATTCGTATCGTTCCAAAGCGTAAAACCCGCGGAAAAACTCACACGTGTTAGAATTCGTTAAACTACGGAAAAGCGCGTTGAAGGATATAGTGAATTCTGTGAAATTGAAGGTGAAATTAAAAATTTATTTTGTGCATATAACGTGCTAGTCGCAATTTTAAAAACCGCACGGAAGCTGGTGCGTCACGAAGAACAAAGAACAATAGGCAAGTAGTGGTATTCGTTCACAAGTGAAAGGCAAACAATACATAACCTACACACCTAGAAAAAATAGTGTAAATTTACGTCTCCTGACCATGACATATACGAGCATCAAAAATGACTTAGTTTTACGTTTGATTTTAATTTTACATGACGTTTAATTTCGTAAACCATGTAATTTTACTCCACATACAGCGTTTGTTCTGAATGGTAGGAAGTGTAATTTTAAGTCATTGCGCATGTAAAGTATATGTTTCATGTAAAATTAAATGGAACACGGTAATGTTCTGTTATTTCGTAAATTACGGTTTGTTGAATTGTGTCATGTTTGCAATTACGTCAACGATAAAATTCAGATTTTTTTGGTGTGTAGTAGCGTAATTGCGGAATAGCCATGCCGCCACATGGCGGCAGTGGCGGAGTCCCTGCACTAGGCGGGAGTAGTTTCCCTGCGTTCGGGCAGATACCTCAACGACAAGATGGACGCTTTCTCGTCATTAAGCGCACGGATGAAGGACAATCGTTGGAGAAAATCTCACCTGTCCTGATCGACAAAGTCATCAGAAATTGCTGTGGTGGCGTATTTAATGTCAAAAGAATCCGAGATGGGCAAATATTAGTGCAAACGAAGACGGAAAACAAGCAAACAGCCTCCAACAACTGAAGAATATGACCACCGAAATAAACTAGAAGTTACCGAACACGGGTCTCTAAATACCTGCAGAGTTGTGATAACTTGTCAAGACCTTTTTTATGTGGAAGATGATGAAATTCTGGAAGAGATGCAAGATCAAACTGTCACGAAAGTGGATCGAATCATGAGAAAACAAGATGGAAATCTAGTCAAAACCGCAACATTTATACTGACTATCGGATCAGCAAAGATGCCCTCAGAAGTGAAAGTTGGGTTTCGCAAAGTAGCAGCACGTCCATACTACCCACGCCCGTTAAGATGCTTCCAGTGTCTTCAATTCGGGCATCTCGGTAATGTAGCGTTGACATTAGTGCTGGTTGCCATCTGCTGATGCCAGCATGCTGGCAAACAGCATGCTACCAGCATAATGTAAACGCATGCTATCTGCTGGTGCCAGCTTCTGGCAAGCGTTTGCATTATGCTGGTAGCGTGCTGGTTGCCAGCATGCTGGCACCAGCAGATGGCAACCAGCACTAATGTAAACTGGGCATAAAGACTGTAAACAGGAAAAAATTTGCGCAAACTGCAGCGAAAAACACCACGGAGACAAATGTGACCGACCTTCAAAATGCGCGAACTGTGAACAAGCCCACTCAACCATAAGTGTCGATTGTCCCGTCTGGATAAAGGAAAACGAAGTCGTACGAGTAAAAATTGATCGTGGAGTGTCACACTGGGAAGCTAAGAAAATTGTGGATCAGACGACAGGACAAAATGTAAGCTACGCAGAGAGAGTCGGGACCAACGTACGAACTTGCAACTGCAAATGCTCGTGTGATGTACCGAGCTCCCGCCAAGTTCAGACAGTAGATCGTAAACCAACTCAAACAAATAATCCAATTCAAACATCAAAAGAAGACACTATCATTAGACCAAGCACCAGTAAACAGCAAAGCTCACCAACTCAAGAGACCAACGATACCGACATAAAAAATCCAAATTCACCCACCCCACAACCTAAATGAATTAAGAAAAGCAACGAAATTTACATCAGTAGTGACGAAAAATCCAACAATGTACGACCAAACCAGAAAACCAGGAAGACCAAAAAAAGCAGCCGCCAGAAGCAACAACTTGCGCATCGGAAGCCGAGAGAGAAAGTGACATGGAGATTTGAGCCCAAAAATGCTAAAGCTAATCAAAGTGACTAACACAACGAAATCATTTACACGTCGAATGTCAGATAACCAACCATCCATCATCTCTTGGAACATCCAAGGACTACGTACAGGAGCTCCAATTACTCGTTGCAGAAACCCGATCAGAACGACATAACAAAAAGATATCAAATTTATATCTCATGTTGATATTTATTACTCACTGTGTTATTTTTGTGATATCCCTATCAGCAAGGCAAGCAAACTTATATCAAGATTATATCTTCTGGTGATATCATTGAACTGTTAATATGATTTTAATGTACGTATATAACGGTGATGTTATAATATATTACATATTCTTTCACAATTATCTTTGAACGCTAACTGTAAACTGTAAAGCGGGCAAATGACCAGTTGGTTAAAGCCCCAATAAACAAATCAATCGATCAACTGTGAATGATTATTATATTACACCAAAGATAATACGCTGAAACCTCTTTTTATGCGTATTTATTCATCTTTTTAAAGCAAATTTTCGAAGTTTTTATTGATTGCGTTTCCTTATATTTGCGTTTTCCACATGGACATTCAAAGTTCCACGATTTTGAGAATAGATAAGTTTTAGATGCAAGAGGTCGAAAAACTTGAAAATAAGGTGTTTAACTTACTTGGTTGCATTTT
Source organism: Topomyia yanbarensis (assembly GCF_030247195.1). Classification (NCBI taxonomy): domain Eukaryota; kingdom Metazoa; phylum Arthropoda; class Insecta; order Diptera; family Culicidae; genus Topomyia; species Topomyia yanbarensis. Next base: position 116,392,901 of record NC_080671.1, read on the forward strand.
GATTAAGAGATTACCTATTTTCTGAGACACTCGTCTGACACGCAATTTCAAAAAGTTTTGGAATCGCAAAGTTATCAACAAGCTATTCAAAAGAATATAATTTTCATATAAAACTTATTTTAAAGAAGATGCAGGAAGTATCAAGCACTCCAGATGAAATAAAGAAACGTGGATTGAAATAAAAAAAAGCATTTTTAAACTATTTGTTATGGTTTAGTCAAATGATTCTATAAATAATTTTCTTTTAATTAATTGTGTATATTGCGAAAACGAATTTCCAGAACTTAAAAAACTGTTTGATATATACTGATTTCCACAATACCGTTATGAATTTTAAGGATCTTCGAGGATCTTCAGTCCGTTTTTCCAATTTAAGCGGGTTTTTTATAAACAACCGAAACTTGTCCAGTTTGTGGGTATCTGATTTTTTGCGTTCTCAAAATTACCAAAGCATTGTAATTTCTTTTATTTCAATCCCCACATAAAAATGTTTAAGATTGAGATTGTTGTATCTTTTCATTCCACCTAAGACAGTTTGACATTTACAATGAACTGCCAATTACTTTGAATGCGCAATGCATTGCGCATATGTACTAATGTTTCCGTTGTATTCGATGGTGCTTCGTTCGTCTTAAAAAAACATCGAGCTAACAAATTTTCGTAATAATCAAGATACTTGATTCATTTTGTAGAAAGCTAAAAAAGGAATAATGCGACCTGTTCAAATTGTTGAAAGATTAATATTTGTGAGTATGCTGCATAAAGCTATCAATATTTCAAAATGGCCTAGAAATCTCTGAATAAATACACATCCCAGCTGGTATTATTGTTTGCTGTTACAATTCAAATATGTGTTTTAGATAGTGCTTGAAATAGCTAAAAACTTTTATGTAAAAATATTGAATAATTTCCTCCTCAAAACTAAATAAAATTTAGAAAAGAAAATGTATTTTAGAAAACATGAAATATTCTAAAATTCGTCACACCGAAGAATCCTCAACAATTTCTCAATTTTATGATTATCTGTTATAATATTCGCAGTTGATAGATTGAACTATTGTAAAAAATTGTATTACTGCGAATTTATTAGATGTGAGATAATTGTACTGGTTTGCTTAATCTTCCCCATTTTAAAAATGCCAATAACAAAACCCCAAAAGCGACTTTACTTGAAATCTCAAAATGCAAGCCTCAAAACTTTGGTATTTGTTTCTTTGAATCTATTCGGAATCATAAGTAACATTTGTCGTATTCTCCGTAAAATAATGTAGGTAAATTATCCGCTAAATGTTACCATATCGCATCGACATTATTCCTAAAAATCGTGTAAATCATGTTAACGTACAAGAGAAGCACCGAAGCGTACTATTCAGAATCTAAAAATAGTTCCACTTTCCTAATCTGAAAAGATATTATAAAGCTATTCAGTCTATCGTAATATAGGCAGCTGTAGTAGTGCGCAAAGCTGTATGAAAACAAAGCGTATTATAAAGGAAAACAAACAGTCCTTTGGCTTTGGCAAAGTTCAATGTGTGCGTTCTGGAAACATCTTCTGCATCTATAATCGTTTTGCCCTTGACGAATGCGTAGAATATTATGCTAACATTAAACATCGGTCGAAAGCAACGTCGTTGGTTCATGCAGGAAACATCCCCATAAAACTCAGAATACCCAGGTTCAAATCGCTATATCCACTAATAACAATCAGCGTGTCATATATTCATAATAACAATCAGCCAAGCATGTATGCAATCATTTGACAAAACTATAAAAAGCTTTTGCTACATGAAGCTTTTTGCTTCCATACGAAAAGCGCCTTTATGTATGCTATATTTTTCTATTCTATTCTATTCTATTCTATGTTTAGACATGCACGCTAAATTCGTTGATACTATACAATAGGTAATAAAAGCTATATTGGCCGTGGGAGAACCTAACAAATTTTGTTATAATTCTAATAGAAGCCTATCACAGGTTGTCATATTTTTGATATATACTAGAAGAATTTCTGTTATGTTTTCTGTTATTTTACCAACTAACGAGACCAAAGTTATAACACAACTTGTTATCATATCAAAGTAACTCAGTCTGTAATAATTTTGTTATTTCTTTCTGATCGGGAAGGCAACCCCTAATCATCTGCCTTCAGGAAACAATGTGCACAGCTCCAAATGAGTGCAACATCAAGGGATTCCAGACAATACACCGACCTAGAACAAACGGAAAGAGAGCAGCAGGTGGCGTAATCACAGCTATCAAAGCGGACATCGAATATGAACAAATTGCTATCAACAGTGAGCTGGAAGCTATTGCTATCAAGGTAGGTCCCCCACTGAACATAACCATACTTAATATATATTTGCCACCCGGAAAACCTCTTAATAATTGTGAACTTACGTCGATCTTAGATCAATTACCCAAACCAATATTAGTCTGTGGGGATATTAATGCGCACCATACCCTTTGGGGATCAAACACCACTAGTACACGCGGTAAAGTGATTGAAGCGATAATGGAGGAGCATGACCTTGCGGTATTAAACAACGGTGATTCCACATATATACAGCACTCGAACGGAACAGAATCGTGTATCGACGTAGCATTCTGCTCAGCTGAAATTGCCGGAAAATTCGACTTTGAAGTTGCTCAGGATGCCCACGGGAGTATCCACTTGCCTCTAATCGTCACAGTTCCAGAACTAACGCGTAGTAGGACCACCCGGCCCAGATGGAAGATTGAAGAAGCGGATTGGACCATGTATCAAAGCATCGTTCAATTCCATCACGTGGAAAATGCGATAAGACAGATCGAACTGATAACATCGGAAATAATAAAAGCAGCAGAAGCGTCCATCCCTCTTTCAAGCGGCGTAGTTCGGAAAACAACAGTTCCCTGGTGGAACGCAGCGGCTGTTAAGACTCGTCGGAAAACCCTTCGAAGGTTTAGATCGAAAAACGCTAAACACTCCAATAGAAGCAAACATGCAGAGGAATTTCGAGCAGCACGACTGGCCGCCAGAGAAGCAATCACCAAAAAATTTCAGAAAGCATCATGGAAGGAGTTCGGTAACAGCTTCACAGTGACCACACCATTGAAAGAAATGTGGGCCAATTTTCGCAAAATTCAAGGGAAAACCACCAGCACCCTAATAAATAGAATCAAGACGGAAGGAGTACTAGCCACGGAAGACAAACAAATCGTAGAATCTTTGCTCAAACATTTTCAATCTGTGTCTAGTAACAATCGGTACGCACTTTCTTTCCAACAGTACAAACGCCAGACGGAGAGCACTCCACTATTCATCCCAGAGCAAATGGAAACTACTTATGACCAGTTGTTCTCAGCATACGAACTAGAAGAAGCCATGGAAGGGCTAAAAGGATCTTCCCCGGGGCATGATAATGTCCATTACAGCATGATTGCAATGCTTCCACACGACTGTAAAGCTAAACTGCTTGATACCTACAACCGTCTATGGGTTGAATCAATTTTCCCTGAATGCTGGACCATGTCAATAGTGGTGCCTATCTCCAAAAACAAAGGAGAGAGATCCAACCCAGGAAGCTACAGGCCAATATACCTTAACAGTTGCCTGAATAAAGTATTTGAACGAATGGTGAACAACCGTCTGGTCCACATTCTGGAATCAAGAAATTTGATTCACGACCATCAATATGCCTTCCGTAAAGGCAGAACTACCGTCGACCACCTTGCAGAACTGGATACAGAACTTCGCGAAGCATGGAGTAGCAACAAATACGTTCAAGCTATATTTTTAGATATACAAAAAGCCTATGATACTACGTGGAGGAGAAGCATACTGAACAAACTCAATGACTGGAGTATTGGTGGTCGACTGTTGAAATACTTACAACAGTCGCTCGAAAAAAGGACTTTTCAAGTAATTGCAAATGGGCAGATATCGTGAAACAAAACCGTGGAAACAGGCTTTTGTCAAGGCTCAGTTCTGAGCGTAACGCTGTTCTTGGTTGCAGTGAACACGATCGCTGATTTTCTCCCAGAGGGAGTCAACATTCTACTGTACGCAGATGACGTTGTCATTTTAGCATCTGGGTATACTACAACGGAAGTTGAATGTCTTTTGGAAAAGGCGTTGAAGGGTATACACGATTGGCAGGAGCAAACTGGTTTTTCTATCTCAGCGGAGAAAAGCGCCACCGTAGTGTTCAAAAACCCGAAAAACGCATGACAATGGCAAACAATAACCTAACACTGAATAACCAAATCATACCTCGAAAAAAGAGCCAAAGATGCATCGGAATAACCTTAGATCAGTGCTTACGATTCAAAGAATACTCACAAGAGTGTAACCCGCCAGGGTAACAATTTTGCACTGGGTGGAAGTATACCCTTTTTTGCGTATACACTCCGTAGAGTGTATTGTTTACGTAAAATTATGCTCACCGCTGTTCGGTACCGTTCACATTTAGTTGTAAATTTTTGTTCATTTTCGCGTTTGTGAACGGTTTTATTCGTACAGATAGGTTAGATAATTTTTGTTTTACGTTTGTGAATTAGTAACATAGGGTTTAGGTAGGTCTCCGCTCTCCTCTCGCTGTAAAAGTGATTGCTAACTATGCTGTACCATGGCAATGACAGCTATGCGGCGGTGTTTTTGGTGGTTGGTGGAGTGAAAAAGGCGGCCATCGAGATAGACAGAAAGTGACGAACCACGGCGAATAACAGACGTCCGTAATAAGTTTTTGTGGGACAGTTTCCGCCACTAGAGAAAAGTTTCAGTGCGCGCGTGCGACGGCAAACTAAGACCGTCGGAAAGTGTCGGCCCGTGGTTCGGGCACAGTGTATAGTGCGGTGTTGGGTCGCCGGAAACGGGAAGCTAATCGCAAAGGAGCCACTCGCTTCCCCCGGCTAATTACAAAGGACCCAGTGACACCATGCCGCCCTCACTGTGGAGGATCAGCCGAACGAGCATAGCTCTCCTCCACAGTTAATCGCAAAGGAGGGCGAAGCAGGTAGGACAACGGATCCACCTGAGGTAGTTTACTGCGGTATCTACCTGGGCCATTCACGGGGAGTGAGTGGACCCGGCGATTAATCGCCCCGTCGCTAGGGAGGTTCCAACAAAAGAGCCTTGCTCACCTCCCTGGCTAATTGTAAAGGACCGCTGCAATAGCAGCCAACGGTACCAGCGGGAGAACACGGCCATCGGAGTCCCGGCCGGTCGGATAAACCTTCGCCTTCCGCCATCGCCGAAAGCTGATTAGTTTCACCGGCAGAGTGCAGCACAGAGGAGAGGAGAATAAAAGTCGGTAAATTTAGTTTATTTGTTTTTGCTTTTTTTGTTTGTTATTATACGAAAATCCGAAATTCCGGTAGGAGCACCTAGGCCGCCCTGAAACGAAGGGTACGCCGGGCAAATAAGAACCCGAGTAGCGGGCAAACCCTTACTTACAAGAGTTAAAAGCCTCATGCCAGCAAAGAATTAACGTGATCAGATGTGTAGCGAAAACAAACTGGGGCGGTGATAGGAAAACTCTAACAAAGCTATATCGAACTACCGTTTTAGAAAAGCTACTCTACGCAGCGCCTGTTCTATCGGCAATGAACTCACAAACTTTGAAGATGCTGGCAACAGTCCACAATTCAGGACTTAGGATAATATGCGGAGCTTTTCACACCAACAACAGGAATTCCAGGGATCAAACAGTTATTTGAAGAGATAACAGCAATCTACGTAGCAAAGAAATCAGCAAATAGAGACAGAACCGAGCAGCAAAAATTCAGCCCACCAAGAAGCCCATCAAGCAGCACATCAAATAGCTCATCATCAGAATACGAAATCAGCTCAGGGGAATTGTGGACCCAAAAAATCAGTCGTCGAACTCACCACGGTCTCACAAAGAGGCGAGCAAACCATACATCAATTAAAAATAGACGTCCCTATACTCCGAACTTTCTCGCAGCCCAAAACGGCACCATGGGAATGAACAAAAATACCAGTGGACAAAACATTTCTCTCCTACGTGCAAAATGGAGCTACGGCGGAGGAAATACGTCGACAATTTGCAAGCAGAAAGGCTACACGTTACCGAATATACCAAGCTATATACACCGATGGGTCCAAGCGCGGCTCGCGTTCAGGTTTCAGTGTGATCAGTGGCGAAACGGTAATCCGCAAACGAATCAGTGATATGGGTAGCATCTATGCTGCCGAATGCTTAGCTATAATAAAGGCTCTTTCCTGGGTGGCAAACCAACCAAGTGTGGGGGCCTATCTCATATGTACCGATTCTTTGAGTGCAGTAACAGCGATACAAAAGTTTAAAATTAAAAGCAGGTGGCGAGATGAAGTCGCGAAGCTTTACAGAGTAGCTACAAGAAATGGAACAGCAATACAAATCTGTTGGGTGCCAGGACACCAAGGCATCCCCGGCAATGAGAGAGCTGACCAAGAAGCTAAACGCGCATTAGAAATCCAAGGCAATGAATTAGAGATGGTTGAATTCGATGAACTTAAAACGGCTATTAAGAAACGAATGTTATGGAAGTGGCAGGAATCGTGGACAGCTACTAGAAACACCAATTTACGTGAAGTAAAATCTTCTGTCCTACCTTACACAGAAGCAATAACAGGAAACAGAAAGGATGACGTAATATTGACTCGGCTTCGCATAGGACATACCAAATTGACACATCGGCACCTACTGGAACGAGAAGAACCACCAAGATGTCCATGGTGCAACGATAGATTAACCGTAAAACATATAATTGTCAACTGCCCCGGACTGGACAACGAAAGAGACAAGACTGAAGTAACATCAAATTTACGTGAAGCTTTAGCAGATGATAAAAATAGGGCCCAAAAGATGTTGAAATTTCTCAAGAATATTAAAATTTACAATGATATTTGAATTACGGTTAGGAGAAAACATGACATGTAACAAATGCAATGTAATTCAGAGCATACCAAATGGACTCGAATGACCAATGGTTAAAAAGTCCATTTCAAATAAACGAAGGAAAAAAAATATACTGTCGAAATTCGCTTTGAGGGGAAATTCCGCACGAACCATTACTGCTAGTGGCACATTTTCTTTTTACGTAAAACCACGTGGCCTTCACTAACCAGCGCCGCTAATGCGCGCAATGCATCAAGCAATGCATCCATTACCGGCATATCTGCATCTGTCAAACCGATCGACAATGCCAATTTGCTTTATAGGATTTCGATTTATTCGTCGTGACGTGGCTCCCAATCAGTGTGAATGAGCAAACAGGCACCAACAACGAGAACCTGCCATGCAGCGCAGTATTGCTATGTACACATAGTTCTAATAGCTACTGCTTGCCACCATTCATATGCACAATGGAAGCCGATTAGCTCGTTTCTTTTTTTTTTGCGCTGATTGAAAGGAACCGTTTTCGGTTCAAGTGTCTGTCTAGGGAACATGCACATCCAGTTGCTGCGGGAGCAAATGTTTCATGTTCAGGGGTGTAATTTCACAAACGTTTCCCACGCATGAATGCTTGTGTTTGCTGAAACTTTTTGAAGTCAAGAAAACAACCAACTAATGCATACAACGTAAGTACAAAGGATCCACAAATCAACGATCGAAGACATTAGGTAATCCAACCTCGTTTCGGTCCATAACTTTCAATCATTTAAACGTTCTTTCTAGTACTAAGCGGTCCTAATTCGTGGAATCTTTTCCTTGCTAACACCATATTCCAACTGGATCCAGGCCACACATTGTGTCAGGAGCACCGACAAAAGAAAGGATTTGTACAGACATTACCAGTATTTGGGACTTCCCATGAGTCAATCGAACCCGCAACTTGTCGTTTGTAGTAATTCGTGTGAGTATTCAGCCAGCACCGCTACAATACGAAGAAGAAGGTGTCCTAATCCGAGAAATGTATGGACAGAAAAAATGCGACACAACCGCACCGTGTTTCAATGATTGATTGAGTAGGTGATGGAAGCATGCAAAAAGCAATTATTTTCCGGATTGGATAATCCGGACCATGAATGAATCGAGCATATCGAGCGTATCTCGTGTGCTAGTAGTGGTCTTCGTGGTGGTTAGTTGATTGAATAGAAAGTGATAATTTGTACAAGCTTTCACTGCAATAATTGATGTGGCAGGTTGCGGGGTTTTTTGGGAGTTAAACAATAGTGAAGTAAATGTACGTGTAAACTAAAATATTATTTTTTAAATATTTTTTTTTAATTGCAATTCTTTAGAAAACTGAATGGACATATCAGTTGAGATTTTCCTTTAATGTGTTCAGTTTTCTCTAAAGTTTTATCATGGCTAAAATATACGATTTAGCAATATATTAAAATTTTTGAATGCTCAATCAAAAATTGCCTTTTGAACAAGAAAAAATTATCAGTTCACGCGAAGATCTGGTGTATGGGGTATAAAATAAACTAAACTGCCTATTCAGAATGATGAATAACCAGAGAAGATCCTATAGACCCCATTTCAACCACAATAAATCGACTATGTGGTACAGTTTTTACACGAATGGCATATTGGGTCCATTTTCTTCAAAAATGATGCTAGAAACAATGTCAACATCAGTTGTGAACAATATAGAGACATGGTTGAGGACTGGTTGCTTCCAAATGTTGTCATACAATACGTGAAAGACCTTTTGTCTAAATAAGTTGAGGCAACATGTCTTTTTCAAATTTTGAGTAATTTATACTCATATCCAATTATATGTTGACTTTTCCAATTTTTTTTTTGTAATTTCTACTCATAACCAATTAAAAGTGAACTTTTCCAAATTTTAAGTAATTTCTACTCATATTCAATTCAGAGTGGACTATTCAAATTTTGTGTCATATCTACTCATATCCAATTAAATTTTGATTTTTCCAATTTTTTTTTGTAGTTTATACTAATAACCAATTAAAAGTGAACTTTTCTAAATTTAGAGTAACTTCTACTCATATTCAATTAAAAGTGGACTTAAACAAATTTTGAGTAATTTCTACTCACATTCAATTCAAAGTGGACTTTTCCAAATTTCGAGTAACTTGTAATCAAATTCAATTTATAGTGGACTTTTCCAAATTTTGAGGAACTTCTACTCATATTCAATGAAGAGTGGACTTACTCAAATTTTGAGTAATATCTACTCATATCCAATTAAATGCTGACTTTTCCAAATTTTGAGTAATTTCTACTCATAACCAATCAAAAAGTGGACTTTTCCAAATTTTGAGTAATTTCTACTCATAACCAATCAAAAAGTGGACTTTTCCAAATTATGAGTAATTTCTACTCATATTCAATTAAAAGTGGACTTTTCCAAGTTTTGAGTAACTTCGACTCATATCCAATTAAAAGTGAACTTAATCAAATCTTGAGTAATTTCTACTCATATTCAATTAAAAGTGGACTTTTCCAAATTTTGAGTAATTTCTACTCATATTCAATTAAAAGTGGACTTTTCCAAGTTTTGAGTAACTCCGACTCATATCCAATTAAAAGTGAATTTAATCAAATTTTGAGTAAGTTCGACCCATATTCAATTAAAAGTGGACTTTTCCAAATTTTGAGTAATTTCTACTCACATTCAATTAAAAGTGGACTTAATCAAATTTTGAGTAACTTCTACTCATATTCAATTAAGAGTGACTTTTACAAATTTTGAGTAATTTCAACTCATATCCAATTAAAAGTGAATTTTTCCAAATTTTGAGAAACTTCGACTCATATCCAATTAAAAGTGGACATAATCAAATTTTGAGCAATTTCTACTCATATTCAATTAAAAATGAACTTTTCCAAATTTTGAGTAACTTCTGCTCACATTCAATTAAAAGTGGACTTTTCAAAATTTTGAGTAATTTCTACTCATATTCAATTAAAAGTGGACTTTTCCAAATTTTGAGTAATTTCTACTCATATTCAATTAAAAGTGATTTTTTCCAAATTTGGAGTAACTTCGACTCATATCCAATTAAAAGTGGACTTTTTCAAATTTTGAGTAATTTCTACTCATATTCAATTAAAAGTGACTTTTTTGAGCAACTTCTACTCATATTCAATTAAAAGCGGACTTTTTCAAATTTTGAGTAATTTCAACTCATATCCAATTAAAAGTGAATTTTTCCAAATTTTGAGTAACTTTGACTCATATCCAATTAAAAGTGGACTTAATCAAATTTTGAGTGATTTCTACTCATATTCAATTAAAAGTGGACTTTTTCAAATTTTGAGCAATTTCTACTCATATTCAATTAAAAGTGGACTTTTCCAAATTTTGAATAACTTCTACTCATATTCAATTAAAAGTGACTTTTACAAATTTTGAGTAATTTCTACTCATATTCAATTAAAAGTGGACCCTTCCAAATTTTGAGTAACTTCTACTCACATTCAATTAAAAGTGGACTTTTCAAAATTTTGAGTAATTTCTACTCATATTCACTTAAAAGTGGACTTTTCCAAATTTTGAGTAATTTCTACTCATATTCAATTAAAAGCGGACTTTTTCAAATTTTGAGTAATTTCAACTCATATCCAATTAAAAGTGAATTTTTCCAAATTTTGAGTAACTTTGACTCATATCCAATTAAAAGTGGACTTAATCAAATTTTGAGTGATTTCTACTCACATTCAATTAAAAGTGGACTTTTCAAAATTTTGAGTAATTTCTACTCATATTCAATTAAAAGTGGACTTTTTCAAATTTTGAGTAACTTCGACTCATATCCAATTAAAAGTGGACTTAATCAAATTTTGAGTAATTTCTACTCATATTCAATTAAAAGTCCTTTTCCAAATTTTGAGCAATTTCTACTCATATTCAATTAAAAATGGACTTTTCCAAATTTTGAGCAACTTCTACTCACATTCAATTAAATGTGGACTTTTCCAAATTTTGAGTAATTTCTACTCATATTCAATTAAAAGCGGACTTTTTCAAATTTTGAGTAATTTCTACTCATATTCAATTAAAAGTGATTTTTTCCAAATTTGGAGTAACTTCGACTCATATCCAATTAAAAGTGGACTTTTTCAAATTTTGAGTAATTTCTACTCATATTCAATTAAAAGTGAATTTTTCCAAATTTTGAGCAACTTCTGCTCATATCCAATTAAATGTTAACTTTTCCAAATTTTGATAAACTTCTACTCATATTCAATTAAATGTGGACTTTTTTATTTTTTCACGCGGGGCAAGTTTGCAATATATTTACAAATATTCATCAAATATTTTATTAACTGGAATTCGCTTCAAAGTAAAAAAAAAAATATTTTCTTGTTTATCTCGTCAATGCAGAAGACATTTACTTCGGCCAATCGCCTGAAAAATATCGCAAACTTGCTTCTGAATATGGAGTTCGCGTCGAAGTCAAAATGCCAATGTATTAACACTGAAATATCATGGCAAACGTCGGTTAACCGTTGTGTGTCCAACGCGGTACCCGGGTACCTTTTTAAGTTTCAATTAATTAAATTCCTATGTTTTATCCATAGATGGAAATTGAAATTTTGTGACATCTTAGAACTTCACTAAGTCAAGCTTTTGGGTTAATAATATTGTTAATATAGAAAGGGTGGGAGTGAGGAGGGGCTCCTGATTTTTTTTATTACGTAACAGGCCGACGTGGGTACCCGGGTACCCACAAAACTAAAATGCCCATAACTAAGGTAATATCCAACCGATTTCGATACTTTTGGCCGTTTTGGATTCAGGAACTCATCCACTTTTGGACTTGGTAAAAATGAATCGGGTTACTTCGTTCGGTTCCCGCGAATCCGGGTTTCCGGAAGCAGGTTCCAGAGCTGGGGTACTATTTGCGAACTTCAATGGAATACTAGCAATATGGGTATCAAAATTCTTGGAATTGCATCAGTAGGCCGTATCTCGTGGTTTTGGAACCATTTGGTGATTTGACCCCGGAACGGACATTCCGGAGCAGGTTCCCGTGGGGCCGTGAGTGGCCATTCCATTCCAAGTCCATTTTTCAAATTGCCATAGGGTCCCGTAACAATAAAAAACAGACTTCCGAGACAATTTGAAGAGTTTTGATACTCATATTGCTAGGGCATTATTAAAATTTACAAAGCACATCCTAGTACTGGAACATTACTCCGGAAAATCCGGATTACCAAAAACCAGATCCATTATTCCGGTTCTATTGTACAGAATCAAAAAGTAGACGAGTTCCTGAATCCAAAACATCTAAAAGTGTCTAAATCGGTTAAAGGAAGCCATAGTTATGAGCATTTCAAATTGTGGGTACCCGGGTACCCTCGTTGGCCTGCTAAAGGTGTTTTTTTTTGTTGGACACATAACTGTTAATAACCAGTTTTAATAGAAATGTATTTAACACGTCCCATTAGAGCCCCTGAAGTAATTGAATATCTAATTGACTGCCAATTTTCTGGCATACACACACATACATACCGCCAAGGTGCCGTTCATGATTGATGCCGTGTACTAACAGCTCGAAATTACCAAGGTAAAAACTAAAAATTAAATTGAAAGGTACCAGCAGAGCGAGGATAATAAAACCAACAACAATTTTCAGTATGCTTGAAGGGGAAGTGTATTTTAGACATTTTTTCTTATCTGTGAGACATCATTTATGAATGATCCCAACCAAACAATATTTCATAACGAATATCACCGAACATCGATGGTAGAGCAGTGGGATTAAGGCCAAGTTCCCTCTGGGTCGTGCAAAACTGAGCAGCAACATCAATTTAGACACAGAGAACAGACGTCCATCTCAAGCATTAAATTTTGAGTGAAAAATTTACGGCACATCCAAAAGTAATTGTACTGTTACTACTAGAGGTGGTTATGTCGTTATTCCGTACAGTGCGTGAGTTTCACTGGATTGACAGTGGACCACACAATTCATATCCAAGTGATTGTCATAATTATATTAGGATATTCCAGTATGGAGGCCGCAGTGCTCCGGCGGATATTAGTCAAATGGCAAAACAAGTATTTTAAACTTGATTGTTCGAACCTGGATGTCTGTTCTCTGCGATTCAGTTGAAACATATAAACATTTTAAAGTGAATGAGCAATATAGCCCGGCGTCGGCGGTAAAACATGATGTTGAGTTATGTTCTACCATCGACCATGCGGTAGGCTTAGGTGCAACGCCCAACTACTACTTAGCAGAACGCAAAGAATTCTTCACATTTCTTTTTGATCATGGCCATATGAGCCTGCCTAGTCCTAGTTTTCCGTTCTAAGTATATAACTGATTCGCTCTAGAATACCTATCCGTCTTCCAATTTCATTGCTTTCGTTTCACTTAGTCTCAAATTTGCTGAAAATAACCAACAAAATCGATACAAGCGGGTTGATTGCACAATCGGACCTTTTTCGGAAGCTTTGCGTGCTTTACATCCTTCACTTGATCAGTTACGCAATAGCTTACTTTATAATATTGCTAACCTTACCATTCATTTCTATCCAAGGTGAAATATGTTTCGTCATCCATTATTCAATATACATTATTTTTCGCACAGAAAAACTTTTAAAAACCAGCTAATTCAAACGATGTTTTTGCGTAACTGCTTGTGTTCGTTAGAAACAGATGGCTTCATTTTTCTCGATCTTTTCGTTATTCCCATTGCGGTTAAATAAGTTTTCACTGATTTCCCCTTAACAATTAAGCTTTATTCCCAGTACTCTATATGATTTTGCCGCTTTGTTAACAGTTGATCTTTGCGGCTGACGTCTTACTTTAGGCTCCCTTAAACTGTATGATTCTCCTGAAGCAGGCGTTCTGGCAAGAGTTTTTCTGTTCTGGTATGTCGACAGAATGTTATAAATAATACTGCGACTTATTTCAGCTGCAATGCAATAATTGCAAATATTAATTCGTCGTTTTTTATTCAATTCGTTTATTTGATAAATAACGTTTAAGTTAGCTTGAAGGTGCCAATTTCTTTGTTTTACAGTTGAAATTAAATTACACATTGAAATTTTTTTTATAATAATACTAAAGAAATTTAACAGCAATATTATTTGGCTCTCATGGTAAAAGACAGAGTTTATTTCCTTATACTCGTCAGCAACCCAGAGCTTCGGTGCTTGGATCGGTACCAGCCAGTTGCTTTAGGCATTCACATATGTTGTGTGCACTGTTTGAATTCAATTTCTAACTGGCGCCAATTTGGTGCTAGTTTGGATATATAGTCCAACTGATAGCAAATTGGTGTTAGTTACTGACGAGTGAAACACGAAACATTAAAATCCATTTTTTCTAAGGTATATTATAGCTATTAATACTTTCCGATACAAAAAAGGGGCTAATATAAACTTTTCAATATTAGGGGAGTTAATTAGGACTATTTTATGGATAGTAATACAATTAGGCATTTTTAGCAAAAAAGATAATTGGAGAAATTGATAATAATAATAAAGTAAGATGACAGTCACTGACATACTGTAGCGAGGACACACTGTTGAAACTTCTGAGTCTGATAGAGTGGTATGTACCGGTTATAATTTAAATATCATATATCATCACAAATAGGGTTAGGATAGGAACACTTTATTCTCGACATATTGTGAATATTCGCAAAATGTCTTCTTTTTACCCGAAAAGTAACATACTGTAGTAACCTTTTTTGGTTATTTCACAATATTGAAAAATAACTAAAACTAAACACTACCAAATTCTCTATTTAAATAATTTATTAAAACTTCAATTAGTCCTAATTCCTAAACTAAGCATTGGTTACTTAGTAATATATAAAAGCCAAGGGTGAAACACTATTCAATAAATTTTCTTATCTCGTAATACGAAAAAAAAAATCCAGAAATTATCACTGCATACTTTAACCCTGCATTATTCCGGCACAAACGTTAATACCTTATCATCGTCCACAATGGGCTTACTAACCTAAAACGTAAAAATATGAGAAAGCAAAGCATCATGTTTTGTTCACTCGGTCCATTGAAGTAAACAAAGTCCCACATAATTATAACATCCAACACAATCCCAAACATCATCCCCGCCAGTTGTCTGTGATTGAGAGTTTTCAATGCAACAATTTACTCTTATCGCTTCGGGCTAAACATCTCGAGCCTCGTAAATCTGCAAAAGTTCCCAGCCATCCGAACTTGCACAACAAAAAGGGATCCTGGTGTCGAGTAGGGGAAGGACGTCGACGGTGGACACATCGTGGGGGCACCTTTTTATGGTATGATTTTTGTTTGGGTGAAAATACAAATATTTCGCATCTATCCACCTGAAGGGGCGATTTGCTTAGGTAGGTCCGACTGGCCCCGGGTTCCCCAAAATATTTGAGCAGTTGCATTGTACACGCCTACCATTCTCTTTTGACATTTTTTGACACCTGTCAACTGACCCAACTAGCGAATCTGCGCTGTATATGGCTTTTTTATAAATAATTTAGTTGATATAGTTTTGGTTTTGACAGTTAGCAAACGCTTTATTCACACAAGTATGGTGTTCTGTTTCTACTCTCGGATCTAATTCCCCGCGTTAAAAAAACTTTGGAGGTTGATGTCGTGGCGTGGTGAATTCCGTGGAGCTACTAAAATCCAAGATATTTGTACGATTCGCCAAGAACCATCTCACCTTTGTCGATCAGTAATGACTAATTGCAGTGGCGTAGCCAGAAATTTGGTTTAGAAGATGGGTTTGATGGAAATCGATGTTGTTTCAAGAACGCTAAAATTTAATGTAATACATTAGCGAAAGTTCGGAAACAAAATTAGTCTATCAGATGCCTTTATAATTTATTTTATAAATGAATGCAAATTAAAGGTGCAATTTTAAAGTGGAATAAATGTTCAAAAACCTGTTTTAATCCACCTAGTTGTGCAATTATGCCTTTCTCATTTCTCCAAACTATAATTCTATGGCTGATTATGTTCGTTTCAATTGTGGAAATATGTAGGACATTCTTAGACACTTTGCACATACATGCAATGGCTCGCCAGCCACGGAACTGATGAGCTACGTGTCGACGGTGAAACACTTGAAACAAAGAAATATACTAAATTAGCATAATCAGCATTAGTTCAATGTTGTCTTCCTGCTAACTAATTTTGTCATGCGAGGGTGGGTGTGTGAAAAGGATGAAAACGTCACGATAGAACCACTCCCCAGCTTAATTTGGGATGCCTTGTGATATAGTATAAAAATGATAGGGTTGATAGGGAGGGGGGGGGGGGTATGAAGGATGGATGGTTTGGTGGTCTGAGGGGGGAGCAATGAGGGATGCTCTAAGAGAAATTGAAAGGAATGGTGACCAGTGAGAAGGAGGGGGGGTGTAACCCCTCTTCGTACACCCCTAGTTACGCCTCTGTTAAAATCCAGAAAGCTTATGAAGGTCGGAAAAAAATTTTGGTCGGGATTAGGTTGACGATTTTCAGAGTGATTGCATATCCTTTCTATATGAGAAAGGCAAAACTTTTTTAACGATCAATATCACATAATTTCGAATTCATCAACTTTGAAGGTTTAGCAACTCCGAAGAAGCTTTCCAACATAGAAAGCTCATAGTAACTTTTCAAAAATATTTAGAGATTTGGTGTCTTCAACAAAGTTGTTGATAATCTCATTTTAATTTTTTTTGTTGAAAATATGAAGGCTAGATAAATGCAATATATCGAGATGCAAAATAATATTTAAGAAATTTTCTTAAAGCCAGTTCTTTCCAATAAAAAGACTTTAGAGACTACCTTGAAAAGAATGGGAACTTTATTATTTATACACAGCAGAAGAGATTTATCAATTACAGTAAGATCAAAATAACTTATTTTAAAAAGTTTTGTTTCACTATGGTCGGTGTTAAGTCAGACCGAACTATGTCGCAAAACCTTCAAAAATGAGATGATCATAACGCTGGATAAAGAATTTCTTTTTCGTTTTTCTCCAAATCAATACAATGTCACTTAGTCCGGTCTGACTTAACACCGACCCTCTAGTCTAATATATATCGATATTCTGAACACACGGAGTATTTATGTCTTCTTCAAAATTAATTATGTAGTGTCTTCAACAAAGTTTTTGCTTTTCTCCTATAGAAAGGCTATGCAATCACTCTGAAAACCGACTTCTTAACCGAAGCCCGAAGGGCCACTCGACTCAGTTCGTCGAGTTAGGCAAATGTCTGTGTGTGTACGTATGTGTGTGTAAGCGTGTGTATGTATGTATGTGACAAAAAAATAAGCACATCGGTTACTCAAGAATGACAGAACCAATTTTTTCAAACTTAGTCTCAAATGAAAGGTACAACGTTTCCATAGGCTGCTATTGAATTTCATTTCATTCCGACTTCCGGTTCCGGAGTTATAGGTTAAAGAGTTGGGTCTCGTATAATATTCCCATATAAATCAGAATCAGCATGCCCAAGTAACAGTTTTATAGCATGCTACAAGTGCAATCTAAGTTTTATGAGTTGCTATAAAACTACCCCAAAACCTCAATTGTTACTCGTGGGGTATCCAAAAGATGCAAAACTTCATAAAATGTGTTCGAAAATGTTTGGATTTACAGTTTCAGCTCACTGATGCCCAATCAAATTCATGTTAACCACATTGGACAACTACAGCGGAAATCTCTGACTCGATTTTCACAAAATCAGTCTCAAATGAAAGGTAGAATATTCCTATTGAATGCTACTGAATTTCCTTTGAATCGGAGTTCCGATTCCTGTGTTACAGGTTGAAGTATGCGGCAACATGCGAAATTTCCATATAAACCGGTAATCAATATATGTATAAATGATGCAAAAATAATTCAAATGAGTTACAAATTGCTTGAAATTGTTGGCTGATATTCTTATATCATTCGAATCACTTCGCTGAGTCCGGAAAACATGTGTGATCGTATGTGTGTATATCTGTGTGTATATCTGTGTGTATATGTGTGACCAACTATTGCGCATCGGTTACTCGGAGATGACTGAACCGATTTTCTCAAAACAAGTCTCAAATGGAAGATATAATATGCAGTTTGGTATAGTATCGCCTCCCACTTACCCTAACAACTCATCCTTTCATTAAGCCCACCCCGTTGGCCACCCTCGCGCCCGCATTAGGGCATTGCAAAAACACTAATTTTTGAAAGGCCTCCTATTGTGACAAATAGAAAAGAAAGCTCAGATGCCAAATTTCATATCATTTAGACAATTTTAGACCTCCGCTCACCTTGTTTGAAGTTTTTGACATTGGTTCCATGGGAAAATACAGTGTAGCCCACATTTATAAGTTCACCTTAATTTTCCAGAATAACTTTTTTTCCATTCAAACAAACTGCACCAATTTTTTTGCGTTTATTTTGAAGCTTAATCAACGATGTTTCTCGAAATTTAAAAGCCCTTGTACGTTTTGTTCGTTTGTTATGGTAGTGTTTAAGTGAAAAAAGTGATGTCCCATTCCCATATTTATAAGTCATAAATTCATGAAAAAAGGTCGCGATTTCGTGAACTGAACAATTTACGAAAACCATGACCAAGCTCCTGAAATTTATAAGTTCACCGTAATTTTCCAGAATAACTTTTTTTCCATTCAAACAAACTGCACCAATTTTTTTGCGTTTATTTTGAAGCTTAATCAACGATGTTTCTCGAAATTTAAAAGCCCTTGTACGTTTTGTTCGTTTGTTATGGTAGTGTTTAAGTGAAAAAAGTGATGTCCCATTCCCATATTTATAAGTCATAAATTCATGAAAAAAGGTCGCGATTTCGTGAACTGAACAATTTACGAAAACCATGACCAAGCTCCTGAAATTATGAATAATAAACTTCGAATTCATGAAACTATTTGTGTTTTCAAAAAACTAGTTCGCCCCGAATATATACAGGGCGTTACATTAGAATGTTTGGTTAGGGTACTGTTGTTGTTCCCTGGACATATTAAGTTTTTGTTGTGATTTTAGTTCATAATTTGGGAATACACAGCCTACAGTCAAATGATGTGCATGATTTCAAGAGCTTATTCACGATTCTTGTGATTTCTCATCACGTTATTGTGATATCTTATTCATGAGTTTACTATCGCATTTGTCTGTTGGACTATCAGTATTAATATTCATGAATCTTAGTCGCGATTTTTGTTTTTTCATGGTATTTGTAAATTCTCTTCGCATAGTTGTGATCTATTACTTTTTGGTTAGTATAAGTTTTATATTAGGAATAACGTGCCAATATGAACTGGATCATAAAAATGTGACTGATTCGCGGTATCTGTTTACGCACACCATTTCATATTCTCAGCGCAGTTTTCGTTTTCTATCCAGACATCACCATTAAACTTATCAAACGAATAACGATGTTCGAGGTCCTAATAGTTTTTTTTTATATCTAATGCTCGTGTCTATTACTATGGTCGCTAGCAGCTGGACATTTCATAAAACAGTGCATGAAGTAAAAATGATTCCACGAATAATTTTCCAAATTTTGGGAACGAGTTCATGGGAAATTTCATTATCATGTTGCATGAAATTTTAAATGATTAGCGATATCTTTTAAATATCACCAGCACGCAAAATAGATTGTAAATCATGTACTAGGCATATACAAGAATACATGAATAATCTTTAATTATTTCTTGAACTATTTCACAAAAAGGAACGTGAGTTGTGACTTATACTAGATATCATGGACCAGTTCACGAATAGATGAATTAAATTTCATGATTTCGTGAACTATTTCACGAGCACGGGTATTGGATCGCACCTAATATATTAGAGATCATGAATTAGTTCACGAGGATTAAATGAATTCATGAATACAATTTTGAATTTCGCGAATTAGTTCATATACAGAAATATTATGATTTTGTGAGCTAAGGCTACTATATCTATTAAAATCATCATGAGTCAACCTTTGGTTTTATGAATGATGTTCATAAAGTTGTGAACTAGTTCGCGTATTGAAAATCGCAATAGAAATGACTTGGCGGAAACCGTGACTGAAGTTCACAAAGTTCCACTAAAATAAGCGTTATGTGGACGTTACTGAATGGAAATTGAACATAATTATAAAACACATGATTTTTGTTCATGGTCCTGTTTTCATAACGTAAAAACACGATTGTTCTAGGATTCATGGCACATAATTCACGATTCTGGGAACAATTTTTTTCCGTGTAGCTTGGATTAATGAGAAAGGCACAAATGCACCGCTAGGTGGATTAAAACAGATTTCTTTTTTCTTTTTGCTTTAACCTTAAGGTCTCTCGGCTCTTTTTTCAGGTTAGATTTTTTTTAACCTTATTTGCGGGGATTGGGAATCGAATCTGGGTAAAATACGTACAAGGCAATCGACTTACCAACTACGCATTATCCGCCCCATTCAACGAAGTCGTTCAAAATAGCATTTTCGAAAAAAATTACTAAAGACATTAACTCTCGAACTAAATTTGTTTGAAGAATATATACTTCATAATTACTTATAGGAGGGTTAACCTGCAAAATTATTTTATTAGAAGATAAACGTGTGCTACTTTACGTTGTAATATACTTCAAAGATACTAAATATTCAAAGTTCAAAGTTCCGAAATATTGTGATCGTGACCGCAAACATTTTTTTTCGAGCAGTATTTTTACTTTTATTTACAATTAAAGCTCGCAAATCCAAAACGAGTCTTCTTATACAACATTTTATTACACCATTCAATTAAACACTCAAATATGCCACTAACTTGAAATATTTTGAAATTTTAATTATTTTTAATCCTGCTTCAAGGCTATTTTTATAATTGATTATACAACAAAAATCAAATGTTCATAAAAACCGATCCTGACCAAACGGAAAAATTATTTATTCCTTCCATTTTCCAAAATATTATTATCGTTATCAATCACATTGAGTTTTTATGTCAACTCTACGCATTCTCAAAAAACATACATTTCAGCAAAAAATTAAAATTATCCAATTTTTCAGTAAAGAAGTTTGTGTTTATAGACAATCAACCTTCGCTTCCCATTCGAAGCACTGTCCCTTATTCATATTTCGAAACATCCCTTCAAAAGAACTCATGATAATTTGACAACTATAGGACCTCGGCTAAGAGTTCAGTTACAAGATCCAATACCCACGATTTTCCAAAAGTCCTCATGATACCTAAAATAATAGAAATAATAGTGATCATACAATATACTTCGAAAATTATTATTGTACCACATTTAATTAAATTAGTCAGCATTAAGTTTTTTTTCGATCCAAGTATTTTGGTACAGGGGTGGGGCTTAACAACCAACCCCCCCCCCCCCCCCCCCGCTGGCTTCGCCACTGACCAATTGCCCTGATAGCAGCTGTCTGATCGGCATCTCTCTAGGCCAAACTCCATGCTGATGCTTTAGACTACACCTAGTCGTTCCGTCGAGTCAGCATAGGTCTTGAGATCATCCATGTACATTTTTGATGAACATGTACATCGTTAGATTTAGGAAGCTAATCAGCTATATCGATGTATTCATTAAAAGAAAAAAATGAAAGTCTTGGATTAGCAATGTTGTCATCGTACCTAGCCAACAATTAAAAATCTTGTTAAAATGTGAATATTTTCTATATGTTAATTTGAACGGAATCGGAGTAGTCCACCTTAGACACAATTCCCCTTGGAAAGAATTGAGATCACTTCCATCGTCCTTGGCCATCGCCGTTTCGAGACCTACCTATAAATAGAGAGCAGCACTAGGCAAGGGCAAAGCAAGGAACAACGGTGCTGCATAACAATAATCATAATGCAAAAGATGCAAATCCTTTGTTTAACTTTGCGCTATTATCCGCTTTTAATGGTTGTCTGTCTCCGGCTGGCAGTCTTTTTTCGGCTTGCAGTGATAAGATGTGAAGGTTGGTATGGAAGCGTGGCGAGGGGGTCGCCAGGATTTAGTGGACGAGATATGTACATACATACGTATACAGAGAAAAGAAGAAAGCAGTGAACGGATGGCAGCACAGTAAGAAAAGAAAGAGTGTACGAGCTGAGATTTTACTGTGACATTACTTAGTGTAATCCGGTAAAAAGTATAACGAATTCAACTGACTGATATATAACAAATATAGAACCTTATTCTTCGCAAGTAAATCAAATAATTACTTCGCATTTATCATTTCAGCTTCATTAAATTCAGAAACAGTTTCCAATAATCACATCGACGTATTTCTACTTCGAAGCTAACATCGAATGAGTTGCTTCATTTGAAATCTCGATTTCCTAATCAAACTCGTAATGCCAAATGAATAATTCATTATGATTGCAGGCATGTGTTTAGCGCTCGCACATAAGGCATTAAACACAATTAAGCTTTAAATCGCTCGACCATTCTAGAGACGCTGTATTCAATCGACTTTTGCAAGGCGAACAACAGTTTGATTGCGATAAATTGATTGGGGTGCCTCTTCATACAAAATTGTGACAAAATTATAAAAATTGGTTTATGTGGCTAAAAATTGGGTTTTTAACTAATTTTTTGTAGCTGAATCCATTTCTGCTACCAGTTTTGAAATTCCATAATTATTTTTTCAACTATTTTTATGTAAACCGCTTTGGTTGTTGAAGGGTTAATATACACGTTAATAATAGTAGCCAATCACATCGGACAGCAGACATGGTTGACGAATCTGGCAAAAATCATTAATTTTTCTTTAATATGATATTGTTTAGGCAATCATTTTGTAAGAAGATTTATGAGGAACAGCGCGTCTCCAAATGGGTATTTTCAAAAACATAAATATTAAAACTTCGGCGCGAAAATGCGCAAGATGAGCCCAGTATATCTTGAAACTACATTAAATTTTGAGTCAGATTCATGATAAGTGATCCATGGGAGACTATCTCAAAAATTGTAAGGCGTATAGAGATAAATTACTGATGTGACATTAAATTTCTCAATTGCTTTTACTTTATGCAGAACAAACGTAAATGAATTTCGCACAAAAAACTCAAACCTATAGTTTAGCACATTCATTCTTCTTTCTAAGGAGTTTAATTCTACACCAATCGGCCGTTTAGTTCTTGAGATATCGTCATCTGAAGTACGAGGGTACTAACAATTCTTATGTATTGAATTGAACAGAAATCCTCGACTTCACTTGCTTCAGCGACATGTTAAAAATTTTCATCCGATTATCGTAAAATTTTGAGATAATTTTATGCCAAGTGAGAGGAAAATAAAATAAATATTTACAAAAAAAATACAAGACATTGGATGTTGAAGTTTTGTCACTCGTCGTACCCGGAGCCCAAATAGTAACACCATATTCTAGAATACTGCGTACCAGTGTAATGTATAGTGTTTTTAGACAATACACATCTTTGAAATCACTAGTGTTGCGTTTGATGAGTCCAACTACAGTGTAGGATTTAGCAATAACGGAATAATAATATGCGGTAAAGCGTAGCTTTCAGTCGAGAATGACAACAAGGTCCTTGACGGATACGACTCGTTGTACGAGAGCAGAACACATTGAGTATTCGAACTTAACTGGAGTATGTGCTCGTGTAAAATTGTGCTGCATTTTTGAATATTCACTCATTCCGTTTCTGTCACTTCAGTCAATGATCCTATCAACGTCCATTTGCAATGAACTACAGTCTACCATAGTTGTTATGACACGGTGAATTTTCCGATTATCAGCATACATGACTTTAGAAGACGATAATTTACTGCAGAGGTTTTTCACAAAGAGCACAAATAGAAGAGGTCCAAGATGGCTCCCTTGAGGAACGCCCGATGAAATGTGGAAAGGATCCGAGAGTGTAGTTCGTAGTCGCACCGAGGCGCTACGGTTCGCAAGGTACGAGGAGATCCAATTAGTCAGCCAGTCCGGCAGTCCAGTCCGCCTTAGCTTTTCCACAGCAAGCTGATAAGGAACACGGTCGAAAGCTTTCGAGAAGTCGATGTACACCGCATCGATCTGTTATCGTTTTTCCAATTTACCAATCAGCGACGACACGTAGCTCATTAGATTTGTAGTTGTCGAGCGCTTTTTTACAAAACCATGCTGGTCCAAAGTGATGATGTGTTTTAACGCGGGGTAGATAACATCTAACAACATACTCTCGAAGATTTTAGGGACGCAGCTTAAGATTGAAATTCCTCTATAATCGGTGACATCATGAACGTTGCCGGTTTTGTGGATTGGAGTTATCAAAGCTTCCTTCCACTTCGTGGGGAAACATTTTCAGCAAAAGAGATGCTGGTAGCGCCAAAGATGAAGAGCAATTCTTGATGAACGATAGTTGTAGCCCGTCGGACCAAGGATCCTTGGAACTGTCAATCCCCCGAAGATTAATATGTACCTGATGTTCGGTGAATGATGTTGCCGTCAAATTCAGAGTGAACAATAGCAAACTACTCAAGTACGATTCAGACAAAGGTGGTGAATTATTAGGGGAAGATGGGGTAAAACGCACCCCGGGGCAAAATGCACCCCTTGCTTATATCGAAAACAGCTGATAATTTCTGGAAAAGGGTAACGCCAGTCGGAAGTCGCCATAGTAAACATACACTGTCAAAGTTTGATATCCGTACATAAATAGCAGTTCGAGAAATAAACAAAAAACAATAACGTACTCTTTTCATGTATTTATTGTGGCTCGTGCAATAAGGATCTACTAAATAATTCAAATTTTTGCTAAATTTATATTTCTGCTCCATCGGGGGCAAAATGCTCTCTTATTTGACTTTGCTGGTTTTTTTTCAAGCGACGGGCTCACTTCGTGTTTACACGCTAATCAGTTTTCTTGTGCTTTATGCTATTGATTTATTTTGCTCTATGGGCTATACTATGATACACTGAATCAAAATGTAACAACTTCTAAGAAAAACTTCACAAACTAACCATTTCAAATACATAAAATGCAAGGTCCAAATAGAGACAAAATTATTAGATCATTTAAAAACAATAAATTTGTACTCTTAAATCCAATTTAAAAGTGCACCACTTCTTCTGATTTCTGTTGGAAATCGTGGAATTATGAATCGTTTTCGGTATCAATTTTTCAAATGTGAATTTTAACTAATTTAAAGGAATTAGAGATGAACTAATTATTCTGGGACTTAAACACAACCCAAAGAATATAATTATCTTCATCAAACCAAACGAATTTGCAACAATTGGTAGTAAAGGATACAAATGTATGAAAGCGTCCAAAATAAGAAGGGGTCCAAATTAGGATGATAATTCTATCATTCTTTCATCAACATCGTATTTCTATCTTCTTTGATTGCTGTGTAAATTCAATGTGAATTTTTCTGCAATCAATTTTATTGGACTCTTTCTCAAAAAGTATTACTGTGTTGCGTTTCGGCTTCGCCTCATCAGAAACCAACACTAACTTATTGTCGGAATAGATTAGCGCCGGCTTGACGCAAATCCCTTAAAACTAAAACACACTTTGTGTTTCAATCGAACGACTGATCAAACGTGATGTCCCGTTCGAGCAGAAGTTCTGTTTATGCCGAAGAGACACAGTGAAACCGAAACTTGTCTTGGCTTAGCAGGCCTATGCGAAAGCACTATGCTATATTTCACTCTAAGGAGGAAAATTTGGTAAAAACCAAAATTTCTCGCTAGGGTGAAAATTTGTTGGTAAAAACCAGTCTTTGTACAGGAGGGCACAAATCCTTATTTCATACTGTGTTGCGTTACGGCTTCGCCTCATCGAAACGCAACACAGTATGAAATAAGGATTTGTGCCCTCCTGTACAAATACTGGTTTTTACCAACAAATTTTCACCCTAGCGAGAAATTTTGGTTTTTACCAAATTTTCCTCCTTAGAGTGAAATATAGCATAGTACAATTTTCTACCAAATTAAGTCCTAATATTTTTCAGTTAAGACTATTTTGTAGCTTTTTTGAAGATTTTTTTGCCAAATACCACATAGTTTGACTCCCGTTCACTT
This sequence comes from Topomyia yanbarensis, assembly GCF_030247195.1. NCBI lineage: Eukaryota > Metazoa > Arthropoda > Insecta > Diptera > Culicidae > Topomyia > Topomyia yanbarensis. The sequence continues at coordinate 116,418,772 of NC_080671.1, forward strand.
CAATTGAAGTTATTGTCATTGACTCTTTAGGAAAATATTAGAGGAAAATACATTAAATGCTAGAACTTTCGAACTAGCCTTTAGAAAATTACACTTCATACAACTTTAAAGGGAACAAAACCCCCTATTTTTAAAAATCATTTCTGCTGTATGCTACAAATCATACATTTTTTGCAGTTTTTCTAATGTTCAATAATTCTGTACCGATTGAGACCGGACTCCTGATTAGATGTAATGTATTGAGCAATTTTTTTTTCGTCAAATATGACGTCGTTCTTATTGAAGAAATACAATATGTTTTTGTTTCACTGTATTGGAATATATGCGCTACTATATAGAAGTACTGGTATTTCGACTTTGATATTTTTTAATGAAATTCCTTTAAAAATTAAAGGTGGTTTTTACTACGTAAATGCGAAAATCATCTATTTCATTTTCATATGTCAAAAACATTGAAAATATGAAAATTTAAAGAAAAAAATATGCAACTTTATTTCTTATTACATTTTTATTCCACTTTTTCAATTAACTGAAGGGTTGCTAAAATAAAAGTTTTCCTATTACTGCAGTAGAACGTTTTTGAATGTGTAATGTTTGCCATGAAATGAACGAAATTTTATTAATAGAAAATGCAAAAGTTGACTTTTTTTCGTAAATGTTACATTCTGAGGAGTCTCTTAAAGTTAAATTTCGTGTGAATAAGAATAACATTTTATTATATATGGTTACCCAAATGAACAATTTTTCAACACTATTTTTAAAAATATAAAAATTATACCGCATTACTGCGCGGTGCGGTGCGGTAAATAAAGTGCGGTTGCGGTAATCGGAGCGGTTTAATTTTTTTTTTTTGCGGTTTCGGTGCGGACAATCCATTTACCGCCCACATCCGCACCGCGACGAACCCTACAGTCAATTTATGGAACGCATAATTTACACATATTCTGTGATATTGGGACGGGACGAATATGCAAACAACGCCGGTATGTATGCTCTTGAATATAAAGAAAATTTAGCATTACAAACAGTTTGTGAAAGCTCGTGTTGTAAAACTTTGAAAATACGAAAGACCAAGCGCTTCCTCCGATAAGGATTTCAATGGAGATGCTTGGTTGTTAGTGTCGCTTTGTTGTTTTTGCGAATAACTAACTAACTATTCACCACCAAACCAAAAAAAAATGTCATATTCGTGACCACCAAACTATTTCCTATCGATCTGAATAGATTTTATAGTGAAATAATGATGTTTCGTTTTATTCTGGCCAACTTCACGTTAATTTTTTAATACTTTTTTATTAATTACCCGCCCACCACCAAGCGTTAAAACCGACTACCAATCATCACCAAACGATTAAAATTTACATCATCTAATTTACGCGAGTTTTCCGGCCAACTTCACAAAGGTGAGTTTTGGGTGTAGTGACAAAATGAATAGGGTCGCTCCTTTTTAGTAGTTTTATAGTAGACAAACTAATTTTTAAACATTTTCAACAATTTTTTCGACTTCAAGGCGAAGTTCCCGAATGTTTTAAGAAATCTTTTTTAACGTGTGTAAGAAATGAACTCGTGGTAGTATGCGTAGGAAAAATTGCATACAGCTTTGCCACCGGTTTATGCGTTTCCTGCCGCTACACAGTGGCACCTGTTCATACAAAGTTGTGATAAAATTATAAAAATTGGTCTATGTGGGGTCTTGGGGCTTTAACTAATTTTGGGTCGCTGAATCCATTTCTGCTATCAGTTTTGATATTCCACATTTCATTTTTTCGACTAATTTTATATAAACCCATTTGAATGCGTTGGTTGTTAAAGGGTTAATATAAACATTAATCATAGTAGCCAATCTCATCGTATAGGAGAAATGGTTGACAAAACTAGTAAAAATCTCTAATTTTTCAGTAATATGATGTTGTTTAGGCAATTAATTTGTAAGGAGATTCATGAGCTACAGGGCGTCTCCATATGGGTATTTTCAAAAACATAGATATACCAACTTCGGCGCAAAAATGCGCAAGATGAGCCATATATATCTTGAAACTACAATAAATTTTGAGTCAGTTTCGTGATAAGTGACCCATGGGAGACCATCACAAAAATTGGAAGACGTATAAAGATAAATTACTGATATGATATAAAACTTTTTAATTGGTTTTTTTTGATGCAGAACAAACGTAAATTAGTTTTGTGCAAAAATCTGCCATCTATAGTTTAGCATATTCATTCTTCTTACCAATGAACTTAACATTCTCCAATCGGCTGTGTAGTTCTTGAGATATCGCCATTTGAAACTCTAAGGTACTAAAAATTCCAATGAATTGAATTGAATAGAAATCCTCAACATCACTTGCTTCAACGACATGTTAAAAATTCATTTTTCGTCCGATTATAGTAAAATTTTGAGATATCTTTATTCAAACTGAGAGAAACATAAAATAAATATCTACAAAAGAATTACAAGACATTGATTTTTGGGGTTTTGTCACTCGTCGTGCCACTGTGCGCTAGTATCATTCCGCTTGATTTTTGAATGTTTTGATTACATGGGATACGAATCAATGTGCGATTCCGAATTGCTCTGCTACAAATTCATTAATATTAGGCATTGGGATATTGATAAAAGCCAGTATACATTTTAAACTATAAACGACATTTAATTCAAATTTCTGCCATTTTCAGTACTACTTTTAGGAGTTACAAATATTAGAGTGGCGTTAGTATAGATTCATATCCATCCTGATTGCGGGGCCTCAAAAATCTCGCGGGCCCTGACCCAGTCCTAGTATGCGCATGCGTATAGCGACGGTACTGTTCTCTTTCACAGATCAAAAAAAGTAATAAATAAATACAAATAAAAATTATTTTCAATATTATATGATGAATACATTTTGTGTTACAGGAAACTAGCTAATATCGCGTTGCTGCGACTTTCAACGAAATAAAGGGAAAACACAATTTGTTCCAAACACGCTCCAGAATAAATGCCTACTATGTATAAATTTTGACGACAATCGGTTAAACCGTTTGAGAGTCCACAAATCATATACATACAAACATTGACTTTTATATATATAAAATAATAATATAATATAAATATATAGATAAATAGATAGATAGATAGATATTTTATCACAGAACTAAGCGGATTAAATTCGTTTCAATTCCATATGATCAAACATGAATTGAAAACTATTGACACAGAAAGAAAAAATAATGCTACTGCACATTAATTTAGATTAAGACACCTTCTTTAATCGGGTTCCCAGTATAAGGAACTTCTTACCGGATGACGTCTTTAGCTAAAAGGACTATCCTATATTTGAAGGAGCACTATTATAGATTGTTCTCTTTTGCATTGCCACACCATATATCACCGAAATCAATTTATAAAAATACAAATGAATTATTATCTAGAGTTGTGCTGGATATCCACTGTAGCCGGGCATGCATAGCTCCTTTGACCGTGACAGCCCGAGACACTTTCAGTTACATTTGGGAACGCACGCTCTCTAATGCATCTTGGAAAAAAAGAAAAAACAAAAGCATACAATTTAGCTCGAGCAGAACGAAATGGAAAGTGGGTTCGATAAATTTCAAGACATGATTCCAGTGGGGTCCAGCCAGAATGGTATGAGTGGCAGTGCGCCACGAATTAGAGTGCTCTTTCTGAACGTGCAGTCCGAGCAAGGAGTTGTGACGAGTGATGGTGTCTTCATGACACGTAGTCTAGTGCATAATTTGTTGTTGAAACTCAGTTAATTAAAAACTTAACAGCATTTCATTAAGTTGATTGTAAAACTCTTTTGTTACCGTCGTCGCTTGGAAAGCAATGCTATATATAATGTGGCCATTAAACATTTTATGAAAATAACATAAAGCACTAATGTTATTAATACTCAATAACATACTTAATAATGTTGCACCGGTATTTTGTGTAGTTTTAAAAACACACACTTAATTTCAAATGAAATCCACCACATAAAATACTCGAATCGTTTATTCGGTTGAGAAATTAATTGAAACTCCTTTGATGTCGAAAGCCGATTCATATCTGAGTGAAAAAGCCATTAACTAATGAGTACTACCATTGATTTGAAAATGCTCATCTTCTTAAAGGTCGAAAAAAAGGGTAAGAACTTCCTTAGGCCAGCTGAATAAATCACCTCCACACAGAACGATTTCTTTATTTAATACCATTCAGTCGGAACGAGCACCGTATGCGTAACTTATTCAAAGCAACATAAACTTACTGATGTTGGTTGCATGCTGTTGCAAAGTGGGCATTTAATGTATGGCATCCCGACAAATTTGGTATTCCGTAGATTGCATCAGGAACCACCTGGCAACATCCGGAATTGACACTATATAAAATGGCCCGATGAACAGGTGTACCGAATGTTCCGATTACCCCCGCAGTGATACTTCTTCATACCATGCCGGTGAGTTGCGAAAATTAATATCAGGTACGTGCCTAGTTCAGGCAGATTATGTGAGTCTTGAGATGGCTAAATTGTTTCGTGAGGTGTTTCTTATTTTGAATCAACGACAGAGCTACTACACGGAAAAATTATCTGTTCGTATTTTCATAGCTACTTCACCATGACACCATAAAGCGCAGTATAATTACGATAATTGCGTTCAAAAGCCAGTTCACGTAGCTACTGTTGACGGTGCACAATTTGAAGTCATTATTAAGGGGAGCTTCTCCTGTAAATATAATTTGCGTATAACGGTTGCCTAGGCCGGAAAGATTACATATTTAATTATTGAACATTTTAATGCATAGTGGAGCGATTTCATGTGAATACAAGGGACTGCTTGAACTGATCGAGAAAACCTGTTTGAATCCAAATTAGTTAAGGAAATTGCATTTCTATTTCGTCTCATCAGAATCCGTCACTAACTTAGTGACAGGACTAAGCTAGTGCCGGATTGATGATAGATAAAAAAAACGGAGACACAATTTGTGTTCCTTAGCAAACTCCTAATAAAGAAAAGGAGCTCATTTTAAACTGAGGAGAACTAATGAAATTGAAATATTTGGTTTGGCTTAGTAAGCCAATGCACAGTGGCTCAAAATAGCGTTTTGAGGTACTTAATTTATTGGAGTCAAAACTGTCTATATTAGCGATTTCACATATTCTACAATGTTTGTATGTGTAGAAAGCGCCGTCTTTTGGCAATATTTTTTTTTTAAATTGATCATAGAAGGCTACTGAAAATTTATCTTTTGAACCGCAAGAGATAGCGCTTGACCGTCTTCGACAAAGTTGTAGAGGATAGTATTTTTATCAATTTTGCAAAAGGCATATTGTCTCTGTCACTCACAGTAATAGAGTTATGAGATATTTTCTATGATGAACTCCTTCTATTCTTATTTTTACTTATAACTTTTTTGTTTCTGATTTTAGGTGTTAACAATGTTCGAAGGTATTTTTTATCATTAAAAAACACACAACTTTCTCGAAGAGACCAAATAGCTGTAAATGCTGTGTAAAGACTTATAGCTGATTTTGATTTTATTTTGGCCTATTTTCCAACCCGTGCAAATTCACTATCGACAAAAATTGTAATTTTGTTATCAATTATTCTGATAGTACTGGGTTTCACCTACAAAACTAAGATATAATTGTTTATCCATAAGCACTAGATCTCTCCACATTTTGAAAAAGTTTTGAAATATTCATGGGTCAGCTCAGATTTTTGTTAGCTGAATTTTTATGTAGAGAAGTAGAGAGGTATATCAAAACCAAGGAAAATTAGTAGTATTTTTTTCTTGGTTTTGATATTCTTTTCTATACAAAAATCCAGTCAACAAAGTTTTTATTGCTATTAGAACTATGTTCACCTGTTAAAACATGTTAAGATATGTCTAAGGAACAACCTTTGATGATATGTGGCCATGTAGAGCCTATTAAATCAGAGTGTAAGTGATCTTGCTATGAAACATAGCAAAAACACGATTTTTGATTGGAGACACCTCTAAATCATGTCCAAATTAAGTCATTTTTGGCGAAAGTTTTCAAATTCACACCTAGAACAAAAATCTTAGCTGACCCATGTATATTTCAAATCTTTTTCAAAATGTGGAGAGGTCTAATAGGCACCCATTCAGAAGTTATACACTGTTGAAAGTTTTATGTCTGGCCCTCCTGAAGTCGCGTGAATGGCGCACTGAACGAGTAGGCACTGGTGTTTTTTATACCAATTTTATAGAAAATTTTTTGGTTAGGTGAAAACACAGATTTTTTCAAGACGCTCACCACTTTTGTACGAAATGAGTGTACGGGACATTTCGGACCCCTATTCCATCAACCACCGTTCATCGGCTTGCGGCTATGCACACGATTTTCTACGCCACAGCAAAGAAAATACATGATGCGCCAATCGACAGCTGTGACTAACCAGATTAAGTTTTTGTAACGCAATTTATTTCTTTGCATCTTCATGAGTTTCTCCAATAAATATTTCATAGGTAAACATGATTCCATTGTCAAGAAAAATTAAAGAAATTGTCCCGTAGGGGGGTCCGAATTACACCTACATTATAAAAGGATGGAAAAACGTAGAGTTTTGCAAATCGTCGCCTAGTGCTGCCATGGAGTGGTGCAAATAAGCTTTTATGGTATCAAAATGTAGCTGAAGCTCAAATTAACCATTGACTGACAACTCTTTCACATCTATCTACCTAAAAGGGCCATTTGCTTAGGTAGGTCCAAAAAGCTACTCTTTATTTAAAATTTCAATTTCATCGTGTTCCTCTGACATTTTTACATAAAACACTACTAATCTCAATATAATTTGAGCCAATCCTGAGATACACCGTTTTGAAGGAAAAAACTCGCATTCTACAATATAAAATTTCATTTTTATTGACAAATAGGGATGCATGAAGCACAGCACGAGAGCCTAACACAGAACCGTAGCAATCCTGTTTTGCATGAGAGAGCAACTTTTTTGATTAAAATTAACGTATATTTAAAGCAAGGGACAGGAAGAAAAAGTATTTTTAATATTTAGAGCCCTAGTACTCAAGACGATTCTGACTCCTGCGGTAGAACACAAAGGGTTACGTCGTCAGCAAACTCTAAGCTTGCTCATATGACCATTTCCACGCTGTTCTAAACTTTTTTCCTTCATCGTCTCGCTCGTTACAAGATAAAAACAAGGAAGACCCACCCCTTGGTCGGCTGCTACTACGTGATTTGGTCTTTACTGTGGATAAGGCGGTTGTGCAATGTCGCGACACGGATCCAATGTCGAACTCCAGGATCCCGAAGCTGCAGTATTCTTTTAAGTCGACCTGTGAACTTCAGGTCATGAATGGTAACGTGCTCCCCAGATGTACCGATACCGACTTACACCTAAAGGTGACCCGCCTCAACATCACCGGGAAACGTAAATAACTCCAAGGTAGCGGAGATTGGAGAGTCGTATCTCGAACTACTCTGCCGCTATCATTGCACCTACTGAGCTTCGCATGCTGGGAGCTTGCCAGCTGACGAAAAAACACGACCAACTAATACAGTAACGGTGTGTCTTATTAAACTGGCTAAGGCGTTACACTTCTATGACCAAATCAGCCACAAGAAGCCCAATTTCAGCGAAGGTCTACTGGATATCAGCGATGTTATAGCTTTTGAACCAGTATTTGCGAGGTTCCCGTACAATATCGCGAAGGGCAACAGGCGCGAGGAGAAATGAGCAGGCGAAGAAATCGACGAGATGTCAGTTGTCTCCGTCGAAACCAGTGATGTACGCGAGTGTACGCAGTATCTTAGAAATTGGGCGTTACGCGAACCCCGTTTATGGTCGGATTTCATCGCCCATGGTACCACAATTCTCATCCCCAAGGACATACCAATTAGTCTGTACAAGATCATGAACACCTTCATCACTACATACGTAATGGCCCACTATGAGAGGAATAGGATCCTGACAGAGGAGCAGCAGGAATGTAAGAAAAACACACAAGACTGAAAAGATCAAGCCATCCTCGATGCAGTCATTGTTGAAGAAATAGTGTGTAACCAACGGAACCTTAGTTTGGCCTATATCGATTACAAGAAGACATACAACTCCATACCGCACTCGCTCCTCATCAAGGTATTAAAGATGTATTAAGTTGATCCTGTAGTCTAAGGTTCCTACGGCAGGTGATGGAGAGAGTAACGACAAAACTGCTCAGCTCAGAAATGGAAAAGACGTGTTACGGTCTGGCCTTCCAAGACGATTTCCGCTCAGTAGGACACCTCAATGACTATCAGATAAGGTATAGAGAAAGCTCACCAGAAGAGACGTCCCATACTTTCTACGTCCCCGTGTTAACCTACAGTTTCGGCGTCATCAAATAGAGCTGGTCAGTTCAGCTCTGGAAAATACCGAGAGAAAATTTAGGAAAGCGTTTAGAACCACCGGGAATGCGGCATCCTCAGTCGACGCTGGAAAGATTTACATTGCCATGGGATGAAGAAGAACAAGAAATAGTCGACATCCAGGCAATACGTGTAGCGCAGTAGAGTTGGTCGGTTTTTAATTTTTTCGAACCCGAACCCGAGAGCTTGAAAATCAAAAAACCCAAATCCGACCCGAGTCCGAAATTATAAAATTTAAAAAACCCGACCCGAGCCCGAACATTTTAAAATTGAAAGACCCGAGAATGAAAATATTGTAAAACCCGACCCGAACCAGAAAATTTATAATTTGAGAAACTCGATCCGAACCCGAATGTTAATACGGAGAGTCAACAGAAGATCCCGAATATTTTTTAATTTTAGGCACCCGAACTGGATCTTAGGCTCGTCTAAGAATTAAAAAAACATGAAGTAGCACCATACGCGTTCAGTTATATCTTGCTTTGGTAAAACGAATTACTGGCGAGGGGAATTCGCATTAATATCGTTGTGCACTTGCGATTTTTATGAGAAATTAGATTTTTTTCGCTTCAAAACGGTACAGTCGGACTCGATTATCTGGGGATTTGAAAAAATCTCACCCCGGATAATCGAATCAAACTTTTTTTGCGTTATTTCATGAATTTAAGCTGGAGAAATTGGAAATAAAATGACCAGGGCAAATTTACCTATTATGGTAAATGTAAATGTACCTATTTTGGCCCTAGTCGATTTTTCAGACTTTCAGGGTGTGATTTGTATTTTCAGTTGGTTTTCATTTATTATTCATATTGGTAACGAGTTAACGATATGTATCAGTTGTTTGTAGCTATTTGTACAAGAATTCTAAGATAAACTTTTTAATAAGGTGTGTCTTTTGCAATACAAGTCAAACTCGATTACCCAGGGCTTAGATTTTCCGAGGTAACTAATTCGATTACTCGAATACCAGAAAAAATAAAGTTAGTAAGTAAACTGGGGGTCGTCAGTTTCTTGGCTCCAGTTTAATTTAGGTGGAGTGTCACATATCACAGCTAACATGTCTAGTCAAGTCTTCGCAAACTGTCCCACTCATACTTGTCACTAGCGAAGGACTACCAGGTTCCCGGGCGCCTCAGCGAGAAGTACTGCGCCCTTTTTACATAGCCTATCATCCATCTTTGCTTGAGCTACCCAACAATTGAAATCACCTCCAGTGACGGCCGGGTCTCTTTTCAGAATCTCGATAACTATTTCTTGACCAACTTTTTGACGTAAGACTACGTCTTTGTTTTCGATGGGGGTGCACTTTGCAAATTCTACAAAGATGGTATGTAACGAAAAGTGGTCCAATTTTTTCAATTTTCGCATATCGCCCCGAAATACTTCTACATTACAATAGATAAACCCAATGATTTTTGATATCATGGCATTAAAAATTTAAATAATGTACACCCTAGTCAAAATATCGCACATTTACACACAATAGATAGCGCTTCCCAAGTCCAGTACGACAGATTTGTGTACCTAGCGCGCTACGCTTCTATGAATGACGTCCTCATCGACTATTTAAAGAACGGATATGGCCCTACAAGCTCAGTTGCCTGTTGAGCGCCAGGCGGAGCAGACCACTGCGCTGTGTGTTTTCACAGCCAGTGTAGCTGAGTTAGAAGTCCGTTTCACTGGCTGTGGAGGAACGCTACCCAGTGCTGTCCATACGCGACTGAGCTTGTTTCTTTTATGTTGTGCTCGTTTTCAGCACACTTTTATGTACAATCTTGAACACAATTATCCGTACACAAAATCGCTTGTACATTCGAGCTACATTTGCAAACACGGTTAGCATAGTGTCGCGATACTAGTTGTCTCTTTCGCTCTACCCATCAGCGTTGACTCATTTTGTTTTGTGTGCATTGGTTCAATGTTTGAGGCGAAAGTGTAGGTAGGTATATCTAATTTGTTAACCTGCTATGATTGCAATCTGTGCTTTCGTTGCGCAAAGACGAAAACTTTCTTAGCAATAAATTTAAGCGATTCGATGGAAATCAAAACGAAAGTTTATTATTTACGTTGATCAATTCATTGATTCATTTCCACTTCACGTGATTCACTCAGACTATCCTATTTTGATTCTACTAATAGGTACATACTACAAAGCCTCTTTGTGAATGAATACACTGCCACTCGAAAAGCCTTTGCAAAAACGCATCTAAGTCCATATATGATATTGTTTTCGATTCTTAAATATTTATAGTTTCGGTATATGATTAAGACCACTGCATTCGCTACATTTGTATGCATACTTTAGGAAAGTTACAATAATAGCAAAATATAACTGGAAACCTTGGTCTATAGGGGAACATGGGGAGACTTGACCAAGCGCAAAATTCTATTTTCGGCTATGGCGTCTCCTATTCGATACTTAATTTTTTTTCAAAAATATTTTATACTTGTTTCGATCCCTTAAGGTAATTTTGAAAGTTTGGAGTAAAAAATCCTTTCCTTGCAGAAAATATTACGTGATTAATAAATTTGCATTAAATGATGTAATTTTTAATCAAACTTTGTATGGACATATCTACTCGACTACTAATTACTATTAAAGGACTAATATACCATCTTAATCCTTGTGAAGCAGTGAAATGATTTTACATAAACTGGAACATTGGAATAGTTATTACTAGAATTCGCATGAAATTGAACGCAATAACTAATGTTGGGGAGACTTGACCAAGATTTTATGGGGAGACTTGAACATGCAATGCAAGCAGTACAGTTAAGCCTTAAAAAGAAATGCATTTAAAAAAATCAAAATTTATCAAATGCAACTCTTTTATATTTTTTACTGCTACCTAAGGACCTCGACAATAGGGAAAAAATAGTTACAGTATGTTTTATGTCATTATTTTTTATTATGATTTTTCAAAATTCTCTTGGTCAAGTCTCCCCACGCCTTGGTCAAGTCTCCCCGCAATGGGGAGACTTGACCAGAAAAAACGATCACAGAAAAACTTTTGTAACTTTTCAAAAATTAAATTAAAAATTCTGCAAAAAATCATGAAGACGCGCAATAACTTTGCGCATTATATCTGGATGATTTTTGGGGGATTGAAGGCTTTTTTAGAGATTTATGCAGTTTTAGCTGAAAACCTGGTCAAGTCTCCCCATGTTCCCCTACATGAAATGTTTTATCTATATTGTCTAAAATTTGATTTTTCTTCACCGGTCCGAGCTTTTTACCACATACAATCGAAAAGTTTTTACAATTTTTCAAAACTGATCTTGTGCTATAAAGATTTAGTTCCAGATATTAATTCGGACACGGTTTTCAGTCAGATCTTCTCAAATAAGTTTAATCGGATTCGATCACCTACACAAATAAAATGACCTGATGATGGTTTGGTTCATTATGTAACATTCGATGTTGATTGGTTGTGCTTAAATTATACGAAAGAAATATATTTGATTTATTATTACTCTAAATGCACTAAGAAAAAAATATTTTTTATTAAGTAGTATAGTCCTACGTCTACATCTCGCGCAACCCCATAGGGCTGCCCCTTGTAGTTTTCCTTAAAACTGTTGGCGTCAAGAAACACGAAAAACCTGGTTTCTTAGGTGCTTCTTTTGCTGCTGCTCAATACCTTCCGATCTAATCCAACTGCATGAAAAAGGTAATTGAGGGCAATCTAAATTAGAAAGTTTTAGCAGTTTTCAATAATATTCCCAGGCTAAGGAAATATTCCAAAAATTCATTTTCGCCATTAACAGAAACTATCCCTGGCAGCACTGCTTCAGCGGAACCCAATCAGATTTATTGTAATACCTTCTGTTCTAATTCTAATATTTATAGCTTGTAGTGCTCAAATGAAAGATCTTAGTCGCATTTATTAGCCTTACTTGACGTTGTGTAAAAGTTATAGTCATATAGAAACATGGTTGTTCATCAACCAGAAGGGCAAGAACGGGTTAAAGATGCTATTGGAATTCTGAGCAGGAATCACTTATTGAAGGGGATAATGGGGGAAGAGCAATATTGTTTATGTCAAAGTCCACTGGAACTCAAAGCAGGATATTCATAAGAACATTACACCAGATTCCAATGATAATATGACCATGATTCTATCAGTATCTGGAATAAAGCATAATCTTCAGCGGAATTCTATCTTGAGAAAGATTCCACTAGACATTTAAGAAGCTTTTCTCTAGAATCCAGCATCAAAATTCAGAGAACCGTAGAAATACGGATAAATATTGAATCGAAGTTCTGAAATAGATTCCATTGGGATGCTAAAAAAACTTCGATCAGAATCTTGAAAAGTATCCATGCAGAATCCTGAGAAGCATGTCATCATTATCCTAAGAGATAGCCAGAAACCGACTGAGCAATGTAGGTATAATGACGTTTTATGTGGCCTACAGTAACCGACGTATTACGAGAAAAATGTACTTTTAGTGTAAAATTAAAAAGTTGCATATTTGGAAATATTGGCATTGAAAACTTTTCATTTGTCTTTGGAATCCCTAAACAAATTTTTAAAAAAAATATCTTGCAGATTGATTCTAGTGCAAACAACGAGGGTACCAGGGTACCCACAAATTAAAATGCTCATAACTATGGCTTCCTTTAACCGATTTTGACACTTTTAAATGTTTTAATTTCAGGAACTCGTCCACTTTTGGATTCTGTAACATTGAACCGGATGAATGGATCTCGTTCTTGGTAATCCGGATTTTCCGGAGTAATGTTCCAGTACTAGGGTATGATTTGTAAATTTAAATAATGCCCTAGCAAAATGAGTATCAAAACTCTTCAAATTGTCTTGGAAGTCTGTTATTTATTGTTACGGGACCCCATGGTAGTTTGAAAAATGGAATTGGAATGGAATGGCCATTCACAGCCCTACGGGAACCTGCTCCGAAATGTCAGTTGCGGGGTGAAATCACCAAATGGTTCCAATACCACGAGATACAGCCTATTGATGCTATGCCAAGAATTTTGATACCCATATTGCTAGTATTCCATTGAAATTCACAAATAGTATCCAAGCACTGGAACATGCTTCCGGAAATCCGGATTCTCGGGAACCGGTTGAAATAACCCGATTCATTTTTACCAAGTCTAAAAGTGGATGAGTTCTTGAATCCAAAACACCCAAAAGCACCAAATCGGTTAGATATTACCTTAGTTATTGGCATTTCAGTTTTGGGGGTACCCGGGTATCCACGTCGGCCTGTGACGTAGTAAAAAATTCAGAAGCCCCTCCTCACTCCCTTCTTACTATATCAAAACATTATTATCCCAAAAGCTTGACTTAGTGAAGTTCTAAGATGTCACAAAGTTTCAATTTCCAGCTACGGAGAAAACATCGGAATTTCATTATTTGTAATCTAAAAAGGTATCCGGGTACCGCGTCGGACACATAACGGTTAAGAGTGTTCCCATGGACTAAGGGGCTGTTTAAACGACACAACAATTTAAGTTATTATATATTGGCTCTAAATGAACAATTTCTTCAAAACTGGTTCCAATCCATGAAGGTCGATTCAAAGTTATGTTTTTTTAGGTCACTTTGCGCGGAAAAAACCCATAAATAAGATATTTTTGAGGTAGGTTAAAATTAGGGAGGAGGTTAACCCTAGACCCCCCAATTGCCCGAAAAAATGTTCTATTGACTGCAATGATCGAATTAGCACTATAATAAGACATTATAGTTGAAATTTGATTTTTGTCAAAGCACCTGGATAATCGAATCATTTTCCCCGGATAATCGAATCACGGATAATCGAATCCCCGGATAATCGAGTCCCACCTGTATATCTCAGGATAAGTTTAAATTATATTGAAATTATAAGAGTTTTTTTATGTAAAAATGTCAGAGGAACATGATGAAATTAGAATTTTCAAAACTAAAATATGCACACTTAGAAAAAATGAAAACTACATTTGACGTAAACAACATTGCGATGTATTTTGCTGTGTAATATTGTGTGTTTTTTTTGATGTAGAACTCGGTTGACTGGACATGGAGAATTGCGAACAAAGCACATTTTTACATATTCTTGAATGTAAATTCAAGTGAATTGCGACGCTTCTTTTATGTGCATCTTTCGAGATGTAAATATTTTTAAGTGTGTATGTTTGCTACAAATGAACTTTAATTTTTTGACTGAAAAAATCGCAAAGTAGGCAGCACTGCCGCTAAAAACTAATATTTTCTTCTAGACTCCTTGAATAATTTCCTTCAAAAAGCAACTTGCGGTTTAATTTTAGCGTAATTAGAACCGAAGATATAATCGAAAGAAAATCAAAGCTTTTACCAATTTGTCAAAAGGGGGTTGTTCCCATGGCCCGACGGGTGGTTCAATTTGTTCAAAAATTTGGATTTTGATATATTGGCCCTAGACGAACAATTTCTCCAAAATTGGTTCGAATCCGTTAAGATTAATTTCGCGTGCCTTGATATCGATATTGAGGCGGAATGACCCTTATATAATTTAAAAACTATTCTAATAGGTAGGTAGGCATACTTGTATTTTACTCATGGTTCTAATATTCGAAGAATTTATTGGAGTGAAGGTCTAAAGATCTACCAGCGTATCCAGTTTTTTTGGCTGTATATGGATGCGGCTCATACTAATGGAGAGTTGTAATACAAAATTCAATTAGGTATTACGTCCAATTCATGTGTATGGTCATCCAAGAACTTTTTGACAGAACATAAGATCTATAAGCGTAATAAGTAATATGTTGATGATTTTTTTCTCTGTATGTTCTTTGAGGTTCACGACATGTATGAAGTTCAACGGATGTCACAGGTAAATTAAGGTCGTCTTTGAGCACAGGTCTAAAAATCTACACGCATACCCACGGTAAAGAAAAGCAGATAAAATGAATCGACCAAAATGCAAGTGAAGTTAATCAAGATATTCTCGCAACTGGCTTGACGAGTATGTATTAGATAAGACCTTCCCAGAATAAATATAAATAGAGCATACAAAAATATCAACATCTTTTCATTGAATACGGCACGCAAAAAAAACAGTCATCCCTATTATTTGTAAACGACACAAATGAACCGAATATATTGTGTGAATGACGGTTCGGAATCTTATGGGAAACGAGAGGGAGAAACTGAGAGAAAATAAAGGTTGATGGATGCAAGACTGATGGCGCGCCTTATATAGGACATTGCAAGGTGACGTCATATGAGTAAAAATGCTCGAAAAAATGACAGTTCAGCGAGCTTGTTTACATGGTGTTAGAATTCGAACCGAGTTTCTTGTACTGAGTTAAACCAAAAATGTAAACATGCTCTCTGAGCTGTCAGAAAAGTGAGGTTATACATTTTCATGCAATGCTCAATTAACAACTGATCGAAAGCTTTGTCGGCGCGTATGTTCTTAGTTGTGAGAATTAGAATGAGAGAAGGAAATAGTAAATCCTTCCATATCGTGAGCAAGTGTGAGTGTGTTGAATGAAGGTAAAAAAGTAGGCACGTGATTGTTAGTTTAGTTTTTCGAGTACAGTTGGCGGATGAAGACGCTTTGGCCAGTTGAAGCGAGGTGTTTGGCGAGGAATGTGACAGAGTACATAACGGATATTGCATATTTTTGATATCATTTCGAAATCTAAGATAGCGACTTCCGGTTGAGCAAAACCTTTTATAACCTTAACAATATGTGTATTTTTGGAACGAACGTTACAAGAAGATGACGGAAATCGATGATGGACGCCATTTTGAAATTCAAGACTTCCGGTTGAACCAAATTGTTCAAAACCATAACAATATGGGTATTTTAGGAAAGGGGGTGACAAGTAGATGACAGAAATCGATGATTGACGTGCATTTTTAATCCAAGATAGCGACTTCTTATTGAGCAAAATTTACTAAAACCCTTACAATGCGAGTATTTTTGGAACGTGCTCGATTTATCTAAACCAGAAGTCGCCTTGGATTTCTTAATTCCGTCATCTAAATTGGTCAATCCCATTCTAATAATACCCGTATTGGTGTGGTCTTAGATAGTTTTGTAAACCGAAAGTCACAATCTTTAATTTCAAAATGGTTTTCGACATCGATTTCCATCATCCACTTGTCAATCCCACTTCAAAAATACCCATGTTGCGCTTATAGAGTGTTCTAAACCGAAAGTGCGAAAGTGCTAGCAACACAAACTTATAAGATATGGGCGAGTAGCTCAAGTCGGTTATATACCCTGCGAGTGTGGCTGTGTTCCAGCAAGGATTTGATAGTAAACTGGCTCAACGTATGCAGAAAGTTAGGAGCTACTGACAGCCACACGACTTTAGACTCAAGAATTATATATAATTTCTCCTTGTTTGGGGCACCGGAACTTTAAAAAACATATTCAACTATCCCTACTTCGATAGGGACACACACAAACACTAGCGCGACTAATTCCCGACCGAAATAAAACACGAAATCGCGCGGAATCGTTTCAAAAATCGCGAATGAAAACAATTTGTTACCGCCGATTTCGCGTATTGTTTTGTTTTGATGATGATACCATCATCAATTTTGACAGTTTCCCCGATGTTCGCATCAATGCTCTGCATCATGCAGGTGTAGCCCGACTTGGATCAGAGTGGTGTAAGTGGAAGAGCGAATGGGGTAAAACGATACCGCGTCTTCGATTTCGAATCAAATAATAAAATTTTATTTCGCATAATTTTGGGTTTGTGGTTAAACCTGGGATGGTTCGTTTGATTCCAGCGGGAATCATTTCGAGATTTTTAAATTATGCGAAAGACATTCTTTGGTCCCTCTCAAACGTTTCTTTTCCAATGTACGAAGCGTTTTGAGGCGAAAAGGGACGAATATACAAACTTTTGTCCGGAATGTCTGTGAGTGGGAGAAATGATGACGTGTTAAGCGGTATTGTATGAGTGAATGTATGAGTGTGGAATCGAACAGAGTGAATGAGTGCATGTGTGAATGATAAGATAACATTGTTTTGGGGTTAATTCGAAGTGCTTATCGGAATGTGAATGATCGAGTAGGCCAGTGATTGAGGATGAATGAATGGGATAATTGTATGAATGTATTTGGATTGAAACCCCAACACAAGCGTGTAGTACTGGTACCGTAAGAACACGAGGCATTTCTGGACAGTCGAGGAAAAAAAAACGAACAAAATAATGCCGACAACCGTTCCCCTGCAAGTTGGAAGATTGTAAATTGTCAATGTTACTTGCTGAATTTTAGGAATATCGAGTTGTTACCGATCTTGTTTTCGGAGTGGATTTAGGGTTCAACCCATAACCGAATAGTGACAATGGCTGACAACCTCTCGCTTCGCGTATGCTATCAGTATTATCAGACCCAACACAGTCAAACAGTTCACCGATGAGGACATCCGGTCGATTAGATTTTTGTGATAAATATTATTGATAAATTGCGGAAGAAATGGTTAGGGTTAGTTAGTTTTTCTTTGTTTATTTATTGATTCATTTCGTTATTATTATTGTATCGGTGTTAGGTGTTAGGTTAGAAAAAAATTGTTTCCAATTTTTTTCCACCCGGTGTGGGCGAGATTGTAACCCGCCAGGGTAACAATTTTACACTGGGTGGAAATATACCCTTTTTTGCGTATACACTCCGTAGAGTGTATTGTTTACGTAAAATTATGCTCACCACTGTTCGGTACCGTTCACCGTTGTAAATTTTTGTTCATTTTCGCGTTTGTGAACGGTTTTATTCGTACAGATAGGTTAGATAATTTTTGTTTTACGTTTGTGAATTAGTAACATAGGGTTTAGGTAGGTCTCCGCTCTCCTCTCGCTGTAAAAGTCATTGCTAACTATGCTGTACCATGGCAATGACAGCTATGCGGCGGTGTGTTTTTTTGGTGGTTGTTTGGTGGAGTGAAAAGGCGGCCATCGAGATAGTTAGATAGTGACGGACCACGGCATCGATCAGACGCCCGATCAGTTTTTGGTTTGTTTTCGGGACAGTTTCCCGCCACTAGGAGATTATCTCAGTGCGCGCGTGCGACGGCAAGTTAAAACCGTCAAAAGTGCCGGCCCGTGGTTCGGGCATTAGTGAAGTGTACGGTGTCGGTTCGCCAATAGGGGTAAGCTAAGTGTAAAGGAGTGCTTTCGCTTCCCCGGCTAAACAATAAGGAACCACGACATCGGCCGTTCTCGCTATAGAGGATAAGTCAAACGAGCCAAGCTCTCCTCTATAGCTAATTGTCAAGGAGAACGAAGCAGGGCGGACAAAGGTTCCCCCTGGGAAGTTTACTGCGGTAACTTTCGGGATCGTTTACGGCGAGTAGACGATCCGGCGATTCGTCGCCAACGTCGCTAGGGAGGTTCCAACAAAGGAGCCAAGCTCACCTCCCTAGCTAAACGCCAAGGACCGCTGCCGGAGCAGCCAACGCCATTCCGGGAGAACTCGGCCGTTGTAGTCCCGGCCGGTCGGAAGAAACCGCCCGTCTTCCCGCCAACGGTAGCAGCAGATCGACGAGACCCAGCAGCGCACAGTGTAGTGGAGGAATAAAAGTCGGTAAACTTATTAATTTATTTTGTTTGTTTACTTTTTTTTCTTGTGAAACGAAAATCCGAAATTCTGTAGAAGCACCTAGGCCGCCCTGAAAGGAAGGGTCCGCCGGGCAATTAAGAACCCGAGTAGTGGGCAAACCCCTACTTACATTACTCATCGAAAACGGAGAAACGATCAGCAAGTTAGCAAACGCGAACTGGTAGTTTCAAGATTGTGAAACATCCTACGAGGGTTGCTGCCATGTTTTTCGGCATCTCCGGATCGGTTCAGGTCTCGACGGGCTCCGAAGTTAGAGACCGACGGTTCCGGAGTCGACCTGGTACTCAGATTGGATAGCAACCAGACTCAACGTACGCAACCTACGCAGACGGGCTAAAGGAAAGGTGGGGGCTAATGGCAGTAAACCTCATTCAGTAGGAGCTCCAGCGCAGCGGAGAAACGAGCACTAAGTTAGCAACACCAACAAGTAGTTTCACATCGGTTAAAAGTCCTGCGAGGGTGGCTGTCAAGGGATATGAGCTAGCTTTTCGATATCTCTGGATCAGCTCACGTCTCGACGGTTACCGACGTTATCGACGACAGTCGCTGGTGTACCGGTACCGCAGCAAGCTATACGTGAGTAGCAAAAAAGAAATAAACGAAAAGGAAAAAAACAAATTAAAATTTTTTGAGGCTAGCGTCAATGCGACGTTAGCCTAGTCCTGTCGCTAAGACAGTGTCAGATTGTGATAAGTCGAAGTCGAAACGCAAATTCCATAACTACTTTGAAGAGACGTAGTTTTATGGTATTCACCATATTAAGTATGGTTAAGTATGCCTAGAAAAATAATGAATTTTTGAAAACATAATCGGCCCACCCCTGATTCGATTCTTAGTCCCACCAGGAGTTCTTCACTAAATTTGAAGCAAATCGGACAAGTCTAGCTACCGGACCAACGTCCCTGAATTTTGTATGAGATTTTTCGACAATTTACATGGAGAAAACCCACTAACTCGCATTTTTGCCGCTAGGTGGCACTGCATGCATCGTATTAACACTGTAAGTAAAAATAAGAAAGATAATTTAATTGTCTACAACTTTGTCGAAGACTGCTAGTCAATCCGGCTTTTGTAAAAGAAGTTATTAAAATTTTAACGAAGTGATGTCTGAGTCAGTTTTCCATGGGGGCGAGCAGTGCATGGTTGTGTATCAGTACTCGATTCCCATGAACTATACATTTTTGTGAAATAATCGTTAGGTTTGGCTAAAGGGTATGTTCAGAAGAATTATACCACATAATATGAGTTATGTCTTGGTTGGAAAATTTTAGTTCCAACTGTGACTGCATAGAGTTCGCCAACACTAACTTTTCATAGAAGAGAGATAGAATATCGAAATGTTCGGAAGAATTATTTCAAAATGCCTGTTCTACAACTTTGTAGAAGACACCTAATTTCTATCTCTCTCCGTTGAAAAGTTAGTGTTGGCGCCCTCTATGCGGTACAGTGTGGAACTAAAATTCTCTAACCAAAACATGATTCCTATTATTTACTACAATTCTTCTGAACATACTATTGAGCTAAAACTAACGTTTATTTCACAAAAATTTTTAGTTCGTTCGAATCGAGTATTGATACACAACCATGCACTGCTAAGCCCCATGCAAAACTGACTCAGACATCACGTCGCTAAAAGTTTAATAAATTCTTTTAACAAAGTCGGATTCACTAGCAGTCTTAGACAAAGTTGTAGACAATTAAATTATCTTTCTTATTTTCACTTACAGTGATAATACGATGCGAACAGTTCCACCTAGCGGCGAAAATGTGCAAGTGGCTTTTCTCCATGTAAACTGTCGAAAAATCTCATACAAACTTCAGGTATATTGATCCGGTAGCTAGACTTGTCCGATTTGGAACAAGTACTCCTGGTAGGACTAGAAATCGACTCAGGGGTGGGCCGATAGCGGTCATTTTTTTCCTGTCACTCTAATGGTTAATCTGTAAAAGCAAAAAATCAGACCATTAACATTGATTAATCACTCTCCATATACTGTAGGCCAAACAATGAATTATCTGTTATAATGTGACCAGTGATCAATATATTCGTATGAAACTTTACGATCTAGAAAAGTTAGGCCAAGGTTTCCTCCGACTGTTGGAGTGAAACAAGCAGCCTCCACTGCGGATACCATTACAGTGTTCACTATTAATATAATGACAACTGCAAAGCAAAATAAACGAACCATGTTTTCCACTTCGAATAAAAATTGTACCGGAAAATACACGGCAGCTAAGAGATATGTTCGAGACGTGCTCGTCATCGCATTTCTCGACGGCAGTGGAGAGGCGATTCGATTCGAGCTATTGCCATACATTTGCACAATTGGCATTTCGGCACCGTACATACCTATATGTACGTCATTGCGGTGCGACAATTTGGGACTGTTTTCCACAGTCAAGCTTCATTATCCATGTCGGTTTCGAGACCCAGTACTTTTCAGATGCCCTATTTGTAATTTGAAAAACGAAATCCTAATGAAACCGAAAACTGCTGCCTTCTGCATTAGGCTTTCGAAGATAGAACGCTTGGGCAGAATTAGTAACACTTCATTACATACTGTCCAAACTGATCCAGGGATGCGGTACGATGCTGTCTTGCATTGCTATTACCGAATCCACCAGTTCATGAAACTTTTTCATCTATCTCAGCCAGCCGGGAAATTACAGTCCCATCAGGAGGATGAGGAGCATTATTTCTGCTTCCACAATTCTTCATTTGCACTGACGTTTGAACCTAAACACGCTTTCAGGATGGAATAAAGCGAACCAACCAGCAGCAAGAAAGTGGTAAATGCGTACAAGGCAAGGGAAGGATATCATTTGTTTCGCTAAGGAAATCCAGATTTATGGCCTCTTCTTCTTCTTCCTCCCATTGTTTGCGACCCAGTGAAAGCTCAAAAATAGTCTGGTCTGCCATGACTTCCCGAAGTGAGATAGCTGCGATTTTCATGGTTCAGGTCGTTCGGAAAAGGTATTAGTTCCAGACTTCTTAGTCGGTGCGTTGTCCTCTAAATAAGAAGGAAAAATATCGATTTTTAGCTTTTATTGCTATATAGAACACCAGATCAAAATAGTCTGCTAATGTTTTTTTTAAAGTACTATACATTTTGATTCCATAATTATATCAATTCACAGAGATTTAAATCATGCTTTTGAGAAATGTAATTGAATGGAGCTAAAAGCATACATATTTGCGAATTGAAATGTTCTATAATGGTATCAGAATCGAAAAATGTTTTTTTCGTTTACCAAAATCAGGCGAAAATGACGAGAGAGCGATGCTACTCTCCAAAGCACCAGAAATTTGCGAAACTGAAAATGAGACAACAACGGTCTAGGACAAAGAATACGTGCAAATTCAACTTCATTATTTCCTCCGCACACTCGTTTTCGATTCGAGATCGAGAGTGACATTAGTCCCTTCGATATTGAACCTAGTGCTGGGCGAACGAAAATACACTATTGACGATATTTGGCTGTCATTGTTCGATTTCGTAGAATTAGGAGCTAACGATGATATTGGACGACTGAAGCACTATTGGTGTGTAAGTTAACAGTTGTTGCCGCGTTCTAGTTGCAGTTCTATGATGCACATTGCCATAATTTCATTTATTAAAAATTAAAATGAGTATCAAAATTGCTGATTTAAAATTCAAACGAGATTGAATTTTCGTATTGTCAAAGGAAAACGAAAGTCGCTACTTCTGCCACTCGCTTTCATAGAATCGAAAGAAGAAGCCGGCTTTGTCTTTTTTATTTGGCTTTATTTGTATATACTATATAGTAATGAAAGAGGCAGAAAAAAGACGAAGGTGAATCCAGTGGGTTTCATCGTTCATTAAAAGTATATCATAATTTTAAGTCCTGATGTGTATTAAAAATGCAAGCCCGTAGCCAGGATGTTGTTTCGGGACGAACTAAAACAATCATAGCTTAAATGTATTAATTCTGATAAACTGATCGCTAGAAACTGAATGAAATTTTGAAAAGTTCTTAATGAAAACAATCCAAGACAATAGAAAGTAGAAATCCTACAAATATTCCAAGTAACCATAAGCACTAAATTAAAGCTCTATATTGATAACAAGTTAGCATTTCTAATGTCAATTAGCCACATACACGCATTTTCAATGTTTCAATGCACTTAAACTGTAAAGCATTTGTTTTAGCACTATATTCGCTTATAGAATTTACACATAGTGCTTGAAAGCTTCTGAGACTAGATGCTGTGAAGCTCTAAATCATAGCATCAAGTGTTTATATAGAACCTTCATATCATGCTGTGAAGCACCGAACAATAACAAACAGCTGCATCCACACCAACAGCTATAATGAATGTTTCGAATAAGTGGCGTAAAGTTTTGAAAAGTGGCAGTTTCCGTCGTAAATTCAATAAGTATAAAACCTTCGTCTCAGCTACCAAGATGCAGCTATTCAGGTTCACTGTCATTATTCGGCGAGGAAAAACACGAAAAAGAATCATGTTCCCAGCACTCAGTTGTAGCCAGTTTGGAAGTCAGTGTGAACAGTGATTTCGAGAACGTATTTTCCAGGTATCTGCTACGCTGCCATGATTTCAAAGCCAAGATCTAAAACGTCGCGTTAAGGTCGATCCACAATAAACATAATCGATTTCATTCGACACAACTTTGTGATGGTCTAGTTCGTTTAATTTGTTGGTATCAAGTTTTTGTTATTCACCGACATGTTTAAAACAACACTTTTTTTCACT
Source organism: Topomyia yanbarensis (assembly GCF_030247195.1). Classification (NCBI taxonomy): domain Eukaryota; kingdom Metazoa; phylum Arthropoda; class Insecta; order Diptera; family Culicidae; genus Topomyia; species Topomyia yanbarensis. The sequence goes on from NC_080671.1 coordinate 116,442,444, forward strand.
TTTCGGTCCATTTTTTTCACTTTTCGACAAACATCTAAAGATCGAATTATACCGTACGGTGTATGATTAGTGAGGAACGAGCTTCAAGCAAAATGAGCAGAACAATCTGAACTGTCAATCGGGCTCATAATTTGTGTGCCCGCTGAGATGTTGACTTATGTCAGTTCAATGCAAACGGGATATGGGTGCCATAAACGTGGTATTTTCCGATGAAGATTTAGAAGAATACAGTCCAGATGAGGAGGATTCGGAACGTGAGAAAGACGATTTGGAATTTGAAGAACTATACCTAGGAAATGAAAAATGTGCTGGAGAGCATTCATCTCCAGCAAATTTAGCACGATTTTTACGTGAGCGTAGAATTCAATATTTCCCAGCAAGCTTTGAAACCCCTTTTGCAAAAATTGGCTAGTTTAGACAAAACCTTACCACGATGTTGATGGCGCTACCTCGAGCAACACGCATCTTGAGGCTGACGTGCTTCGAGGCAACCCTAATGCTGACCTGCTTCGCGACAACCCGTAACTGTTATTGTGTGATTAGTGTCATCGGCAGAAAACGTGTTGGATAGCGAGTGTGAACGGAGCAGCAAAATTTAACAAACGTGATTTACCTATATCTCTAACATATATTTGTCTTTGCAAAGTATAAACCTTAGTGCAAAATCATTGCAAATACCGTGCTTAAATAACCGTTGGTAACAGATCGAAAATGTTTATCGGTAACCCCTTTTTTAATGTTAAACTATTTAAAGGTTAGATCACTCGTTGGCACCGCTGGTACCGATTATTCTTAACCACGCTAAAGCATTCGCAGTAAAACATATAAAATCTAGTTTGTAAGTATGATGAATTCAAAACGATGGCTCTATGTAAAAATTATGAATTTAAGCCGTAGGCGCCAGGCAGGCATTTAATCAAAGAAGTTGATTGACAATTGTTTGCGAAGGAAAAAACTAAACGTATGTATCTACTAACCTTATTCATAACCTCATCTAACTCTAATGAATTGCAGGAGATTTTTAATCCTGCTGGGATACAAATATACTGGTGATTACGGACTCGGAAATTGCATTTTGTTTCACGTCAATCAACATTTTAAAAATCTCGTTTACGACGTTTGTCACGATGCCTGGCAAGAACCCTAGGTCGAAGAAGTCTTCCGAAGAGATGGATGGTGCTAGCAAGCTAAACCCTCAACGCAAACATACCGGTGGTTCTAAAAAGGACAAAGCAACTCCCGCATCTGTCAGTGACGTGAAAAGTTCGAAAGACAGTAACGATGCGGTTGAGGACTCTGTAGCCATCTTAGAAAGCAATTGCGTTTCTTGCAATGAGCCGGACAGCAAAGACATGGTCCAATGCGACCAATGTGATTCCTGGTATCACTTTGTCTGTGTGAATGTTACTGGAGGAATAGCGGAAAAAGACTGGATCTGCATTAAGTGCGAGGAAGCACGGGATCCAAAGCTCTCATGTCCCAAACCCCCTCCAGCTGAAAGCAACGTGTCGCACACATGCCCAAGCAAAACGGATTCCAAATCGACCCGAAGTGCCGCTAGAAAGCAGTTGGAAATACAACTTCAAAAATTGGAAGCAGATAAGAAGCTGAAAGCGAGGTTTGCCCTACGGAAGCTGGCAATTGAGGAAGAGTTAGAGCAACAATTCCAGAACAAGAAGTTTGAGTTGTTACTGGAAGCAGCTGATGATTCGTCTGATGGTAGCGTAAGGGAGATTGCAATATCCCAGGCGAGGATCGAAGAGTGGATTAAGAATGTAGATGGACATCAAGAAAAATATCGGTAGCACCTCGATAATCAAGGATCGTTTAACGGAGGTCAAGGCACGAGTGCAGAGCCAATCTTGTCCTATACTTCCGATTACTTCCAATTCCGAACACCAAGGCATTGGCACAATAGCAGGTATGCATCAGTTCCACCCTGGACAGCGATCCACGCCGAACGGAAAAGGGCGACCAAACATGAATCAGCTGGTTAGCGCTATGGAGCCCAATTCCTTCTTGCTTAATCGTAGTCAGTTAGCCGCGAGACAGGCTGTACCAAAGGAACTTCCTGATTTCAACGGTGATCCCGAGGACTGGCCATTGTTTTGGTCGATGTTTAACTCATCGACACAGATGTGCGGATTCTCGAATGAAGAGAATATGCTACGTTTAAGGAAATGCTTAAAAGGGCAGGCATTGGAATCAGTACGTTGTCGATTGCTGCATCCTTCTAACGTGACTGGTGTCATGTCAACACTGAAGATGTTGTTCGGAAAACCTGAAGCCTTGATTCACGCGATAACTCTTAAAATCAGGTCGCTACCACCACCAGATATGGATAGGTTAGAAACGCTAATAAACTTCGCCTTGTCAGTAGAAAACCTTTGCGCCACGATTGAAGCATGTGAAGTAGAGGACTTCATGTACAATGCAGCCTTGCGGTACGAACTGATAGCGAAATTACCATCACAACTCAAGTTAGATTGGGCTAAACATTCAAGGCAACTGCAGTCGCCGAAATTATCAGACCTCAGTGCCTGGCTATATTTAATGGCTGAGGATGCTAGTTCAGTTTTAGCTACCGCCCCTGCGCAACGACGTCCTCGTTTTGGTAGAAAAGAAGACCGATATCTAAATCTTCACGCCGATAACCAGTCGTCTCCTGATGCTTCTCCCTCCCGCTCGCAGCAACAACAAACACACGTACAGCGCCGACCTCACGAGGTCAACAAAGAGTGTGACCTTTGCGACGGCAGCTGCTCGTCACTTGTGAAATGCGAAACATTCCAAGGTCTCAATTACGACGCTAGATGGTCCGCAGTTAAGGAGCGACGTCTTTGCAAAAAATGCCTTCGACGACACAATGGCACTTGCCGCCTGCAAAAAGAATGTGGTACGAACGGATGCAGGTACATGCATCATCCACTATTGCATAAACCCAGTCTGACGGTGCGCAGTGCGACACAGCAGTCGCAAATTGAACGGAAATGTTACTTACATCAAACACAGTCCAATGATATTCTTTTTCGAATAGTACCGGTTACACTACATGGTCCAAACACTGAGGTTCAGACATATGCGTTTTTGGATGACGGGTCAGAACTAACCCTTATAGAAGAAGGATTAGCATGTCAGTTACAACTCAAGGGGCAGATTAAACCGCTCTGCCTCAAATGGACAGGAGGGACTCGACGCGTCGAGGAAAAATCCCAGATGGTTGATTTGAGCATTTCAGCAACAAATAATCATCACAAATATCAGCTTTCCGGTGTACGGACGGTGGAAGAGCTCAAGCTGCCACACCAAACTTTGATTATGAAAGAGCTTGAACAGAAGTATGCGCATCTTAAAGGGTTACCAATAGACACGTATTACCATGCCATTCCACGCATAATAATAGGGCTTGATAACACTACCCTCGGACATACGCTAAAAGGACGAGAGGGAGGCGCAAACGAGCCAGTAGCAATTAAAACAAGGCTCGGTTGGACAGTTTATGGAAGCTGCAACCCTAACTACTCGACAAGTCAATTCATTAATCATCACTCGCTTCAAGCCCGTCATTGTGACTGTAAGTCAGATGAGGAACTTCATAAATTCATGAAGGAATACTTTTTGTTAGATAGCATGGGTGTAGTGAAACTAACCACTAGTCTGCTATCAACAGAAGATCAGAGAGCACAAAATATGCTGAAGGAAATGACGCGCCCCACGAACGGCCGATACGAAACTGGGCTGCTATGGCGGTACGATAACGTGAGGCTCCCGGACAGTAAGGCGATGGCGACGAGAAGATGGCATTGCTTGCAGCGACGACTTACAAAAGATCAGTCGCTGGCTATGGTGCTGAATGAAAAGATTCAAGATTACTTGCAAAAACAGTACATTCGGAAGTTGTCGCCTGAGGAGATTACTGTGAGTAGACCAAGAACCTGGTATTTACCAATTTTTCCCGTGACAAATCCCAATAAACCGAGCAAGGTCCGTATCGTTTGGGATGCAGCTGCAAAGGCACATGGAGTATCACTCAATTCTGTATTGCTCACAGGCCCGGATCAGCTCACACCGCTTTTGACGGTGCTAAATAAATTTCGCGAATTTCGCGTGGGCATTTGTGGAGACATACGCGAAATGTACCACCAGGTTCTAATTCGGGAGGAGGACCAACATTGCCAGCGTTTCCTTTGGCAGGACGACAAGACGACTACCGAACCGAGCGTATTCGTCATGCAAGTCATGACATTTGGTGCTTGCTGCTCACCTAGCAGTGCGCAATACATAAAGAACCTTAATGCGGTGAAGTATGAGCAACAGTACCCTATAGCGGTTGACGCCATTGTCAGACGACACTATGTCGATGACATGCTAACGAGTCTTGAGACAGAGGACCAGGCTATACAGCTCGCACGAGACGTCAAATGGGTGCATAGCAAAGGTGGTTTTGAGATTAGGAATTGGGTGTCAAACTCACCACGTGTGCTTGAAGCACTTCGGGAAAACGTTACTGAACAGAAAAGTCTTCAATTGGGTTCTGTAACAGGCACTGAAAAGGTACTAGGAATGTACTGGTGCACTACATCCGACACCTTTACCTTCCGACTGTCGGCTCGACATGATCCTGAGTTGCTAACTGGCATGCGGCCGCCAACGAAACGGGAAGCTCTCCGGACGCTGATGATGGTGTATGACCCACTTGGTTTGATTGGGCACGTGCTCATGTACCTTAAAACGTTGCTGCAGGAAGTGTGGAGATCCGGTATCGGCTGGGACGAACGAATCGAAGGAGACTCGTACCAAAAATGGCTTACTTGGCTCAAAGTTCTACCATCTGTAGAGAACGTCCAGATCCCTCGATGCTTTAGATCGCGATTATCACTTTCACCTACAACTGATGTCCAATTACACACATTTGTTGATGCAAGCGAGTCCGGGTTTGCGGCCACTGTATTTTTGAGATTTGAAGAAGCTGGTATTGTGGAATGTTCTTTAGTTGGTGCAAAGACACGTGTAGCACCTTTGAAGTTTTTGTCAATACCCAAATCCGAATTGCAAGCAGCGGTACTTGGAGTCAGATTGGCATCTAGCATAAGTAAATCGCTTACAATCAAAATTTCAAAGCGGGTTTTTTGGACAGACTCGCGAGATTTGATGTGTTGGTTGCATTCAGATCACCGGCGTTATAGCCAGTTCGTCGCATTTCGTATCAGTGAGATACTTGATACCACAGATGTGGGCGAATGGCGATGGGTACCCACAAAACAAAACGTCGCAGATGATGGTACAAAGTGGCATCACCAACCTGATGTCTCGGCCAATAGTAGGTGGTTCAAAGGATCGGGTTTCTTATACCGTCCCGTGGAAGGATGGCCCGAAATACCTTTTACTCTGGGAACCACTAACGAAGAACTGCGTCCACACCTTTTGCTTCACTGTAGGATTTCAGAACCAGTCATCATGATGGAAAATTTCTCCAGCTGGGTCCGTCTGTATCGCACAACAGCGTACGTATTACGGGCAATAGATAAGTTCAAAGTATCGATAAGTGGGGATGCGAGGAACGTAGCCAAGAAACAGCAACACCCTTGCAATGTACAACCCTTGCTACAAGAGGAACTGAAACGAGCTCAAAACTTCTTATACCGGCAAGCTCAAATGAACAGCTATCCGGATGAATTTGCACTCCTGAGCACGAACGCTATTTCAAAGTCGCAGCCACGGCTTCCTAAACAAAGCAAGCTTTTCCGTGAATCTCCATACTTGGATGACAACAAAGTCATGCGAATACATGGTCGTATTTCTGGTTGTCAGTATACTGACGTCGAATCAAAAAATCCAATTGTATTACCCCCTGATCACATCATCACACGTATCATTGCACAATATTACCACTGTACCCATCTTCATCGTAACCACGAAACAGCTCTAAATAAGTTACGCCTTCTTTACTACGTTCCGCGACTACGCACAATCTATCGTAAACTACGTGGAAATTGTCAACGTTGCAAACTCGACAGCGCCGTTCCAAGACCCCCCGCAATGGGAGACCTCCCAGAAGCTAGATTAGCAGCATTTTCTCGAGCTTTTTCTTACGTCGGCATAGACTATTTTGGTCCAATGTTAGTATCTGTTGGGAGACGAACGGAAAAAAGATGGGGAGTGTTACTAACGTGCCTTACCGTTCGAGCAATTCACATTGAAATCGCACATTCATTAAGCACTGACTCATGTATCATGGCGTTGAGATGTTTCATGGCCAGGCGCGGTGTACCAATAATCATTTACAGTGATCAAGGCACAAACTTTCGAGGAGCCTCAAAGGAGTTAGCAAACGAGCTGCAGAAAATGGATCAAAATAAGCTTATTGAGGGAATTGTGTCTCCACGAACAGCCTGGAAGTTTATTCCCCCTGCCTCGCCTCATATGGGAGGTGCGTGGGAGAGAATGATTCAGACCGTGAAGAAGAATCTTCAACAGATGAAGCTCGTGAGATTGCCGAGCGACGAAGTTCTGCGGAACGCTTTAGTGGAGATCGAGAATATAGTGAATTCGAGACCCTTGACACATGTTCCAGTCGACGACGAGATGGCAACCGTTCTCACACCGAATCACTTCCTGGTAGGTTCTTCCGATGGGTTGAAACCTCTTGCACCATTCGACGATAGTTCCGTGACTGTGAGAAAAAACTGGCAAATGTCGCAGACACTGGCCAATGTTTTTTGGCGCCGCTGGCTCAGCGACTATTTGCCGTCTCTGACTCGACGAACAAAATGGTTCAGCCCAGTAAAGCCTATAATAGTCAATGATTTGGTAGTGATAGTCGACCCGCAGGCTCCACGAAACAGTTGGCCAAAAGGAAGAGTCGTCGCAGTAAATCAATCCAAGGACGGTCAGGTAAGGTCGGCCACAGTTCAAACAGCATGTGGTATATTGGAACGCCCAGCAGTTAAATTGGCGGTGCTCGACGTAGGCGTTAGGGATCGTATGGCACACGTGGGCCTATGCCCTACTCCGGGGGGGACTGTTGATGGCGCTACCTCGAGCAACACGCATCTTGAGGCTGACGTGCTTCGAGGCAACCCTAATGCTGACCTGCTTCGCGACAACCCGTAACTGTTATTGTGTGATTAGTGTCATCGGCAGAAAACGTGTTGGATAGCGAGTGTGAACGGAGCAGCAAAATTTAACAAACGTGATTTACCTATATCTCTAACATATATTTGTCTTTGCAAAGTATAAACCTTAGTGCAAAATCATTGCAAATACCGTGCTTAAATAACCGTTGGTAACAGATCGAAAATGTTTATCGGTAACCCCTTTTTTAATGTTAAACTATTTAAAGGTTAGATCACTCGTTGGCACCGCTGGTACCGATTATTCTTAACCACGCTAAAGCATTCGCAGTAAAACATATAAAATTTAGTTTGTAAGTATGATGAATTCAAAACGATGGCTCTATGTAAAAATTATGAATTTAAGCCGTAGGCGCCAGGCAGGCATTTAATCAAAGAAGTTGATTGACAATTGTTTGCGAAGGAAAAAACTAAACGTATGTATCTACTAACCTTATTCATAACCTCATCTAACTCTAATGAATTGCAGGAGATTTTTAATCCTGCTGGGATACAAATATACTGGTGATTACGGACTCGGAAATTGCATTTTGTTTCACGTCAATCAACACACGAAATTCTAGACGTCTATTAAGAACACCACGAAAACATGCAACGATAAGTGATATTGGCGGAGGCCAGGGGCGGCGAAACACTTTACGCCCGAGTGCACAGTGGTCCCAAAGAGCAAAAAAGGGGTTTTTTTAGATTGCGTCAAAACGGTTGACTTTAGTAATATGGTGTCTTTGAGAAAGTTTCTTGGAGTAGAACTCCCCTTCTTTCTGTCTTATCAGATTAATGATTAATCCCCCTAATAGTGAGTTACGCAATTTATTTTCTCCAATAATTCAGATAGACAAATACTTACTTCAGCAAAGTTGTAGAGAAACTCGTTGCAAACATTTTACCCGAAGACTTCAACTCTCTATCTTTTAAGGTTTTTGAGATATGGGACATTATTTGTAAAAGGTCCCTTAAAAACAGTTTTTTCATCATAAGTTTTCTTCTAGATTTTTTCCATTATATAAATGTTCTAGAACATTGTTTGAACTATTATACTGCATTACTTTGCCGAAGACGGAAACTTGCTATCGCTAGTATGTGTGGAGATATTCACGTTTTTTGATTGAAAATAGCTCTTTTTCCAATGCCGATAACTTTTAAACGGGCAAAAACGGGCAAACCAAATTAAAGTGCAAGAAAAGCACAACAAATGCAGGAAAAATCAAATCTCCCCAAGGCGGCCCTCTATGGAAATACTAGAGCCTAAGTTTGTCCATACTAGAACTGTTCCGGCATTAAATACATCACCATATATTACTGTTAGTTTTTTTATTTCGATTATAGAGGTTTTAACCTTAAGGTCATTCGCCTCTTCGGGTTAGAAAAATCTCTTATGAAAAATTTCTAACCCTATGTGCGGGGTCGGAACTCGAATCCAGGTGCGCTGCGTACAAGGCAATCCATTTACCAACTACGCTACACCCATCCCCTACTGTTAGTTCGGAAATAAAGGGTTAAAGTCGTAATAATTATCCTTTCTTACTTTTGTAAGCACGTCTTGAGTAAATACCCAAGCAACCAAAAGTTGATATAAAGGAACTACATAAGCTTCTCGTTTTAAGTAATTTTGCAATACGTTTTATGTTCTAATAGCGGGTTAAGCAGTTCTCTTAAAGCTTGAGCAGCTTGAAAGTTCCCTAAGAACTTTTTATGAATTTTAAAGTGTGCTTTTTAAGTATTATCCGAACTTCTGTTTGCTTGTGTCAAAAGTTACAGTTGTTCAAAAACTCAATGCATACGCCTGACACCGGAAACTGACAATTCCCTTGCGCCTACTTCATAACAATGGCGCAAGTGCAACCAAACGGCGAGTAATCAATTGCATTTGATGACGGAATGAGCCAAACTTCAGCTCAAGTATTTCCATAGAGGGCCGCCTTGGGGAGATCTGATTTTTCCAGCATTTGTTGTGCTTTTCTTGCACTTTAATTTGTTTACAAAGTGGTTTGCCCGTTTTTGCCCGTTTAAAAGTTATCGGCATTGGAAAAAGAGCTATTCTCAATCAAAAAACGTGAATATCTCCACACATACTAGCGATAGCAAGTTTCCGTCTTCGGCAAAGTAATGCAGTTTAATAGTCGAAACAATGTTCTAGAACATTTATATAATGGAAAAAATCTAGAAGAAAACTTATGATGAAAAAACTGTTTTTAAGGGGCTTTTTACAAATAATGTCCCATATCTCAAAAACCTTAAAAGATAGAGAGTTGAAGTCTTCGGATAAAATGTTTGCAACGAGTTTCTCTACAACTTTGCTGAAGTAAGTATTTGTCTATCTGAATTATTGCAGAAAATAAATTGCGTAACTCACTATTAGGGGGATTAATCATTAATCTGATAAGACAGAAAGAAGGGGAGTTCTACTCCAAGAAACTTTCTCAAAGACACCATATTGCTAAAGTCAACCGTTTTGACGCAATCTAAAAAACCCCCTTTTTTGCTCTTTGGGACCACTGTGGAGTGGGTAGAAAGCTTAGGGTGAGGGGTCCCTTAGTAATGTTTTTTTCCCTTTTCGCAATGCACACGCTTACATTACATTCACATTAAGTCACGTTCGTTTATGCAATTGGAGTTGTGGTATATCCATGTTTTCAAATGTGTGTAGTGCGAGATACATGCGTTGCACATCTAAATTTTTTGAAATGGTTCAAAATTTCGAGTGGGTAATTACCCACTCGGTTATTTTCGAGTGGGTAGTACTACTCATACTACCCACGCTTTCCGCCGGCCCTGGCGGAGGCCAATATTGGCACCAAGGTTTTGGTAATAATCCACTAGAGTCATTTTGAAACTATACCTATAAATTAATTTTAATTTTAGAAAACTCCATTAGCATTAGTTTTATCGACTTATCAAAATCAGCAATGATCAGCATAAATGTTAATATAGATGGTTTACCGTTATTTAAAAATGGTGCATACCAAGTATGGCCAATTTTATACAATATACATGAAAGGCCCGATATTAAACAAATGATTATCGGTATTTTCCACGAGAAAACCAAACCAGAAAGAGTGGAAGAATTGTTAGAACCATTTGTCTCAGAAATTCAACCTAGATTCACCTGCAAGAGCTTTTGTGAAAGATAGGTGGTCAATATATGTATAGCTGTTGCATATATAATATTGTAATACGGTATTATAGGTACAGTTAATTTCAACTCTCTACATGGTTGTTTAAAATGTTGCACGATTGGACTACATTCTTCACTTTTAAGAACCAACATATTTCCGCAAACCATTGCTCCAAAAAGAACAGATATAGATTTTAGGAACGGCTTGTATTACGGCCATTACCAAGTATATAAAATTCGAGAAAGTAGAAAATTGGGAAAAGTTCCTGTTGTCACACCCTTAATACGATTACCTATTGATATAATTGAAGACGTTGTTGTATCAGATTCTTTACACCTTCTACATCTTGGTATTACAAGAAGGTTGTTACTTTCATGCAAAGACGGGCATAACGGTTTGGAGGAAAAAAAAGTGAACTAAAACTGAAATCGATGCAATATCCAACGTCTTGACAACTATTAAACTACCCACTGAAATCCATCGAGCAGTACGTGGAATAGACTGCAGTTTTTTACGCTATATCGGTATTGTCCTCTTAAAGCATTTTATTAATGCTGATCATTTTCAAAATTTTACTAAATTGTTTTGTGCAGTTTCAATCTGTTCGACCAGTTACTATAAGCGGTTTTCGCCAGTTGCTCAGAATTTGTTCGAAGACTTCATAATGAACTATTACAGACAGTTTAACTCGATTACAAGTAATATTCACAATTTAGTACATATTGTTAATGAAGTAGCGAAATTTGACCTACTTCCTTCAATTTCATCATACCCATTTGAAAACCACCTTTTCCAAATCAAGAAAACGGTTAGGTCTGGAAAGCTTCCGTTGCAGCAAATTATAAACAGAGTGACTGAGAAAAACACTGTCAGCAATGATAGAACAGAATCAATAACCAAATATCCTATATTAAAATTTGCATCAAAAACTAATCCTTCTAAATTTTTAAGAATATCTTTAGCCAAAGAGTTTGTTTTGAACATAAAAGAAACTGATAAATGTGTTTTTACAAAACAGTCAGAAATTGTGGCAATGGAATCTTCTCATCTGGCTGGCATACAGGGCACAAAACTTGTAAATTATGATAATTTATTTACCACTCCGTTGACTTCATCTTTGATATACACGCAGAAAAAAGATTTGTAGGTTCAATAAAAATATGGATTAAATTCAATAAAGAAAATTGTTGGTCGGGAGACAATAAATTTATTTATTGATTTCAATAAAATTTATTTATTGTTTCAATAAAAAAAAGTTATTGTTCCATTTTTAATAAATATTTTATTGAAATTAAAATAAAATTACTGAAATTAAAAACAGTTTTTATTGAAAGCAAAAATTTATTGTTTTTGCAATAAAAAAATATTGTCAGACCAATACGTTTGTTGCTTGAAGTAATAAACAACAAATGATAGTATTCAATAACACATATTTTTGATTTAAATATGCATAATTTTTCTGCGTGTATGTTTTCAAAACATCAGAATGCACAAATCTAGACAAACTTACCACGTACAAATTAGAAAAAAAAATATTAGGCTAGTGGCAGTTACTATTTACGATGAGACTGCTTTTATCCCACTACTACATACTTTTTCCTCAGATGAATATTTGTAGAGTAGTGAAACAAAGTAATGTAGGAAAATTTTTATTGCGAAAATCATGAACATGTGTAAATCAGGTGTGAATAAAAGAAAATTGTGCTACAAAAACAACTATTCAATGGGTTCATATAGAACTTAGCGTCTGTAGCATTTTCGCCTGATTCAGAGATGTAATTTGTAATTGCAGCACTTTCTCACGAAAGTCTCATACGTAATGTCTTCATTGTTCGTACCTACTCCAATGACGTTACGCTTCCTTTTCTTCCTAGCTACAGCCGTTCGAGTACCTTTAACTTCGAATCTTTGTTTAGCATTTCGCAAGCAGCGATGCAAAAACTTATGACACTCATCAATTGAGAACGTCGGATCAGAATGAATAACAAGCTGAAAAAACAGATTTATGACACGATCATACTTCTTGAACGATATTTTTGGAATCATGTTTTCATCGTTCGATTTTGAACGGCTGATGCCAGTCCACGAACAGGACAGCATAAACTCTCTTGAGAAGAAATAATCGACGATTTGCAAGCAAACTGTTATCCCGTTACCGACATGACGATCTTTTCCAAGGATACTGCCGAGCGATTTAACAGCACACATGACGAATTCTTTGTTTCTCGCACTTTCTTCCAATGCCTCCAATTCATCCAAGCTACGTACTGGAGATAGCGAAAAGGATCTTAGTTGCACTTCATTATTTTCTGTCGAGAGCTGGGGTTTCTGTGCCAAAACATCCAATTTTGCATTCAATTGAGAAAGTAATGTGGCGCATCTATTCAGCTGAATTTGAGCGTTGAGTTGTTCCTTTATAACTTCTTCTACTTTGTTACTCAATGATTGGAGAGTAAATTTATTTTCAGCTGAGTCTTCTTGAGTTTTCAGATGTCGAGGTGTTGTGCAGGGCCGTCGAGAGCCGCGCCGGGCCCCGGGGTTCGAAGTACTGACGGGCCGTACCATATATGACTTCTTATTTCAACATCGATTAGAGGAACTATACAAATGCAACCGTTTCAATTAAACTATTTTTTATGAAAATTGTTTATTTGATACGATTCAATGCGTTAGCTTACCAGAGTCGTCAGTATTTTAAATAAGTAATAGATGAAAAAATAAAAATAATAAAGGAATATTTGTTTGTGGCTGGCCATTAGAATGACTTGCGTCCGATTTGCCATTGCAATTGGAAACCTTTTTTGCGACATTGCCATACAGTCCATATCGCCATCGTTCATGCTCCCTTGACGCACGTTAATGCTACCATCGTTAATGCTGCTCAGAATCCGAGCTTAGAAAAATTGACATCCCTTCGTGAGCTTGAAAGAAAAATAAAATTCTATTTATGCCCGCCGCGATGAATCGAAGGTTTGTTTGTTTTCCTCGTCCGTCCGCTCTGAGATCATTAAGCAAAAGTGCACCAGATATAGATTATGCAGTTCAGTTATGCTCGAAAATGTAAAAGAACTTCTGCCTTCAAACTGTCCACATAATAACAAATGAATGCTTTGGTTTGTGAATGAATTTATATTTCCTCTGCACTCAACCATTCGATTCTGCATAAAATTTCAGTCAGTTTGGAAGTGAATGAATGAGGGAAGCATTGAAACTGAATATTGAATTCAGCAAATTAATCAGAAATAGGCAACTGAATGTAAAATTTCGTACCACTGATGCTGCCTTGTTTCTTATTGTTGGTACATGTTGATGATTTTGAGGCACTGGATGCAGCTATTGCAGTTGTCACTATGACCTGAACGAATTTTCTTTATTGGTTTGGTAAAATCGGTTTTGGAATCAGTTGTTACATTTGCGCTAACATTCAGAGAGAAAACATTCCGAATGCGATGAATGGGATCCAACAGCGAAGTCTGCTGTTAGAAAGACTGAGACAGAGAGTTGTGAGAGAAAGAGTTTCAACTTTTGGTGAATACTAATAGGTAGAATAAGTATCTAGTTCAATTCCCACATTTTTCTGCATCAAATGTGTACACTGGAACCTCTATTTACGGACCAAGCCAAGGGTTCGTAAATTGAATTAGTTCGTTTTTTGGGATTTAGATCGTAAAAAATTCGCTTCACATTCTTATCAAAATTCGTTGGTTGAGCAACATTATCGATATCCCTAACAATATGGGTATTTCCGGAACGGGGTTGACAAGTACATGATGAAAATGGATATTTGGCACCTTTTTGAAATCCAGGATGGAGATTTCCGATTGAACAATAATCTCGATAACAATTTGGGAATTTTTGAAACAGGCTTAATGAGTAGATGATAGAAATGGTACCTTGGAGCTATTTCAAACAATATCTGTATAAACTATGAGGGTATTTTTAATCGGGTTTGCCGAGTAGATGAGCGATGCCCTTTTGAAGGCCAATATAGCGTCTTCTGGTTCAGAGAAGTTTTCTATAATCATATCATCCGCATCACAAATCAATATACCTATATCTATTCTATGATTATCTTTTTTCGAAAATGTCAATATTTTAGGTTATAGAGATGTCTTAACTGGAATTCGCCATCTTGGTTTTCAAAGTGGCTTCATTCATTGATTTTCGTCATCTACTCGTCAACCCCATTCCGAAAATATCCAACTTTTATTAGTAACATTTAGCTAAGAATATGATAAATTGTAAACAACTTCATACTGTACACTTTGACAAACACTTGCGATAAATGAAACCAGAACGGTTCTATTGCACTGTTGAATGAATCTAATTGGGTTACGTTCACGTACTTCAGAAAACCATTGGAACGATTGGAACGTAGTTATTATTATTGAGAGGGAAAAACCCGCGGGAGTGGATTTTCAAAAGCTCCTTCTCCCGTAGGCACAAAACCTCTATCTTTTAGGTATCAACATTTAACAAACAAACCAAATGATACAATGACTAACACTAAACACTGCTTAAAATAAACACTTCTTAAACTCTATCTTACATAGGTAAAGTATTAACATTAACATAAAAAATTGGCTAACACTATCAGGTTTGGGAAAGGGTGCGCGAAAACAATTTTTTTAAAGAAGTGCGAGACAAATTGAAGTCAAAGACATTGTAACATTGATTGAACACTCTACACATGCTACTGACGGGTTCATTTTTGCCATAATTAGTACGAGACACTGGAAGACGAACAAAAGAGTAGGAACGAAGGTTTCGGAGGCGAATATCAATGTTGAGAAGACGGAGTAAATCAGGGCAGTCAATGCGAGACAATAACAGATCAGAGACAAAAGACGCTTTGGTCACATTGCGGCGCAAAGACAATGTTTCAAGACAAATGAGGTTGCAACGATCTTCGTATCTGGGCAGATTGTAGGGATCGCTCCAAGGCAGGTGGCGCAGCGCAAAACGCACAAATTTACGCTCAATACTCTCGATGCGTTGAATGCTGTTCTTGTAGAAAGGAGCCCAAACAGGGTAGGGTAGTTGCTGGCGTATTCCAGTGTGGAACGAACGAGCGAGCAGTACAACGTTTTAAAGCACTGTACGTTAGTGAAATGCTTAGTAACCCTAAAAATAACTCCTAGATTACGCGAAGCCTTAGACGAGATAAAAGCAATGTGATCCTTAAATGTAAGCTTTGAATCCACAAGAACCACTAAATCTTTCACTGTAGTTTCTCTTTTTAATTTGTTTTGCAAGATAGTGTAGTCGAATGTTACGATGGAGCGTTTTCGTGCAAACGTAATCACAGAACACTTCGAGGCATTCAAAACCATCCTGTTAGTCATGCACCAATTAGCGAAAATGTCTAACTGAGATTGCAAAAACAAAGCATCAGAGTAACTTTTAACTATATGGAATAACTTATAATCATCGGCATAAGACACCTTGAAGCACTTAATCAATGAATCCAGATCGTTTATGTATAGAAGGAAAATATAAGGACCGATATGGCTGCCTTGAGGTACGCCGGACGTTACGTCGAAGGATGAGGATAAATGATTCCCGATTTTAACAGACATTTTACGGCCTGACAAGTAAGATCGAAGCCATTGGTTGATTTTATTGAAGGCGGCCGACAGATCGGTGTATATTGCATCAGCCTGCAATCGATCCTGTAGCGAGCGAGCGATAAATGAGGTGTAGGCTACTAAATTAGTGCAAGTAGAACGCCTGGGAATGAAACCGTGTTGAGTTTCTGAGATGTAGCTAGAACAACAATGTGTCAAAAACTCGAGAACGATGAGCTCCAATAATTTCGATAGTGCACATAAAGATGCGATTCCTCGGTAATTGGGAATTTCGCTTTTGGATCCTTTTTTATAAACCGGAAAAACGTAAGATGATTTCCAGATGGTAGGAAACACTCCAGAACTTAACGATATATTGAAAACGACGGACAGAGGTAGGCAAAGCGACGACGAGCATTTTTTAATGATAGATGATGGGATTCCGTCAGGTCCAGAAGTGTTAGAACACTTGAGTTTTGTGCAAGCTTTTTGTCCAATATCGGAAGATATCGTGAAATGAGGTCCAATACTAATCCTACGGGGAATGTTGTCGGCTGCTGCGGAGACTTGTTGATTATTAAGAGTATCATTGGTAAAAACACTGCTGAATTGTTGGCGAAATAACTCACAGATGTCCGGCAATGAAGTCGCTTCTAAATCACCCAGCGACATAGAAGTGGGTAAACCTGACTCACGCCTCTGTTCATTAACGTAATTCCAAAACTTTTTTGGATTGGTACGAAGGTGGCTTTGAATACGATGAAGGTAGGAATAGAAGAGAGACTTATTAAGTCTCTTGTAACAATGATTTAAGAAGATTCTGATTCTTTAGCATATCGGTTCGGTATTTCGAAAACTTTTTTAGAGCTGACCTTTTGGCCGATTTAAACTTTTTTAGTGTACGATTCGACCATGGAGGATATTCACAGCCATGATTGAGTTTTTTAGGAGTAAACTGATCGATAGCATAAATCAGTACGTTCGAAACAATTTCAGCCGCTGCGTTTGCATCAGATTGTGGCAAGATTTCATTCCAATTGATACGAGACAAGAAACGGTGCATTCCTCGAAAATCTGTCTTGCGATAGGCATATGTCAGTTTCTCAGTGGTATCTTCGAATGTACAAGGTACACATTTTCGGAGAAAACAATGAAGAGCAGGGTGGTGTTGGCATAGTTTAACGAGAGGAGCTGGAGCACGACAAACGGCAAAGTGATCGGAGAGCTCCTGGCTTCCAAAGCAAAGATCCAAAATACAGTTGTTGTCATTAGTGACGTCACATAGTTGAACTAGCCCCGCGGTGCTGTAACCGTCGAGTAGCTGAGTGATACACGTGTTAGTTGATGAGTGTGATGAGTCTGGGTACAGAAATGATGTATTATTACGAACCCAATTAATGCCGATAAAGTTGAAGTAGTTGATTGTAATATATTTGCAGTGTCGACAGAAACAATAAACTTCATCAATTAAATTAAAATAAATTTAATTCAGTTAAAAATGCGGGCCCCCAAAACAGACCCGGGCCCCAGGGTAGTTGCCCCCCCTGACCCCCCCTCTCGTCGGGCCTGGTGTTGTGCACAGTGGAATTTTTTGTTCAGCTGTGGTATTCTTGGAATCTTGGATAGATGCAAACAGTGCAGCAGCAGTGTTCTTGTTTCTCGGATTATTTCTATGCTCGTACTCATCGGACTCTTAATTAACTTAATACTCACCATTTTCGTCTTACCTCGAGGTACGTCGCAAAGTTGTTCGTCTTTATTTTGCACCTGTACGGTCGCAACATTTTGATGTCTATCGGAACATTCGGATTCCTTTTAGCATTTTCCGAGTGGCGATAACCTGAGAGATTCTTTGGCCAATAGCAAAGATCACTTCCTTCCGTCAAACTTCTATCACCATCCCAACTGTTTTTCACTAGCCATCCGCTAGGTAAAACTGAGAACAAAATTTCATCTTCTTCATTTGTTTGCACGATCGAATAATGGTCCGACACCATAACTGCTGAAATTAAAATCATATAAACAAATCATGATTTACATTTATATTTAAAATATCTGATCCATTTCAATTAAAATACACGAAGCTAGAAATGTGCTGCTCACCTTTTGCCTTTTTCCCCGACCCGGTCAACCAAGATAGCTGCTATTCGATTTAAGTCTATTACACGAGCATATGTTTCGACAGGTAAGTTGGCAAAGGCGAGTGTGAATTATGAATTTCTGGGATCGAATCCTGCTCTTCCAGATAAACAACTTGTTAATGTAAATAAAATAATCTGTTCGATAAACATCACTTTATACCATGTTCACACTACAAAATCAAAACATGTTATAATAATTAGCAACAAGAAAAATGTCATCAAGATAGCGTTAAAACACGTTGTAGCTCGTAGTGTGAACATAGTATTATACTACGTTCACACTACGAGTTAAAACGTGTTTTAACGCTACCTTGATGACATTTTTCTTGTTGCTAATTATTATAACATGTTTTAGCTCTGTGGTGTGAACACAGTATTAGAGTAATAGCCTGTAATCAAGCGGTCAAACCCAGTAAAGTTCAGCCCCAAAAATGAGTTGCAATTCTGGCTGGTTCTATTTAGTATTCAGGCTCCAGTGAAACAACCGATTCTAATTAAAAGCGGTTGTGTCAGTGAAACCAGAATACTAACTGGAACCAGTCAGAATTCCGGCTCATTTTCCGGCTGGACTTACTGGGAAGTATTAATAATATAGAACACCATCTGCAGGACACTAGCAAAAGATTTTTTCTGGCTCGCTTGAAAAAGATTCGTATAATATATAATATATTTCTAAATATGTGTTAAATCGAAAGAAGAAAAGTTATTTTTAAATATAAAGTGTCTAAAGGTGTTCTGTACTGGCACGCTATTTCGCCTTTTTCGGCTTTAAGTGTGCTCTAATGTATCATATAGAACTATGAAGCTTTGAAGCATATGTTCTGTATGCGAATATAGAACATGCTTCGAGTCACTAAATAGTGCTTTGTGGTTAATTGGGATGTTCTCTGATAAAATAAAGGCTATAGTATATCAACGAATCATGATTTTGTTTTTTTTTCTTTCTTGTTTATTTAACACGACTCAATGCGTTAGCATAACTGAGCCGCGGGTTTTTTTTAAATATTTTTACAATATGTAAAAATTAAAATTAATTTTCAACTGTCTATCAGGTCCTGTTGACGCAGCTTGCTGCTGCGTGTTGAGATCCTCTTCCATGGTGGTGCGTTATCTGCCGCACCTTGCGGTCATTCGGTCCGTCTTCTCTCGCGTTTTCGTTCACATCCATGTCCTCATCGGTACTGCATTCATTATGCTCACAGTCGGATGTTCTTATTTGTTGTTTGTGCTCACGGGTCGCTGTTGTAAATTCTTCTTTATCGGTATTTGATTCTTTGTTGGTGGTGTTGGTTGTTGATTTGGAGACATTTGGTGTAATCGTTGTTACTTTGATGTTGGTAATGGCAATTGGTTTAGTGGTACTGGGCCCGATCGTTGTTGAGCTGGTGTTTCTTACTGCGCGGGCCGGCAGTCGTTGGTTTACCAACCGGTTGTGGTTTAACATACGACGACTTTATACCGGCTTTGGTTGGATCAGGTCGAATGTCATTAGCAGTCTCTGCGAGGTGTAGCGGCTGATCACAATATTGGCATGTAGGAATCTGCTCTGGGTACGTGACTAGTGTTCATTGAGAATATTCAACACCTTTTAGATCACTGCATGTGAGAGTCAAGTAGGAGGGAATAGGTTTTGTCGGACGCATTCTCACTATACGAACGCCATTGCGAAGTCCTGGGAAGAAGTTTCTCCAAGTATCTTCCTCAGCATCATTCACCTCTCCGTATTTTGACATGAGTTGTTTGATAATAGCGGAACAAGTACGAGGTGCCAGGTCATGTAGGTTTATTTAAATGATGTCCGCATCTATATACGTTGGGATACTGTACAAAATGTTATTACTTTCGACGACGTGTTCCAAGTTGTACTGGGAAACAAATGATTCTGCTTGACTAATGTTATTAAACACAATCAGTACCGCACGACCTAAATGGTGGAATTGCACCGCATTAACTTCTACTACGTTGAGTTTCATGTTCACCTTCAACATTTGCTCCACTTCGCGAATCGATGGTCTTACCGGACATTTATTAAGAGTAGTCAACATGAACACAGTTTGCCCGCAACGAGATATAAACTTGCTTTGCATTGTCACTCATTGTTTGTTCGCGTTTCACACACTAGGTTGAAAGGATCAATTTTTGCTTTTCCAAGCGGCGCGCTGTTAAATTTGATTACTTGCCCTGCTGTAGCAGCGTAGTGATTTCTATCTTCTGAACTGAGCGAGATGAGAAATCGGGCTGAGTTGTATGTCTATCTGCGTTTGTGTTCGTCTGAATATTTGTGACAACTGGGTCAGGGAATAGATGTAGAATTGGTGAACGTGATAGAATAGTGGGTAAACCTTCAGGTGTTCAATTTGTGCAATCCTTTATATTCATATTCGATATCGGATTGGATAAATTAAGGTACAAATAATTTACCGACGCACCTCAATCATCTATTCCAGGTCAGCATGTCATGAAGAAATTCTAATGGAATACAATTTTCGTTAATAGTAAAATAAACACCATTTGCTGGCCGTGTTCAAGTAGTTTGTTTGCATAGTACATGTGCTCTTTTCTACTATTTCATTAGTCTGTTTTTGTTGAATTTCTATTCGTTTGGTTTTCCACTTCTCATGTATACCAAAAATTCTAGGTATCAGTCTATTTATACACTTCTAATTAATCTATTTGAAATTTTTTTTTATTCGGTACATTATGATTCCTTTCATTACCATATCCTAAATTAGGTTCTTACTAGCACTCACTTTCACAATTAATTACATATTCTCTCATATACGTACAAACGTACAAACGCTCGTGGCGTTCGCGATAGCACAAACCTGGTCACGAACGCGAACATGCAATTGCAATCAACTACATATACCTACGACGACGATCTCGCCAACATAAAAATACCCCAGTATTTAGGTGAACGTCGTAGCATCTATAAACTTACAAACGCGGTCTCCAGCATAAACTTATCACACGCGCGATGAAGAATTGGTCACGTCCGGAAGTCTCTACTTTCGGTTCTAGCAGCCCAAACTCATACCTTCAGTTGGGCCAATCAAAAAAAATTACGCTCATATTCACTAGACAATACGTTCCATGGCGACATGACCGAGAACTCCAGTGATATGGAAAAATTGATTCTCTTCTAGCATCTGTACCATACACTAAAACCTGTTTTAATCCACCTAGCGGTGCAATTGTGCCTTTCTCATTTCTCTAAACTATGGCACGGAGGCTTTTTATGTTCAACATAATTGTAGAAATGTCCATTACATTCTTAGTACACTTTGCACTTATACACAATGGCATGCCAGCCACGAACTTGATGAGCTACGTGCCGACGGTGAAACACTTGAAACAAAAAAATATCATACTCCATTAGCCTAATTAGCATTAGATCAATGTTATCTGCTTGCTAACTCATTTTGTCATGCGGGGCTGGGTATGTGAAGAGGGCGAAAGTCCCATGAACGAACGACTCCCCAGCTTAAATTGGTATGCTTTGTGATATAGTGGTGGTTTAAAGATGATGGGGTTGAAAGGGAGGGGTATGAGGGCTGGATGGGGTGGTGGTCTGAGGGGTGATTTAAGGAGATTTTTAAAGGAGGGGCGCGAACAGTAGAGGAGGGGGTGTAACCCCTCTCCGAAAAACCATCAACTACGCCCCTGTTAAAATCCAGAAACCCTAAACGAGTCGAAAAAAAAATTTGGCCGGGATTAGGTTGACGTTTTTCAGAGTGATTGCATAACCTTTCTATATGAGAAAGGCAAAAATGTGCCAAAATCCAAAAAAGTGAATCGCAGTTAAATTTTTTTTCGAGTTTGCATCAAATCTCGACGTTTCATGCACCTTGAACACATTTAGCATTAAAAATAAAAATTCTATTTTTAATTTTTCCTATAGTTTATATGAGAAATTTCTGTGTGACCGCACTCTGAAACCCGTAATTCCGGAACCAGAATTCCGATCGATCCAAAATTCAATAGCAGCCGATGGGAAGGTTGCACCTTCCATTTGAGACTAAGTTTGGGCAAATCGGTCCAGCCATCTCTGAGAAAAATGAGTAACATTATTTGACACATACGAACATACAGACACACACACATACACACACACACATACATACATACACACACACATACAGACTTTTTCCGATCT
Organism: Topomyia yanbarensis; assembly: GCF_030247195.1. Lineage (NCBI taxonomy): Eukaryota > Metazoa > Arthropoda > Insecta > Diptera > Culicidae > Topomyia > Topomyia yanbarensis. Next base: position 116,464,557 of record NC_080671.1, read on the forward strand.
CGACGAACTGAGTCGAATGGGATATGACACTCGGCCCTCCGGGCCGGGATTAGGTTGACGTTTTTCAGAGTGATTGCATAACCTTTCTATATGACAAAGGCAAAAATTAAGCAACAAATTTACAATCCACGCGCGATCATTCAAGCATATATGAACACGAAGTTACATACACGCTAGCTCAAGCGACAAAAACGTTAACATACAAACCTTCGAGCCCTTCGCTATCATCCATGCACACCCACGCCCGCGATTTCGCAAACATGAAAATCCCCGATGACTAAGTAAACGATTTAGCACTTATAAATTTACAAACGCAGTCCCAAGAGTAAACCTACAAACGTCCGTGTTCGCGCGATAATGAATCGATTACGTCCGGAACTCCCTACACGGCCCTAACAGCCTAAGTTCATGCCTTAAATTCGACCTATAAAAATGACACCCATCCACTAGACAACACGTTCCATGGCTACATGGTTGGGAACTCTAGTGATATGGAAGAACTCAGTCTCTTCTAACATTTGAACCGTACACCGAAAACCAAATATCAGATTCACGGTCCGCGCGCAATCGTCCAAGAACACACGCGAATATGCGAATGGACACACGGAACGAGCACAATAGAATTTATACATACGACGATACATACGCGCTAGCACACACGACATACAAACGCCCACATGATCCAACACATTAACGCACAAACGCTCGAGCCCCTCGCGATGACACATGCGATCGTGAAGTCCCTGTGCCCGCACACATCTGTGCCGTACAATTTGTATTTGTCATACATAGACCAACAGGCAATTCAAAGCTCCAAAGATTATTGTCAAATCATTACAAACTTTGATAAAAATAATAACAATACAGTGAAAAAAACAGCAATGAAGGAATCAGCCGAAATTAACGGGTCCGCTGAAGGTTCTGTAAAATCGTAGACGTATTTGACGAGTTGAGCAAGACAAATTAAAGTCGAAAGCTGATGCGATTTGGTTGAAGATCATTTGTAGGCTTGTAATGGCCCCGTATATGCTTAAATTAGTGCGTCGAAATGGTAATCGGAGCATGAGGTTGTTACGCGTTTTTCTAGGTGCCACATTTATGTTAATTTTTTCCAAGATGGCTGGGCAATCCAGATGACTTCGCAAAGTATCAGCAATAAACAAAGCCCTAACTGTATTCCTTCGAACAAGCAGGGGTTCCAAATGAATAAGCTGGCGCCGGCTTTCGTAACTTAGCAGACGGACGGGATCTCTCCACGGCAACTTACGAAGCGCAAAACGTAAAAAGCGTCGTTGCATGGATTCAATTTTCTCAACACCGTTGTTATAGTTTGGACTCTAAACTTCGCAGCAGTACTCCAGGATTGACCGCGACAGAGAGCAGCACAGCGATTTGAGACAATAAATGGCTATCCTGAAGATGCATCCCAGCATTCGAGATGCTTTGCTAACATCTTTGTATAGGAGACGTGCCGCTTAAACGTAAGTTGTGAATCTAGTATAACTCCTTCACCTGACTAACGCGTTCAATTCCAGTATCCAGTAGACGGTATTTAAAACAAACCGGGTTTTTTTTCGTGAGAACGATATCACCGAGCACTTTTTTGGATTTACACACATACGATTCGTGGTTGGGGTAATCTATAATCTTCAGTAGAGCGGATGAGAAGAAACATCTTGAGATCGTCTGCGACGGACAGGCGTGGAGTCTTCAGAACTAGATGAACGTCGTTGAAGTAAATCAGAAACATCAGCGGTCCCAAGTGACTTCCCTGTGGTACTCCTGATGTAGAAGTAAATGTGGGTGCCTGACAATCTCCAATGACAACCACTATTTCTCGACCTGAAAGGTAAGATCGAAACAACTGCAGCAGACTACCGTTAATTCCAAATCTCTCCATTTTAGCGATTGTTATGTCATGCTTCACTTTGTCAAAAGCGGCAGATAGGTCTGTGTAGATAACATCGGTTTGAGAGTTGCGCTCAATACTCTCTATTATCTAGAATGTTAGGCAAAGCAGGTTAGTCATTGTCGAACACCCTGGCGTGAACATTTTATTACGTTTCTAGACCATTCTTTCAATTTTTAAAATAATTTGATTTTTTTTTTCAAATTGGTTGAAAATTCGCAAAGTTGTAGCAATTTTTGTGAAAAAAGTCAAAACCACGATTTTTTTCCTTTTTTTTTGTTCCAGCCAATTTATGTATCATTGATTTAATAAATTCCGTATTTTTTTACACAGCTGTTTTCACAGTTAAAAAATGAAGAATATGATATATTATACATTCCTTTTGTTTGTATTTTTACTGTGAAAATTTCGATCAACCACGTGGGGTACATTTTTACCCCAGTGCAACATTCTAGAGTGGAAAACGCAAGTGCAACGTTCTAGGGTTAAATACTATTTTACGTCTGTACTTTTCAGCTTTATTCTTTAACCACACTAGCACGTTATTTTACACTTAACTATTTATTAACTGTCGAAACCGAAGATGAACCGAGCACCTCCGAAGTTTGAAAGCTCGGTTATATCCGTTTACTAACCCCGGCTAAATGGAGCATGCAGCGCTGTATACAACTGTTATGGAATAACGCGAGCACCATTTGGGTCTGCAACCATAAACGTCGTTCTACCAATGAGCTGGTATAACTAACCCTCCAAGGAAGCTAATCTACTCTCAACCAGACGTAACTAATACGTTCTTTTACTGATACTTAAAAAAAACCTTATAAGTCTAAAGGAATTAAAAGCACAGACTAACAGACATAACACTCAAAAACAAAGCTTCGTCCGCTTTAACGGTCATTTTAAATATATTTGTAGTTGGGACTGTGGCCACATTTGAAATTATGGCGCCACTGACATATGAACAAGCATGTAGGGGATAGACCACTAGTGAAAAATTGTTCCCAAACCTGTGGGGTAACCCACCAGCAAATAAGTGTTTGGGACTGTGAATAAAAGGAGGAGCTAGTGTTCTGGTAAAATTGTCGGATCGATGTTTTTTGAGGGAATTCCCTCATAGTGTTATGTCTGTTAGTCTGTGTTAAAAGCTCCTGTGTTTTTCTTGATGCTGCAGTATAAACACCACTACAGCAATACGAACTGGCTGAATCAGTAGGTGCAACAGATTAAACACTGATTGGGAATGGGAGTGAATAAAATCCAAAACTTCCACCTCGGCAAGCAAACACCCCTCTACATATACCATTCGAACGAGCGCCATAAGCATTTCCAACCGCCAACAGTGTGTGCTTCATGATCCTTTCAGTTCGTTCCGATGCATCCGAATCCTTCGGTTGCTAGCACAAAATAGATGCTGAAGGGAAGCCACATTCCATGTTGGCTTCGCAGAATTTTCCATTTCAGCCATTTGGGAAGTACATACACGCCCATCAGTTGGTTGGGAAGTTTTCCCATACAGCGGGGTGTTGAATTGCCCTCGGTGGTGGTGAGAGGAAATTCTCGAAACAGATACCGTGTGGTGCGGTCCGGATGCAGACTGTATGTGGTGCTGATTTGACGACCGCCGCGATGCAATGAATTTGAACTAAATAAATAAAAAGTAAACGAAGCTCACTTGAATTTCGCTCGAGATAACTAGTTTTCACCCACTCGAAGTTTTAATTCATCCGTCCCAGAAAGCAGTGGAATTGTTTCAATTGTTTGTTTTCGTGCTCGGGAATAGTGTGGAGCTCACAATCGACGAGCATTAAAAAGGACGACAGGTGTTCTCAATTCCAATCAGTGGAATTGTTTGTTTTTATATTTGCGAAGAAACTTGTGTATCATTTATAGAACATAGATTGCACCTTGAATAAATCTATTGAAGTTGTAGCCACAGTTTTGTTTGTGGACTCATGAACTTGTTTGCGATAGGGTTTTTATTTTCAATTTGAGAACGTGAGGAATTATGTGTTGGATTACTGTAGTTATGTAGGGCAGACGCTCCCTGATTCGTATGAGCCCCTCTTTTCATCTCATTTCCCGGTCGCTCCACTTCAAACAAGGAATATAGCAATGCGCCTTCATTTCAAGTAGTGCAATTAATTCTTATGGGTTCTATTAAGACTATCAAAATTGGTGCAATAAACTTTAAATAAATTGAAAAACAAAACACTCAATCCTTTTTTCCGATTTCTTACCTTGAAATTAAGGATGCGATTCATTTTCTCATTGCTACTAGCTCAATCAGCTCGATACGTAGCAACACTTTTCACCTTATTACAGTACGATTCACCATTAAAGCGTAAATAATTTTGCAGCGAACAATTTTTCACTTATTTTAAAGAAAATTACTCGATTCAGAAAAATAAAACTCTTTTTTCAATTTAAATAAGTATGAGATTAAAATTTTCCAAATATTTCTTCGATTGTTCCTTTATTAATCTCAAAACACATCGCCTAAGGTTGCCAAATCGATACATGGTATTAAAGGTTTGCAAAAATGTTGCAAGCGGTGAACAACAGTAATAGTAAAAATGATCCAGTTTATGGTTGATTGTAATAATAAATTTCGTTGGAATGCTTGATAGATAACTTTTCTTGATTCGATCAATATTATCAATTAATAGAACGAAATAAAAATGTTTAATTAAATTGAACGAACTTTACTCCGATATGTTTGGCCGCACTGAATTCGTCTTGTTACACGTGTAAACTAGAGCACTCTAGTTAGAGTGCGGCCAAGATGCGTTTGACGTATCCAAACTAGCAGAAATCTTGAGCGTTTTTTCAAAACGTCATATCTGCAATGAGTTACTCTCTTTGTTTACTCTCTCTTCTGTTAATAATTCGGTCACTTTAACATTTATCCCTCAGCTCTTTGCATAATATGCTAGTTAAAACCACCGTCTTTCGATCTGTACTGTAAAATAAGTGAAAAGTGTTATAGTGACGCCGTAAAAATCGAAAGAGAAAGTATAAACAGAGAGTAACTCATTGCAGATATGACGTTTTGAAAAAACGCTCAAGAAATCTGACATATTTCTAGGGTTACCAAATGGGCTGAAAGCGAAATAAGGACATTTTGAATTTTGACCGAGACTAACAAATTTTACTAATCTTTGACTAAATGTGTTTGGTTTAGTGGTGTTAAGGAAAGATTTCCAATATTTTTTTAGAACAGCGCTTTTTTGTTCTTCTGGGGTCTTAAGAAACTATGCAGAATATTAGGTCGTGGCATACCGTGTTACATTTGAAATTTGTATGGATATTATTGCGAGAAATTCTATACTTTTCATCTTCATTTCCAAAAATCAAAGTTTTTTCTTAAGAGAACTTAATGATTAAAATCCATGAAGTTACTAAGAAATTTGCCGACTGTGCTAAAAAGTGATAGCTGTTTAAAATTCAATGGTTCGAATTAGAGGACAAATCTTTTTTTTCTGTTAGCGCTCAACAAGATGAGAAACATGAAAAGTATTAGTTTGTAACTTTTCTTTAGAAATAAATTTTTTGGCTGAACTAAACTTTTTGAATCATTAATATGAACATAACAAATCAAAAGACTTTAAGGAAGTGAACAACTAAAATGGCGAGTAAAATGTTTCATTCGCTTGAGTTAATTTAATCTAATTGATTTCAAATATAACATGGATTGATATTAAAACTAAGGACATTTGAAGTAAAATTAAGGACGCTTTCCCAAATCATCGAAATTAAGGACATGTCCTTTAAAATAAGGACGGTTGGTAACCCTACGTATTTCTATTGTGAATACGTCAAATTTCATGTTCGTTTGGATACGTCATGGCCTCTTGGCCACACTCTAACTGGAGTGCTCTAGTGTAAACACATTGCTATAAAGTTCTATCAGTGTGGCCAGACCTACCGATTTATCGGTAGTCCTACCGACAGGCTTGCTGGAGCATCACTCATGATGCCAAAATGAGGTGAGGTATCAATATTCTGAGGAGGACTTCACACACCTCTCCAATAGCAGAAAAAAAACTCTTCTTCCAGTCAACAAGCAAACTCATCATCAGAGGTGATGACTTGTTCAATGATTAGAGGATGTTATGCGCATCACACAGAAGAGGCGAGAGCGCAAAACTGATTGAAGATGGGTTGGAATCCCTCTTCCAAATGCTGAGAGTGTGGAGCGCGAGAGTGATTGTTTCCCTCTCTTGTTTTAATGGAATTTTGTCTGCTGCGTAGGATGGGGATATAAGTATAATTTTCGTGGTGTAGATCAGTGCTTCGTGGAATATGGATATCATCATGTGGTGGGAATGTAAGAGGCTGGAGGAATCAGTTTTGACTCTACTGTGGCAAACGGCCTTGAGCACTTCTTGTACACAGGTTTCAATTGAGCGAGGATTCAGTGGCCTTGGTAAAATACTAACGATCAGACAAAACTAAGCTCGGAAAATTCAAAATCAATCCTATTCGTCAAACTCAATAACACCATAATAGAAGATAAATATTTTGATTTTGCAATCTAATACAACATGAAATCGCTTCCAAGTAAAATGGGTGAAAAATATTCGATTCTATTCTCGCGTTCTTTCTCAATAAAATTTAAAAAATTTGTTTTTATCAAATAGTTTCGTTTTTATCTTTATTATAGATTGTTTTGGCCAGTTAGTTTCCAAGATATGGATAATGAAGTTTTAAAAAAATAGTTGTTTGTGTTTATTTATTACTAAATGTCAAAGTAGAAAGTTTGTGCGGATTAATTTCCGCACATTTTTAAAATGAGATAATTATCGACAGTAATATTTAAAATTATGCATAGTCGAAAATTTTATGCTATTCTGATTATCTCTCAACGCTAGGGTAATGAGCCTATTTTAGGCCTGTTTCTATTATCACCCTACTAATTTGTAGCCGCTGGTTAAAGCAGCTTTTCCCATCTTTGTTCAACGCATTGGTTTAAAAGGTAAGGCAATAATTGGAACACTCGATTCGAGTTGCGTTGCGCTTAAATACGAACATTTTACAGTTTTCATACCAATTCAATCAGATTCACAAATTTTGTTTTCGAACTCGAAACGTTTCTCCATAAATAGTTTAGTTATAGGTTTGTAAGAGGTTTACCTCTTTTCCCTATATTCGGAGCAGAAGACGAAGCTTCTTATTTTGATACTGATTTCACTAAATAATCCCCCTAGAAGAGAAATAATGTTTTAAACAGATTGATTGACATTTGTAAATTTTCATTGCAAAGTATTAAAAATTGGGTGAATGGCATTGAATTTTCAGGAGGAAACTCGAAAAAATGCGGTGTACACACTAACTTAAAACCTCCTATAATAATCGTTTAGAAATTTCGCAGAGTTCTTTCTCACATCATTGCCCAGGTACCTACGGGAGTGCTTTACAACATCATTATTATTTTTTAAATAACATTTTAACCGATTTTTTAACGAATGTATTGCCTTCAAAGTGCAATGAAAAATTTGAAAAAATAAAGGCTGCTCTCATTACTCCTTATCATCTTCACTTATAGCAAAAAACATTTTCTGAGACCTTTGGCACCAAAACATTAGTTACGTTGTCCAGTCTTAGCCGATTTCTAGAAAGTTCTAAAGAGAACAACTACACCTTTCCAAAGGTATGCTGTATTATTCTGTTATGAAAGAAATATTGTGCTAAATTGCGACAATAATAAGAAAATTGTCATGTTTTGCATTTTTTTCATGACAAATATGCAAATGGCTCAACATTCTTCCAAAGACACGTTATGGTTCTAATAAGAATTCGGAAGAACATTTAATTCTGTTATAAATCAATTTGGGGGCATGCAACATTTTTCAAAACATTTTGTGTTGCACTATAACCTATGCTAGTTCACTTGAAAGGTTAAAAAATCACTATAGCACCGTGAAATGAGTTATGATGAAGTTTTGGTAACAAATTCTCAATCCACCTGGACAGTGCGTAACGATTAAACGGTTTGCTTCAATAGAAACATGTGTGTCACGTTTTAGCTTAGCTATGGGTGCCATTAGGATTCGTCGCGGTGCGGATGTGGGCGGTAAATGGATAGTCCGCACCGCAACAGCAAAAAATAATAAAACCGCACCGCTTACCGCAACCGCATTGCATTTACCGCACCGCACCGCGCGGTAATGCGGTAAAAATCAAAATAAAATACAAAAATTGTGCTGAAAAATTATTCATTTGTTTTGAGTAGCCATATATAGTAAAATGTTATTCTTATTTACACGAAAATTATCTTTGACGGACTCCTCAGAATGTAACTTTTATGAAAATATTCAACTTTGCAAGTTTTATTAAGAGGAGTGAGGGTTTTGGCGTGAAAAAACACTTTTTCTCGATTTTTTTTAAACTTTGAGTGAAGTGAACTGATCAAAACTTTTGTACATTATAGTGTATCATTTCAATAACATGCTGTAATTTTTCCATGCAAAAATATCGACAAACGACTCGGTGACGAAGCTTTTTTCAGAGACGTTCTACAAGTCTCTGTAAAAACATGATTTGCGGTGTTACCTGCCATTCAAAAACTACTTAACCGATTTCTTTCAAACTTTGTATACATATTCTATGTAAAAACCCCTATGTTAAAGTTTCGAGATAAATTTTCAATTAAGACAAAAACTGTCCAAACTATGCAAAATTTGGCATCTGGGCTAACTTTGACTTGTCACAATATGAAGGAAGACCTTGAGGGAGACTTTGAGAAACACAAAAAACCGCAATGCCCTACACTAACTTCGAAAGCTTCACTTTCAAAAAGTTACAAAATACTCCTAACTGAAAAATATTATTTGTTAATTTGGTAGAAAATGTTCCCAGTTGTACAAACAATGGACGCACGCGAAAAAAATTCCTTCGAATTCGTTTGGTTTGATGATGATAATTACATTCTTTGGATTGTTTTTATCATTAGTCCATCTCTAAATTCTCCAAATTAACCAAAATTCACAGTTGAGACAATGTCATTGAAAACGATTCATAATTCCACAATTTCCAAGAGGAATCAGGAGAAATGATGCATTTTGTAATTGGATTTGACAGTAAAATTCAATTGTTTTTGCAATGATTGGATTTTGCGTTTCTATGTATTTGAAAAGGTTTATATGTAAATTTTTTTCTTTGAAGTATAAAATAAATAGTTTTCAAAACATGTCGTTAAAATAATGGTGCCAAATTATATTGGACACAGCTTATAGATTTTATTTCTTAGTAACAGTATATTTTATCATGTTTGAATGACCAAAATGTAAAAAATCAAGTAGCGATGGGTCGAATACAGATTATATTCAGATTTCTTTTCAAATCATTGTCAAGTCTATGGAAATTAGAGCAATTAAATGTTTATCATGTTTCTCTATTGTAGGGTAATAAATAAAACTCCAACGTTCTGAGAGAGAGAGAGAGAGATGTTCCTAATAATGACATTGCTAAGTATTCGTTCAGAAAATAAATCTAGTTGCGTCCTTCTTAAATGGTAAAAGTCATAGCTTTAATTCACTTTTTAATGCAGACTGCAGACTTATCAATTATTTTTTGAAGCGCGGTTGCGGTAATACCGCGCAGTAAAAGCTCATTTCCCGCACCGCATCCGCGAGAAAAAGTGTCTCACCGCACAGCTGTTTTTGAGGTGCGGGTGCGGTAAACACCGCGCGGTTGCGGTAATTACCGCAACCGCGACGAACCCTAGGTGTCATACGTCAAAAAACGTAGCAATTTTTGATACCTAACTACTTCTTCCTAAACGAGTATTATATTTTAATAATATATCGCTTGGCAAATTATGGCCCCTTAAGGAGGGTACTGTACTATTTTATCACTTACGGGCCCTACAATCGATGAAATTTCTATAAATTGGCACCAACACGTTGGCTTCGTTCCTAAGAACCACTAATAAAATAATAAATGGCCCGAGAATGGTGGAATACTTCTGTTTGAGTGCAACGAAAACTCTAATCTGGTGCCCAAAATATCGCACTACCATTTAAGTCAAAAGATAGTACAAATATATGGCAGACGCTACTCTAACCAATGGTTTCAAATGGGTTAAGAGCTAATTGTAATAGGGCTAAAAGAGGCTCATGACCCTATACATATTTGAAAACTATGTATATATTTAAACAGTTGAATTGCTTCATGCAACGCTTAACTATACATTCATTTCAAAAACAAAAATTTATATCAGAAATAAACTTTGCACACGCATCAAACCCATATAACAAAACCTCATAGCAACTAATCATTACCTCCTCACAAGGCGTGTGAGGACATCACAAACTCCTCTTGAATCATCATGAGGTGTAGCCCACTCTCCTCCACGGAGCAAATATCCCATGCGTAATAAAATATTTTTCCACATCATTTCGTTGAGCAAGAGAGGAACTCTCTCATTTTTCGGGTCCTCACACACAACGGTAGAGATGCTCCCGTTGCATCATTCTTTTCTACCTCATCCTGAGGGAGGGATATCAGCCCTCATTGTGTGTTGAAGTGTTTATAACAAGTCTGCCTACCGATTTTGGTCTTCCCTACCGATTCACAGACGACCAAGGCAAAACTACCGATATTTTGTTATTCCTACCGAAAACTACCGATTTTTAGTGATTTTGGACACATCCTACTCAACATTCATTTTTTGGGTTGGATTTGGTCTGAGATCTGTGTTGTCAGTATTTTACAATTCTATGTCAATACTACGTTTTTGGGACAACCACCCGGCCTACCGATAACTACCGATAATCTTTTAGTGACCCTACCGATATTAAGGAATTCTATCTAGCCACCCTGATTTCTATGCCAACGATTTCACTCGCACTACTTGGGGATTTGTTTTCCTCCAGATGTCATATGTTAAACTGTCAGTCAATTTAAACGTTTGAAATGGCTTGCCTAAAGCGTTCATGATGGTGTTTAAATACTCATTCCGGTGACGTACAATACCGTTTGGTCGGGATCCGTCATGCAACTAATCCGATCGAAAAGCTATTTTCGATTTGTTTTCCTCTAAATATCGGAACCTTATGACAGGTGGAGGAAAACGATTCGTTGAACACACTAGTACAGTAACAGATTGTCAAGTACTCTATTGACCATTGTATGAAACGCCTTAACCTCACAAATTTGACAAGTGCTGGTCCTTTTGTTTACAGTTTGGACTTAACAAATTTGATTTCCATTGAAATAAGCTTAGTGCTAATAATTAATTACCAAGAAATTTAACCGCAAAACTACTTACCGATTCAGACAACACTAGAAGTAATTGTTAAACAAATAATTAGTTCACTTATTAGATCTTTCATATACATTTTCGCACAGTAGGGAATAGCACAATTTAATTGTAAGGCGCTCTAGAGAACATTTATACTTCTAAAAACATGATTCCCTATATATTTTAAATGCTTCATTTTGAGAATACGAATAATAATAAGTTCAAAATGTAATCAACAGGACCACCACCTGTCACATTTAATGCATGACGTCACTGTGCAGTGACCAATACAGTGTGCGTATTTCAGTACACCCTGCATCTAGAATGCCGATTAGGTCATTTGAAATGCTTGCCAGCAAGTTGATATTGTACATTTGGCAACTTGCCTGATGTGTCAAACCACGCAAAATAACATAACCAGTCGATAAAAAATTAACTGAGTTGTGCGTTTTGATATGCAGAGATTTTCAAAAAAGGGCTTAGCTAAAATATTCTATTGAACCACAGACTAACAGACATAACACTATGAAGGAATTCCCTCAAAAAACATCGATTCGACAGTTTTCCCAGAATACTAGCTCCACCTTTTATTCACGGTCCCAAACACTCATTTACTGGTGCGTTACCCCTCAGTTTTGGGAGCAATTTTTCACTAGTGATCTATCCCCCATATGCTGCTTCATATGACAGTGGCGCCATAATTTCAAATGTGCCCACAGTCCCAACTACAAATATATTTAAAATAACCGTTAAAGCGTGCGAAGCTTGGTTTTAAAGTGTTATGTCTGTTAGTCTGTGATTGAACTATCAAGCCCATCTTACACGAGCCTAAAATAATGTCAATATAATAATGTCAAAGAAGCGACCCGTCAATCCCATTTCATTTGTACTGAATAAATATTTCAAGACGTCATCAATATATTGATTTGACACAGTTGTTAACAGTTATGTGTCCAACAAAAAACATCTCTAACGGGCCAACGAGGGGACCCGGATACCCACAAATTGAAATGCTCATAACTATGGCTTCCTTTAACCGATTTGGACACTTTTAGATATTTTGGATTCAGGAACTCGTCCACTTTTTGATTCTGTACAATAGAACCGGAATAATGGATCTGGTTTTTGGTAATCCGGATTTTTCGGAGTAATGTTCAAGTACTAGGATATGATTTGTAAATTTTAATAATGTACTAGCAATATGAGTATCAAAACTCTTCAAATTGTCTCGGAAGTCTGTTTTTTGTTGTTACGGGACCCTATAGCAATTTGAAAAATGGAATTGGAATGGAATGGCCACTCACGGCCCCACGGGAACCTGCTCCGGAATGTCCGTTCCGGAGTCAAATCACCAAATGGTTCCAAAACTACGGGATACAGCCTACTGATGCAATTCTAAGAATTTTGATACCCATATTGCTAGTATTCCATTGAAATTCGCAAATAGTACCCCAGCACTGGAAGCTGCTTCCGGAAACCCGGATTCCCGGGAACCGAATGAAGTAAACCGATTCATTTTTACCAAGTCCAAAAGTGGAACTCCTGAATCCAAAACGGCCAAAAGTATCGAAATCGGTTGGATGTTACCTTAGTTACGGGCATTTTAGTTTTGTGAGTACCCGGGTACCCACGTCGGCCTGTTACGTAGTAAAAAAAATCAGGGGCGCCTCCTCACTCCCACCCTTACTATATCAACAATATTATTAACCCAAAAGCTTGACTTAGTGAAGTTCTAAGATGTTAAAAAGTTTCAATTTCCAGCTATGGATAAAACATAGGAATTTAATTAATTGAAACTTAAAAAGGTACCCGGGTACCGCGTCGGACAAAAAACGGTTAATATTTTTCTTGTATAGTGGCCGACTGGCTGTGTTCCCTACTGTTCAGCGTTTTTTAATGTTTGAAGCTTCGTATCCTGCTTTCGGGACATAGGATCTTCCGGTCAGAGCGCCGTCAGATCCAGGTCAGGAATTTTGGAAAGCAATGGATACGTTGCAATGGATACGTTGCAATGGATACGTTGCAATGGATACGTTGCAATGGATAGAGCCTCTTCAAAAAGGTAGGATTTTTGCATTTATAAATCGAACAAACTAGTTCATCTTATGCCCACTATTTATCCTATTAATTTGTGTTGTAATTTGTCCAAATAAGAGGAAAAAAATGGGCGCTTGATTTGAATTATCGCTCTTTTCAAACAAGACGATTCGTAATGTTTTGTTATTCACCCAGGTTTGAAGCATCGTATCCCTTTCCTTGCTTTCTGGACATAGGATTGCGAGACTTGCGGCCGAATACAGACCGTATTGCAGTGCAACGGTACCGGATGCCCAGACTCATTCGGAATCTCTCTCGGCACGATCTTCCTGTTCCGGTCAGCGACGTAATATCCCGTTGGTAATCGGTTTAAGTGGAGGGAACGCACCGTCGAATAGGATCGAAAGATACCACGGCTTTTTGGAAGGCAGCGTTGCAGCTCAGGAACCTCTTCGAAAAGGTAGAAATTCTGTACTAAAAATCCGAACAAAGTGATGAAGGAATGGAATGGCAAAGTTACTGTTCACTACTTCATCTTAGACCCACTATTCATCCTACCAATTTAGATACATTATCCAAACCAGCATATACGGGTACCAATCTGATCAATGCATTGATCTAAATAATAGGATGAAAAATTGGGCGCTTGATTTTAATTTTCGCTTTACTCAGATAAGAGTATTTTATATTTTTTTACGACAGTTTTGTTGTTGTACTGTTTTTTTTAGGAATTTAGCAACTGTATTGACTCCATCTTAAGGTTGGACAGAGAATGGGCAAAAATCGAAAACGAAAAAAGCAGTTTTTTTCAACACCGTGTGTTATACTACGTTCACACTACGAGTTAAAACGTGTTTTAACGCTATCTTGATGACATTTTTCTTGTTGCCAATATTTATAACGTGTTTTAACTCTATAGTGTGAACACTTTTTTATTTTTGTTCGCCTTTATTGGTGGCGTCGTTAACGATTATCAGGTGTTTATAATGTATTGTTGGACCTTAATTAGTTATCGAGAAACTCACAGATCTCTGAAAAAAAAAATATTTTGCGTCAAATGGCCAAGGTTTAATACAAGCAGGGACTGGAAATATTTTCTTCTCATATTCTTGCGCAAAAAGTTTGTCTGGATTGATAGTAATGTACGACACTCATAAAGGGATTTTCAAACATAAAAATGAAAAACTTATGTTCAGAACTGTTCTACCGAAAAAAAAATTCCAGCTAACTGAAAATAGTAAACTGAATGTGAATGTGAATTACAGAGAGAATGCGATTCTCCGATGAGACAGGTAGATATTTCAAAGCATTCATTTGCATAGAAGTAAAAAGAAGGGTGCGTGAAGTGTTTAGACGATGTTAGCGATTATTTTGTCCATATTATCCAGCTTAGTCATATTTTTTTTGAGATATCCAAGCATTTCCTTAATTATAGTATATATAGTAAACACTCAGTATAGAGTTAAATTAAATTGAAGTTGATGTAGTTTTCGATTCTTGATTACATGCCTCCCCATAGTGCAATGTTTCGAAGGGATATTCGTTTAACTTCAGGTGATTGTAGGGTTTGAACATAAAGTAGTTTTAGCTTTCTAATCATACAAACGTTTTGCTCATTTTCTCCCGACTACAATTACGCTGCACATATCGAATTAGATTGGACATTAATAAATATTTCAGATTAGTAGAACATCTTATGACACAACTTGGAAATGAAAAAATATATGTGAGAAATAGCAAGATGGATGCAGGTGCTACAATAGCAGGTATTAAACATCCAGCCCCCGGAGGGATTTAGAACTTTTATTTAAGCAGTGAGCGTACATATCAATACCTTCGAGGAGATATTGATATAACAGAACGACCCCACCGAATGGATAATCTCATTCAAATACGGCTACAACTATAGCTCTTTTCCACACTAGGTTAGGAACAATAGCGTATGCTACAGTTTCAGCTCTCTGTACATAGGTTCATCTATGTATGGAGAGCCAATACGGATACGTAATTGCATTACTACAGGGCAGTTGCACATCAAATGATATGATGTTCCGTATAAGGATTCACAAAGATCACATGAACAATACTCAGCGCGCTGAATAGTAGTCGTGTGATAATTGAGTTTGCAATGTCCAGACAGTGCCCTGACTAGAATACTGCAGTTGTGCTTGGAAACATGCAACAAATTCTGTGACATTTTCGAACTCACATCCGGCAGAAAAATCTTTGATTGAACGCAAGTTTGCAAGCTACGCCAATGGTTGGCATGTTCGGATGCAGCCCAAGAGCGAATCTTGTGCTACATCCAACTTATCGACAGTGGTAGAACTGGTTCTGGACCAACGAAGTCAGTCGCAGCGCCAGCTCCAGCCAATTCGTCCGCCCAATCATTTCCAGTTATATCGGAATGACCCGGTACCCGTATAAGGTAGATAGCATTTGAAATGCTAAGTTATTCGATTTGAGTTCGAAAGACGATTACTAATTGCGATCTCGAATCTTCCAAACTAAGTGCTTTCAGGGCAGCCTGACTGTCAGAGCAAAAATAGATTCTTCTAGCGCAAATTCCCTGTTGAAGTGCCGATTGTACGCAACACAGCATCGTAAAGATTTCTGCTTAGAATACGGTACAGTATCTACCAAGTGAATGAGATTGGTTTAATCTCATTTCACGACAGTAGACACCAGCACCGGCTCGGCCCTCCAACAAAGAACATTCGGTATAACAAACTATGTATTCTTCAAGTTATCGCTCCATCCAACCAGACAGCCATTCCTCGCGAGGAGGAATTCTCAAATTGAAAGTCCTAAATGGAAAACTACATGTGAGTTTAAGGTCACTGGGAGCAAGTGTATACTAATCCCAAGTAACCATTCATGACCCATCATATTGGGTTACTGTTCCAGAGCCCAGTAACCTTAAGACTGTATGCAGAAGAAAGTGCTTCTTGTTACAGAAACACATGTAGCGGTTTTATGTTCAAGAGTACCTCCAGAGCAGCAGTAGGTGTTGTCGAGAACACACCAGTCATCGCCATCAAGACCATCCTCTGAAGAAGGTTTAATTTTGATTGGATCGTCATAACTTCTCTCTTCTGCCACCAAACAAGGCAGCCAGTATAGGTTTAACAATTGCTGTGTAGATCCACTGAATATACTTGGGTTTGAGTCCCCAAGATTTGCCGAAAGCCTGTCTACATTGGACGAAGGCCATACAAGCTTTTTTGATTCTGAAATCGATGTGAGCTGTCCAATTAAGCTTTGAGTCAAGAGTTACCCCCATCGTACTTAACTTGATCTGTGACAATAATTTCAGAGTCAAAGAACTGCAGTAGACGAGCTCCGTTTGTAATCTTTCGCTGTGTGAAAAGCACCATTGATGTTTTATTTGGATTAACTGATAGTCCAACATGACGACCCCATTGCTCAACAACACATAAGGCTTGTTGCATCAAATCAAAATGTATGTTAATGCAAATACCGGTGATCATTATATGCTAATCATCGACGAAACCATATGTCGGAAACCCAAGCTCATTAAGTTACCTTAATAAACCGATCGGTGACGACCATAGAAGTGGTGACAGCACGCCACCTTGAGGACATCCGCAGACACTCAGTTTCTTTATCGCTTAACGATGACCACAGATGCCGCTTGCTAAGCATAACGTGTATCCAGTTCGTGATATATGAGGGTACTCCATGACCTCGTGCTGCTTCCAAAATGGATTCGAAAGATACGTTGTCAAAAGCATTTTAGATATCGAGAAAAACTCCTAACCTTGATTGCTTTTGCGAAAAAGCTTTTTCACGTGGATTTATCACGTCATTTTGGTTGAAAGCTATGGAAACGGAGCTAAGTAACTTTCCTACATAGAAAATTCCTTTATGAACTATTATTTGGTTCTTGAACTAAAGTTATGGATGTTTTTCCTTCCTGTACAAGATGAGATAGATTCTCCTAGTGGGGATAGAAATCGACTCATAGGAGGAATAATGTATAAAGGCGAGATTTCAGTGGTCGTTTATGTTTATGTTTATGTTTATTACCTTCACCAACAGGCCCCTTGGCCCCAAATGGTGGTTGCTTAAACTAATTACATTTTAAAATTGACAACATTTTCGCTTTTATCGCATTCCGCGTCCGGTTGGCCGTCGCCACACTGTTAAAAATTCGCTGGAGTCCGGTAACAGCGCTCTGGCAACCATAGCCTTCCATCGAGGTAGGAACGAAACCAGCGCAGAAGTTGTCCATGAATGCCGAGTTTGTCCAGCTTCGCTATTGCGATATCATGGTTGATTTTGTCGAAGGCCGCAGATAGATCCATGTAAATAGCATCGATTTGCAATCCGTCAGCGAATCCATCCATTACATATGTTGTGAACGAGAGCAGGTTTGTCATTGTCGATCGTTTAGGCATGAAACCATGTTGGTCATCTGCAATGTAGTGTTTACAGTGAAAGAAAATAGGATCTAACACAACCAGCTCGAACAGTTTTGATACGGCACTTAAACACGAGATTCCCCGATAATTGTCAATGTTCGATTTGCTTACTTTTTTGAACTGGAAACATGTGCGCTGCTTTCCAGCAGGAAGGGAATGTACCAGTAGTGAGAGATAGCACAAAGACTCGCCGAAGTGGTTCAAAAAGCCCGCTGATGCACTTTTTGACAAAAATCGAGGGAACACCATCTAGACCCGAGGAACTAGAAGCTTTCAGATTGGAATTTGCTGCAAGAATGGCAGCATTATCGACACAAATTCGGTTGATGGTTCGTCCTAGAGAAGTAGTTAAATTAGCGGTGGCAGCGACTTGTTGTGGTAGCAGGCGCTCGTTGGAAAAAAAAACGCTTGAAAATTTGTCGGAGAACAGTTGGCAAATTTCCTTAGTGTCGGTGCCTAAAACTCCATTAAACGACATACAAGATGGTAAACCGGATTCTTTTCGCTGCTCGTTAACATACTTCCAGAACGACTTGGGCTTGGATTTTGATGTCTAGAAAAGGCGCGTCTGCTTTGTTGTTTATATTCGTGGTTGAGATGAAGGTAGTGATTTCGTAATGCAAGTGTCTTATGATTCGAGAATTTTTTAAATGCAGCTAGTTTGGCAGATTTTAAACGTCTAAGGACGGTTGATTGCCAGGGAGGGTGTCCATCGGTACTAATTGTTCGTGTTGGCACATGGTGGTCGATAAGGTAGTTAAGAATACTAGAAAACGTCATCGGTGCTTCGTTCGCGTCGTCATTGTTAAGATTTTCGTCCCAGTTTATATCCAACAGCGTGCTAACGATGCTGTCGTAGTCAGCGTTTTTGAAATCGTAGACGATTGAGCTTGAGACGTCTTCAAAATTCACTCCTAGGTTACCAGCGAATACAAGATGTAGTGGGGGATGATGACGCACCTGCTTGACTAAAGGAGTCGGTGCAGTGAAGCAGTACGGAGCGTAGTCCCGGGCACTTACAAAGCAGAGGTCCAATGTACGTCCATTCTCGTTGGTGACATTATTAATTTGCCGAAGAGTTGCACTGCTGTAGTTATCCAAAATACAACTGACATTGTTTATAAGCGCAGATTTTTCGACATCTAATAGTAGAAAACCATTCCTTGTCTGACACCACGTCAAGCCGGGTAAGTTGAAGTCGCCCAGTATAACAATATCATCAGAGGGGGCGGCGATCGAGGCGATAAATGAAACGGAGGAAAGATGTACATCGATCAGGCTGGAATCACGAATTCTATCAGGTGGAAAATACACAACACACAGGAACAGATTGCGATCGGCAAGTTTCACTGATCATTGTTGATCCCTCGGGCTTTTATACCACGGCGAACGGCGATAAGCACATCACCGCCTGATGTCTTGTGGCTGTTGAAGACATTGCGGTCACAGTGGTAGACATTGCAATGTTGAACCAAAGACCTGGCGAGACAGAGTACGGTTGTCGAGCCACGTCTCGGTTAAGGCGATAACGTCGTAACAGCAACCCGTGGTCGCGAGCAAATAGCTGTCCGTTGATAAATTTAAGCCACCAACATTCTGGTAGTAAACCTTGATGTTGTTGGAGGACGGATCAGGTACAGCAGAAAGCGAAGCCACGTTTCCGTGTAGGAAGGTCCTTTCGTCAATCCCACGAACAGTATCGGACCGGTTCACGGTCGCTTGGTCGACTGTGGTGAGGGACTCGAGGCATCCCGAATCAACTGCGTCGCGCCCCAAAATACGACTATCGTCGTCGTCGAGAGAAATGGTTGGCATCTGTTAACAAGATGTCGGAGCAAAAGGCAAAAAACTGGCAACGAAGAATACATCAGCGCTTCAAGTGTTCGGGACAGATGTATACTCGCCACTTGCGGCAGGCTGGAAGACCCTTTCACCCATCCCACACACAGGACCGGGACGACTGATGATCGCTGGTTGCAAGTGCTCGATTGTGGCGGGGCATCGAGGGCTACCATAGTGCCAACTGCGGTGCGTCCCAGTATGCGTTGGAACCCGATGGCGGAATGCGGAAAGCAGGAACGGGGTAGTAGCAGCTTGCAGCGAGAGTCGTACGATGAGCTAGAAGCGTGAATCGGTTCAACCGTTGTATCGTTACAATTTTTATAATACTTGCCGAGAAAGGCGGCTTGGAAGACCCTTTCCCCACCCACACACACAGAACCGGGACGACTGATGATCGCTGGTTGCAAGTGCTCGATTGTGGCGGGGCATCGAGGGCTACCATAGTGCCAACTGCGGTGCGTCCCAGTATGCGTTGAAACCCGGTGGCGGAATGCGGAGAGCAGGAACGGGGTGGTAGCAGCATACGGCGAGAGTCGTACGATGAGCTAGAAGCGTGAATCGGTTCAACCGTTGTATCATTACAATTTGTATAATACTTGCCGAGAAAGGCGGCTTGGAAGACCCTTTCTCCACCCACACATACAGGACCCGGACGACTGCTGAACGCTGGCGTCAAGGGCTCGACTGTAGCGGGGGGAGGACTTCCATAGTACCAACTGCATTGCATCCCAGTATGCGATCGGCATCGATACTCCTTCACAAGGGCGGTGTATCTTGGTATAGTGGCATGGCCAATCGTTGCGGAGTCCTCTGCAGGACCACTGATGGGCCGGGTTGCAATAGAGAAGTACATGCTCAGTCGGCGAGCTCCAAATGTTCTGGGTACGGCTGTCTTCAAATTCCTTGAACAGTATGCCTTGCGGCCATGTGTCAGGATTAAGAGCTGCATCACGGTGCTTTGAGTGAACTCCAACTTTGAAGGATAGGAAGTTCAAAATACTGATGTCTATGCCTTTTTTAACAAGTGGAATAACCTTTATCTCCTCGTTACAATTTAGTCCTTCTTTAGACATTTTTTCGACAGTCTCTTTGCTAACGCTAGGATGAAAGCGGGAAAGATACATCCAGAGCAACGGCGCGGGAGTTGGAACCGTAACAATGTTGCTATTATCGACTAGCTTTCGACCACCAACAAGAATATTGCTCGGATCAGGGCCATCCTCGCGACGACGTTTGTGAGGTGGTCGAGAGGTACCGGAGTTTGGCCGGACTGGAGTAGCTGTTGAAACCTTTCTAGCGAGACGCGAAATTTGCTGGTTATTTTTGGATAACACGGCCTTTAGTTCAGCACAGACGTCATCCGTTTTCCCAGCGATAGCAGCGATAACACATCCAAGTGAAGAAACGGTGTCGCGAAAGCGAGCAAACTTCATCAGCTTGACACATTCATTGCACATCCAAAATAAATTTGGGTTTTCCGCAAGTTTTTTTTTCAAAAACGACTTGTTAAGTTGTTTCCCACATTGCATATGTACCACATTTTTGCAAAAACCCATACATTCGATAATGTCGTCATCCGATTTGACGGTTTTCGCGCAGTGATCGCATGCACTTGCCATAATGCGTGCCGATCTGAGAATGCGAACAATGAAATATAGATGGCGCTGCGTTCGGTGTAAAGTTTTGGTGGTTAAGTCACAGAAGTCACTCAATTGTGTTCTTCGCTGCTTTTTTCGCAACACAAAAGCAAACAGGAGACACTTTCACACTGCACTATAACAATGTTAAAAACAAAATTCTCAGTCGATTAACATGACAGACAACGATATAAACTTCACAAATCTCGTCAAAAAGTAAAAATAGTTGGAGCGATTTTTGTAAACAACTAATCGGTAGGAGTACACTGAACCAAAAAAAAGTTGGGTTGTATTTTAACATAAGATATCTAAATATTAAAATTAATTACAACCTATCAAACACTAAATCTCCTAATAGTAGAAAAATTCAAAAAATTTATACAAAAGCTCATCTAAAAAGAGGTTAAAAATCCAATATTTGTATAAAATCACGAAAAGCTGTCAGTAAGATGGTACTAAGCTTTGTATACGCCATAATACAAAAAGATTTCATCGTGTTTATTCAATATTATCCCAAACCATCTGAAAAGCTGATTGTTTTCTCGGATCTTGCAGAACTTACCCTCTGGTCCTTCAACCCTTAGAAATAATGCAGAATTTCGGAATGTTTACATTGGCATTTCAAATTCTAAGGACCGACGCAATAAAACTCGGTTCGTTTGGCTTGAAATTGCAACTCAGCCTAAATAAAGCAATCAATGTTTTACTATAGGTCGAAAAGCTAAAAAAAACATGTAGAAGGTATTTGATTCTAGCCCTACTACTATACTCGAACATAAGTCGTCTTTACAGAAATCATCAAGAGGAGGAGACTTACCGAAAATGCATTCGTTTTACATGCCGAATTGCACCATCAAGAGTGTGGTGTAGCCATCTCATGCAAGCAATCGATAAAGAGGGTACTCGTACGAGATCCAGGCATGTAGAAACGGATCTCTAAATTGATACTCGACTGGTTGTAGTTAGATGCAATCTGATTCAATTATTCCTAGCACATCTATGTTACTCGACTGTCATCGGTTAAGGCTTCTTGGAAAATTACTACACACACACTGCACCGGTGCACTGGTGGTTCTGCTTGATGTTATTTGTTCCAGATAATAAAAGCTAATTGAATTGCGTCCTACAGGCTACCGGTCCGATCCGATGGTAATTGTTTTCTGTTGCAAGCTGACACCGATTGTCAGCTTAGCACTGGCATTCCGGAAGAGATTTAATTTGATCTGAGCATTCGCAATTCGAACGGAATCAAATGTATGGCCTAGGACGGACTTTTTCCATTTCGCAAAGAATAATAGTTATTAAGGTGCCGAATAATTTAAAAAAAAGCATTCTTTTGTTTTCAGTTGTCCATCTGAAGCTTAATTGAATCCGGTAGTACATTTTCAGGTCCACGAGTTGTGTTTCGAATGCCCTAGTGAATTTATGTTTTCTTTAATAGCCGTGTTAAAGTTAATTTTGTTAAAAGCTTTTCATGATTTATTGTCCCACATGTCGTTATTAATTTCAATTTTTACCCAGGTGCACTAAAAGCTATAATTGTGTTGTAGTCTCCGGCATACTATATGTACACACATTTAGAGTTAATTCATTTATCGCAATTATCTCGCCTAACGAAGTTCCCTAACGAGAGAGCATCCTTACCAGGTGAAGCAACGGATAATGCCAGTGCCCACAGGGTCAAGCCCTAACAACAAACGGATTATTGATCATCCAATTTACACGAAAAGTCAGCACCCGTCATATTCATCAGCAAGTGGCTTATGCAGCAGTCCCCCAGGCTATGGTCACTCGGGGAGCTTTCATCATCAGCATCATCATCACCACCATCGCCAACGTGATGTAAGAGCCCACCAGCTCGGCGTATTTCTACTGATCCGGTTCAACCGAATGAAATTCCATTCACGTACACCCCGCCTGGATGTGGCCCCGGTGCGATTGGCGTAACAGTACTCATCAAAGAGACCTGCAGAAATGCTGCTTGACTTCGTTATCGGGAATTCCGTTGCTCGCGCGTGTGCTGCATGTGTGGACGATTGTAAGCATGTATTTACAATAAACAGACGAACGAACACACACTAGCGGAATGTTCCTTTACACTGCAAGTGCGAGATAAAAACAAAATTTCTACAATTGCTGTGGTTTATCGCGTCCTCGGCTACTCTGATCGAAGCCAGCTCGTGAATCAACGCAATGCAGCTCCATCGGATTTGAACCACGGTGTCAATGCATCAACCCTGTAGTCAACACTGCTGAATTGGTTGTGCGAAAGTGCCATGCAGCAAGAATGCCGTCAATTTATAGGATGCCTCGTTAGATCTGTCATACATTCGGGAAAAAAGTTGAAAGGCGATTTTATCTTTGGTATGGGCTGGGGATTTGTTGCAAATCATTACTACGTTGTGATGATTTTTAGAACCATTATTAAAGCACAGTGCAGTGTTATAAAGAAGGATGCCTTTGTCGTTAGGATGGCACGATTTCGTTCAATTATCGTCTGGCGGTAGGTAGCTAGATCTAGCCGAGGCATACCTCCAGGCAGATGAGAATGATTTTGCAGAGCATAAAAGAACAATCCGATAAAAAATGTAACCACGGAGCCACAGTGACAAATATGTCCCGATGAAAGTATAAAATTTACAAATAATCTTTACGACCATTTCAGATTCTCATTTCGCCCCTCATTTCAGTGATCTAACATGACAGATACAGTCGCGTCTCCTACTATGCGATTAGCTGGGGGCGTGAAAAAAGAATCCGCGTTGTAGGATACCCATCCCGATCAGAAACACATAACAAAAATATTGCAGAACTATATCTCGCTTGTTACTTGTTATAAATTTTGTGTAATTTTAACTACTAACGAGACCTAATTTATAACACAATATGTTACAAAAATGGTGTTCTGTTATAATCTTGTTATTTTATTCTGATCGGGATAACTTATGGGATTTCGACTAATTGGGGCTGTGACCGATTATTTCGTCCGCGTCAACATGTAGCGCCATACTTTCATTGGCAAAGTTGTTGTACTCATTTGGGCCTACAACTTAAATTCATAGGGTATCCTATTAGTTGAGAACTATGCCGCCAGGGGTGCTATGAAGAAAGAGTAAATAAATCGAACCTCTCGTCGTAAATTCAACTTTCATTGAATGGATTCAATGTCAAATATATCAAGACCCTGATTATTTTAAAAGGAGGTGTCTTCGGGGAATTTGTTAAAGAAGTCCAGAGCTTCTGGATGGTAGACAGTATAACTCGCAATTGCCCCACCAGACGGCGCTAGTGCTAATGCAAATATTCAGAACATGTTGAAATAATTCTATAAATATCTCAACTTCGTGATTAGATAGAGTAGTACTGTCTTCAGCAAAGTTGCTCAAACGGTCGAGGACTACCCAACGGTAACAGATTAATTTGGAATACTCTCACTATGCGGCGCTAGTGGGCGTAGAAGCTTTCAGCATATGGTAGATTACGATATATCTCAAAATTCTAATAACTTGGAAAGATGGTGCTATCAGCAAAGTTCTCGAGGAGGTCAAAGGCTACTGATTAGAGTGCCCAGAAAAATGATGAATTTTTGAAAACTCAATCGGCTCACCTTTAAGTCGATTGCTAGTCCCACCAGGAGTACTTGTTCCAAATTTGAAGTAAATCGGACAAGTCTAGCTACCGGACCAACGTGTCTGCAGTTTGCATGGGATTTTTCGACAATTTACATGGAGAAAACCCACTAATTCGCATTTTCGCCGCTTGGCGGCACTATATGCATAGTATTATCATTGTAAGTGAAAATAAAAAAGATAATTTAATTGCCTACACCTTTGTCGAAGACTGCTAGTGAATCCGACTTTGTTAAAAGAAGTTATTAAACTTTTAGCGAAGTGACGTCTGAGTCAGTTTTGCATTGGGCCTTGCAATGCATGGTTGTGTATCGGTACTCGATTCCCACCAACTATACATTTTTGTGAGATAATGCTTTGATTTAGCTGAATAGTATGTTCAGAAGAATTGTAGTACATAATACGAGTTATGTTTTGGTTAGAAAATTTTAGTTCCACCTGTGACTGCATAGAGGGCGCCCGTTCTAACTTTTCATAGAAAAGAGATAGAATATCGAGATGTTCGGAAGAATTATATAAAAATTCTTATTCTACAACTTTGTGGAAGACACTTAATCTCTATCTCTTCCCGTTGAAAAGTTAGTGTTGGCGCCTTCTATACGATAAAATGTGGAACTAAAATTTTTAATGTAGAATACATTTAAGGTTTCAATATAGGGGTCCCGTTTCAAAATATCGGCCGCGGCGCCGCGTCAGATTTTGAACGTTAATAACTTTTATCATACTTAACAGAATGATTTGATTTTTAGGGCAATTTGTTGCAAATATGTTCCTCTATGCTGTATTAAAATTTGAAGTATGTATAACATGTACTAATAACAAAAAAAATGTGTTTTGAAAAATCTTTCGAAAACGACTCGGAAAAGTGAAAATTTTCAGCCCATCCCGCACAGAGCCGTCGTTATGGTAGACCAACCGAACAATAAAATAATGAAAAATTTATATATAGGTCCACTATATGTTTGTTCGTATGGTTATTCGCATTGGGTTGCTTGACGAGAGCACTTGGTGGGGGAAAGACGGCATATTCCTTTGGTTAGGCCATTAGAAGCCGGACGGAAAGGAAAGGCTCATGCACGGCACGAGAACGAGGGAGAAAGCGATAGTAGTGCATATTAGCGCGATTATATAAATATCTGTCGGTCGGTTTTTCTCATCATTCGTATTCGTTCAAGCACTAGCAAGCAGCCAGTCCACCGAAGAAAAGCAGTCGGCGATGACGACGGCGGAAAAAGTGCCCCAGCTACTGGTGACTCATCGGAACTGTCGCCCTGCAAGAATTTCGCCCCAACTAAAGGGCAACAGAGTAGGCTATCGTTCCAGCGTCTGGGTCGTGAGATTGTGCAGGACTGCAAAGTCGAGCTACGCTTACAAAGCTCAGTCGTAATGATGCCCCGAGAAGTCAACGATGCCTACTTGGTCGGTTTGTTCGAGAATGCAAAATAGTGCTTTCTAGCTCACCGTGTCCGCGGGGAGTGCGTCTGAATTATGCTCCCGCAATAAAACAATAAACGGTTCTTTACAGGACCAATTAATTGTGTTCTAATAAGAGTTAAACTGAAATTTACATTTTATGGTGTATAACAAATAATTTTCAGAAAGCAATATAAGAAATACGATGTGTGGAAAGAAAGAAAGAGAATTTAAATTATCTTCTCTCTCTCGTTTTCGTGCACTGCTTTTCCATTCCTTTCTGTTGCTACTACCATCATAACTAAAACGAATGTGCGTGTTCCCCCACCATCTCATGACCAGTGTTGCCACAATTGCATGTCGCTATTACAATTTGAATTATTTTATTGATCCTCTCTAGTATTGATAAAATATAGAACGTGCAAAGTACACTAGTCGCATGCTTTTATTCGAACTTTTTGGCAGCCTCCGTTGATTAACTGCATAAATCGATTTGTTTGTGCAGCTCCTTGCTAGTAGCAAACTAAATAGCCTTTATCAACGCTAACAAATAACACGAAAGAATTTAAATTTGTGAAAATCTTTTCCTTCCTTCTTTTCAAATCTGCAACATTCTTTGAAAATATTGTTTGAATGTTGTTATTGAAAAACTGAACATGAGAGTTTGCTAGCACTGGCCACTAGATTGAAGGCGATGGAAAGACAGAATATTCGTTTTGGTTATGCTAGTATTGGTAGCCGAACGGAAAGGAAAGGCGCAGGAATGGCACGAAAACGAGCGAGAGAGCGATAGTAGTGCTTTCTCGTATATGAATATTGGTCGTTCGGTTTTTCTCATCATTCGTATTCGTTCAAGCACTAGCAAGCAGCCAGTCCACCGAAGGAAAGCAGTTGGCAATAGCGACGGACGGAAAAAGTGCCCCAGCTACTGGTGACTCATCGGAACTGTCGCCCTGCAAGAATTTCGCCCCAACTAAAGGGCAACAGAGTAGGCTATCGTTCCAGCGTCTGGGTCGTGAGATTGTGCAGGACTGCAAAGTCAAGCTACGCTTACAAAGCTCAGTCGTAATGATGCCCCGAGAAGCCAACGATGCCTACTTGGTCGGTTTGTTCGAGAATGCAAAATAGTGCTTTCTAGCTCACCGTGTCCGCGGGGAGTGCGTCTGAATTATGCTCCCGCAATAAAACAATAAACGGTTCTTTACAGGACCAATTAATTGTGTTCTAATAAGAGTTAAACTGAAATTTACATTTTATGGTGTATAACAAATAATTTTCAGAAAGCAATATAAGAAATACGATGTGTGGAAAGAAAGAAAGAGAATTTAAATTATCCTCTCGCTCGTTTTCGTGCACTGCTTTTCCATTCCTTTCTGCTGCTACTACCATCATAACTAAAACGAGATGGCCAGTGTTGCCACAATTGCATGTCGCTATAACAATTTGAATTATTTTATTGATCCTCTCTAGTATTGATAAAATATAGAACATGCAAAGTACACTAGTCGCATGCTTTTATTCGAACTTTTTGGCAGCCTCCGTTGATTAACTGCATAAATCGATTTGTTTGTGCAGCTCCTTGCTAGTAGCAAACTAAATAGCCTTTATCAACGCTAACAAATAAAACAAAAGAATTTAAATTTGTGAAATTCTTCTCCTTCCTTCTTTTCAAATCTGCAACATTCTTTGAAAATATTGTTTGAATGTTGTTATTGAAAAACTGAACATGCAAGTTTGCTAGCACTGGCCACTAGATTGAAGGCGATGGAAAGACAGAATATTCGTTTTGGTTATGCTAGTATTGGTAGCCGAACGGAAAGGAAAGGCACAGGAATGGCACGAAAACGAGCGGGAGAGCGATAGTAGTGCTTTCTCGTGTTTTCATATATGAATATTGGTCGGTCGGTTTTTCTCATCATTCGTATTCGTTCAAGCACTAGCAAGCAGCCAGTCCACCGGAGGAAAGCAGTTGGCGATGATGACGGTCCGCAAAAGTGCCCCAGCTACTGGTGGCCCATCGCAACCAACTACCGATCAGGAACTGTCGCCATGCTAGTATTTCGCCCCAACTAAAGGGCAACGGAGCAACTAATCCGCTGGCTAACATTCCAGCGTCTGGTTCGTAAGGTTGTGTATTACTTCAAAGTCGAGCTACGCTTACAAAACTCAGCCGTAATGAAGCCACTGATGCCTACTTGGTCGGTTTGTGGGAGTGGGCGTAAATTACAATAAAAGCAACGGTTCTTTTCAGGACCAATCAATTGTGTTCTAGTGAGAGTTAAACTGAAACTTTTATTTTAAGGTGTGTAGCAAATTTTCAACAAGCAACATAATACGTTGGGTGGAAAGAAGTAGCTTGCACACGCAACAAAAATTTAAATTATCCTCTCGCTCGCTTCGTGCACTGCTTTTCCATTCCTTTCTACTGTTATTATCAGTATTACCAAAACGAATGTGTTGCTGCATGTGTTTAAGAGAAACGTTGAAGTCGCATGCTTCTATTCAAGCTTTTTGGCAGCCCCCGTGAACTAACTGCATTAAATGATTTTTTGTGCAGCTCCGTGCTAGTAGCAAACAAAATGGCCCTACCAGTGTCTGATTCGTGAGATTGTGCAGGATTTCAAAGTCGAGCTAAGCTTATAAAGTTCAGCCGTAATGGTACCCGAAGAAGCCAGTCTTGTCGTTTTGTTCGAGGCTACAAAACAGTTCGCCAGGCACGTAACTATCATGCCAAAAATATCCAACGATCCAGCGCATCACCATCAACACCAACGCCGATACCAAAGGTTCTTTTCAGAACCACCATTATTACCATAGAGAATTATTTGAAAATTTCCCATTCAAACGTGATTCTGTTGAATATTATTAGATTTAAATTAACGTCTCGAATTGAAATCACGACGCTCCGGTTATGTGACAGACATTACCCACCCATCTTTTTTATTGTGACCACGACACCCCATTTCAATATTTCTGAATGAACAGAAGGTCGAGTTTGGAAAGTTTGTAACTTTCATTGTACTTAACCAAATTACACAATGTTCGCACTAATGATTCAGAAATATGATCAGGAATCTTCTGTTAGATTTGTAAGTATGTATAATTTACATGAATAAAGAAAAATTGATTTTCAGGAATCAATTATTATCTGTTCTTCCATTGGCCAGTACTACGCGACTTCCTCATGCTAACAATTAATTTCATCGTTAGCCATCTCCCTCACCAAGGCCAACAACGCCAACAAAACCGGTCCTTTTCAGGACCACCATCATTTTTGTAAAGAATAATTTGAAATATTCCTCGCCCAAATCAGCTTTTGTCCGAAAATCCTAATGAGTATCAACATATTTGAAGAACGTGTTCCTTATGTATTCTACATCTCTCCGGTTATGTCGCAGACATTACCCACCCATCTTTTTAACCAAAATATGACTCGTATTACTTACTATAAATCTTCTGAACATACTATTGACCTAAGCCTAACCGTTATCTCACAAAAATGTATAGTTGGTGGGAATCAAGTACCGATAGGATAATTTCGTGAAAGATGCCGCGTTGGGTGAGATGCCGCACTTTCTATATCTCGTATATAGGGTCACTTTTATACGGTAATATGATATTGTGAGTTTGTCTTTCGAAGAATCACAATACTGGAGATGTAAAATAGTCCTTATTATTAACTCACAAAATTTTTATTAATGATTATGTGCATCCAGTTGCATCACGGAGTGCCGAAAGTTTTTCAGTACCACATTAAAATTTCATTTTTTTCTGAATTGTTTGATTTTTTTTTTTGGTATATCATGTATCGGTTGAATAGCTGGGACCTTTCAGAAGACATTCTGATCATGAGCACGGTCATCCATAATCTCAGAGGAAAATGTCGTCGTGCGGCATCTCTCCTAGAGATGGTCGGGTTTCAATTTTTTCGAACCCGAACTCGACCCGAACCCGAGCGCATGAAAATTTAAAAACCCGAACCCGACCCAAGCCCGAAATTATAAAATTTGAAAAACCCGAACCCGACCCGAGCCCGAACATTTTAAAACTTAAAAACCCGAACCCGACCCGTACCCTAGAATGAAAATTTTGTAAAAACCCGAACCCGACCCGACCCGAGAATTTTAAAATTTGAAAACCCTAACCCGACCCGAACCCGAAAGTTTAAAATTTGAGAAGCCCGATCCGAATCCAACTTGCTAATACGGAGAATCAACCAAAGATCTCGAAGATTTTTAATTCTAGGCACCCGACCTGGACCCTTGATTCATCTAAGAATAGTAGAATCACTCGAATCTGAAGTAGCACCATACGCATTGAGTTATATCTGCATATGGAAAAACAAATCACTGCCGAGTAGAATCCGCATTTATATTTACTATTATTGAACGTCAAATTTGTAACGTGCTGAGAAACTTGATAAATCGTTGATATCTTAACCGGAAATTAAGTTAAATCGGCGGCCAACTCATGGGGAAACAGAAAGCTTAAAGGTCACAGTTTCCAACAACCTTGCCCATCGTAATTAACCAAAATTTCTGATTTTTTAGCAGAAACCATTCCTGCAAGGCAGTTTCGTATAATTTATAACATGTATTAAATTAAGCTATGGCAATTCGTATTCGACAGTTTACATGACGTCACCCACGTTACTGGTTGGAACGGTCAAACCTGTATCGAAGGGTATCAATCATTTTCTGACGTGTTCTTGATGTCCCATTATTAGCGTTAGGACAATCTATGATTGGGTATCTAAGTTATTTTATGCTTCAGATTGTACGGTATGCGCGCCAATAGAGATGCTTCGACATCTCCAATGGAGCTCTCGGAACGACTCCAAACTTTTAAAAATCCGTTAATGGCTTCAACAGAACACACAAAATGTTTGCGATGATTTCGTTAAGTTCGTGGAAATACATGTATTTTCATGAAGGAATCCGGATCATGAAACAGCTCAGCCCGGGAACAATCTGACAGAAAGTGCTTGTATCATATATGTACCACTGATTTGATAATGGTGCTATTATCCCATCACCATATGAGTGTCATGAACAACGAAACCTGGCGGAAGTGAAGCTAGGTTTAGGTCTGATGGAACAAAGACAGTCTCTAGAAAATAAATTTGGCCAAAACTATCTGCTTTAAAAAAAAAATAATGTGCCCTTTTTAAATTTGAGCCGCCATAATGACACCAAAGTACCACCAAATTTATGAGTCCAAATCCTTATTTTTCCGTTACAGTTTATTTTAATTGCAAGAAATCTTTATCATAAACCAATTTGATTATTAAACTTCCGTGAAGGCAGGTACAACCTATTTGTTTCATTTGACCAATTTAACAGTACTTGCTTAAAGTTTGTTTGGGGTACAAATGTATCCCACAAAACCGCTAGCGTTAGTGTTTTGTCATGTGTACATAATTCAAAAAAAAATTATATATTTTATTAAAAGCAAAATATCGATACATAGTAAGCGAGAAACTTGTGTAAAATTGTATAAGTTCCAACTCTGCTGAATAATAGTATCTGTTATTTGGTATAACAGAGCACTATAGCAAAGTAACTAGAAAATGCGATTGGATCGGTATCGTAATTTTTGCTTTTGCGGATGAAAGAGTCAAAACACATTCGTGAATATGATTTGTATATACTATGCAAGACGCATCATTCGATTCGTTATCTTCTGCAGGCTCTGGAACATACTTACTTTATATACACGTACAATGCACCGGCTCTACCCATTCCTTCGACGCCTTCCTGTTTCATCTCTGTTACTGCATATTGCTGTATTTTTAACGTTTGTGTTGGCGTTTGGTTTTCAAAAAAGCATCGGAATAAATATACTTTTTGACCGGTTATTGAAAAAAATTATTCAAAAGGAAATTTAATAAGCTTTACAACGTCGTATAAATGGTCAAAATCGATTTGAAACTACCGGAGTTATAGCAATATGAAGAAACAAGGGAATTTTGACGTATTTTAAAGGCTTGTTCTATACAAAATGAAATATTACATACTTAAATAGTCAAAACACGAATATTTTTAAGCAGGTTACTTTACGAATGATTTTAGAATAAAACTATGCAATTTAATTATAAATTTAATAAAAAATAGACATACTAGAGCGATTTTAGTTCTGGGGTACGAATGTACCCCATAAAACCGTTTACGTAGAGAAAAAGTCGCCGCGGCCTAAGTATCGGTTTTAAAGTACCTATCGAAATTTATATTCCATTATAGAAAGTTGAACCGATATTTTCCGATAAATTCCTGTTGACTTGGTTTATTACTAATTATCATGAAAAATAAACCGCAGAGATTCTAAACGTGAAACACGTATTGTTGAATGCTCTCCCATGAATGTTCGTTTAAAAAATTAAATAATTCAGGCAGCTTGCGAATCTGAAGAGACGGAATTTTACGCAAGAATGAAAAAATACAATATTTGTGCACCAAAAAATACGAAGAATTCTAGCTATTCAGAGGTGCTAACATTTGGTACAGTTATATGTACCATTCATTCGTATCACGAAGTATAATTCACTATTACAAAAAAGACTGCGTTTTGTGTATAGACGCAAACAGTGTCATGAAATGGATGGGTTGTTTTGTTCGACCCGACCCCGATAATTTCTAATTTGAAAAACCCAACCCGAGCCCGAAAGTCCAAGATTTCATAAACCCGGACCCGACCCGAACCCGAGAGTTTCAAATTTGAAAACCCGGAACCCGACCCGAACCCGAGAAGCTTAAATTTACAGAACCCGAACCCGACCCGAAACCCGTCGGGTCCAAAAACCCGAACCCGACCATTTCTAATCTCTCCCATACAATTGTGAGAGATGCCGCATCAAAATTGCGGGTAAGATGCCGCACTCGATGGCGAAGGATACGTAGCTAAAATGTATTTTTTTCACCTCGGAATGTCATTAAATAATCATATGCGTCAGGTATAGATTATCAATAAGGTATATCCACAAACTAACGGACCTAACACAGTGACATATGGGAATATGAGTCTATTTATCTATATATTTAAACGGGCGATATGAATCTAAGTATTTTTTACTTCGGTTTAATCTTTAAAGTTTCAGGCACTAATTTTAGTAAACGCATTGATTTGTAGTGATGTCAGTCTTGGGATAAAAATGAAAATTTCGACGAATTGATGCTTTTAAAATGAATCTTTCAAGAACAAACCAAAGTTATATAAATGCATTGTTGGAAGAAACAACCAAAATCTGCTTTTAAGGAACCCCAATCAATATATCGTTCGTACTAACATATAAATAAGTAGTACCTTTAATTAAGTTACTCCAACTTAGCCGTTACACAAGGTTGCTGAAGAAAAATATTTTTAAAATGTTGAATAAAAATGTTTCTAGAAATGGTATTACCCCCTTAAGAAAAATGAAGGTGCTGGGCGATTTATATCTTATTATTTATATATTTATTTATATGTAATCAAACTTAATGAAGCTCATCTGAAGACCCTTAATCACAAAAACATCAACGATAGCTAAAAAATACTTTTGTTCACCACTTTTCAGTTTGTGATCATGGTGCGGCATCTCAACCGCACATGCGGCATTTCTCCCGCAATGACCTTTTTTTAAAAAATATGTTCATGGAAATTTGATGAATTTTTTTTCATGACAAAAACCATTTCACAGTATTTTCGAAACTTGTCGCAATTGATAAAAATGATTTTATCAAACATTGAATTGATGCAGGATCGATGTGCGGCATCTCTCTCCAAATTACCCTACAAACTTCAGTCACGTTGGTCCGGTAGCTAGACTTGTCCGATTTGCTTAAAATTTTGAGCAAGTACTCCTGGTGGGACCAGGAATCGACTCAGGTATGGGCCGATAGAGGTCATTTTTTTCCTGTCACTCTACTACTCATTTATGGATAGATTAAACTGGAATGGACCCGCCAGGCGGCGCTAATTGATCATGTATCTCAAGATCATGATCATTTGGAAGGGTGGTGTCTTTGGAAATATTCATAGGCAGGTCGAGCTCTGTCCTACGGCGAACAAATTAGTTCAGAGCTCGCCCACTAGGCGGCGCTAATGAGAATGAAACTTTCTTAACATTGTAGATCTATTTCTAAAATCTGATAATTTAGGAAAACGCTGTTTTTGGTAAAGTTTTCCAGGAAGACAAGTGCTGTTTGACAATGTATAGAAAAAAATCCATTTTTCCCGCTAGGTGACGCTAGTGAGCACGCATTTTTCCTTTTAATTTCTACGTCTCAATATAAAGGCAGTTTAGAAGGGTAGTGTCTTCAACAAAGTTGCTCGAAAGGTCGAGGACTACCCAACGGTAACAGATTAGTTTGGAATACTTTCACTATGCGGCGCTAGTGAGCGTAGATGCTTTCAGCATGTGGTAGAAAATGATGTCTCTAAAGTCTAATAACTTAGCAAGATGGTGTTTTCGGCAAAGTTCTTGAGGAGGATACTCGATTATGGATTGACCCGCCAAGTGACGCTAGTGAGCATTATTTTGCATATCCTGTATCTCGAGATCATGATAATTTGGAAGGGTGGTGTCTTTGGCAATATTCATAGGCTGGCCGAGCTCTGTCCTCTGCTCGGGCCTCGTGGTGGTGGAGGAACGCTATGTGGGAAGCTGAGCTGCAACCAACCGGGCGGGTCATAGGTGGTGGATAATGCTTAGTCGCGATTGCAACTAGTTGTGATTCGCGACATTTATAACCAACTTATTTCTTGATAACCATTGCGAAATTCTGTTGAGATCATTGTTAATCAAATGCGAAACTTCATCAGGTGAATGGTCTGCACAGTCGGAATATCGCTGGACATCACCAGCAAAAAGGTGAATACGAAAGTATTTGACCGTGTTGGGAAGATCGCTAATGCAGAATAAAAACAGTATGGGGTCTGGAATACATTCTTGAGGGACACCGTATTTTATGGAAAGGTAAGAAGAAAGCGATCCATTGGAAAAAATCTACCTCGACTGAACAGTTCTGTAAACAACTAGTTGTGATTTACGACCCGAACATGTAGCGGGGGCTGACTGCGGGTGTGGTAGGACGAGGTAGTGGGTTCTAGGCCCAAATACCACATGCCCTAAAGCAGCCCTGACAAGGCGAGCTAGCGCCGTCTTTAAATAAGCGCCCACATCTCTCTCCTCCCGTGATCCTTCAGCGTTACTGCAAGGTTGGCGCAGGCCTAGCTATTTTATTTATTTATTAACAGATTAAGGCCGAAGTGGCCTGTGCCGTATACAAAAGATTCCTCCATTCCACTCGGTCCATGGCCGCGCGTCGCCAGCCACGCAGTCTGCGAAGGGTCCGCAAATCGTCTTCCACCTGGTCGATCCATCGTGCTCGCTGCGCGCCATGTCTTCTTGTACCGGTCGGACTGCAATTGAGAACCGGTTTCACCGGGCTATTGTCCGACATTCTGGCTACGTGCCCGGCCCACCGTAGTCGTCCGATTTTCGCGGTATGACAGATGGGCGGCTCCCCCAACAGCTGATGCAACTCATGATTCATTCGCCGTCTCCATGTGCCGTCTTCCATCTGCACTCCACCGTAGATGGTACGCAGCACTTTCCGTTCGAAGACACCAAGTGCGCGTTGGTCCTCCACGAGCATGGTCCAGGTCTCGTGCCCGTAGAGAACTACCGGTCTAATCAGCGTCTTGTAGATGGTCAACTTCGTACGACGGCGAACTCTGTTCGACCGAAGTGTCTTGCGGAGGCCAAAGTAAGCACGATTTCCTGCCACGATGCGTCTACGAATCTCTCTGCTAGTATCATTGTCGGCGGTCACCAGTGAGCCCAAGTACACGAACTCTTCAACCACCTCGATTTCGTCGCCACCGATGCAAACTCGAAGCGGGCGGTTCTCATTCTCTTCTCGTGAACCTCTTCCTATCATGTACTTTGTCTTCGATGTGTTGATGGCAAGTCCGACGCGCTTGGCTTCTCTTTTCAGTCTGATGTAGGCTTCCTCCATCTTCTCAAAGTTTCGTGCAATAATATCAACGTCATCGGCGAAGCCAAGTAGCTGAACGGACTTTGTGAAAATCGTACCACTCGTGTCGATCCCTGCTCTTCTTATTACACCTTCCAGCGCGATGTTGAATAACAGACACGAGAGACTATCACCTTGCCGTAACCCTCTGCGTGATTCGAAGGGACTCGAGAGCGTCCCTGAGACACGTACTACGCACATCACCCGATCCATCGTCGCCTTCACTAATCGCGTCAGTTTGTCCGGGAAACCGTACTCGTGCATAATCTGCCATAGCTGATCTCGATCGATAGTGTCGTATGCGGCTTTGAAGTCGATGAACAAATGATGTGTGGGCACATTGTACTCGCGGCATTTCTGCAGTACTTGACGAAGAGCGAACACCTGGTCCGTAGTAGATCGTTCGCTCATGAAACCCGCCTGGTACTGCCCCACGAACTCTCTTGCAATTGGTGATAGTCGACGGCATAGTATTTGGGAGAGTACCTTGTAGGCGGCGTTCAGCAGGGTGATTGCTCGGTAATTACAGCAATCCAGCTTATCGCCCTTTTTGTAGATAGGACACACGACACCTGCCATCCACTCCTCCGGTAAAATCTCCTCCTCCCAAATCTTGGTAATCACCCAGTGCAGCGCTTTAGCCAGTGGCTCGCCACCGTGCTTTAGTAGCTCGCTTGGTATTTGGTCAACCCCAGCGGCTTTATTATTTTTGAGCCGGCTAATCTCCTCCTGGATTTCTTGGAGATCCGGAGCCGGTAGTGTAATGTCTTCCGCGAGTGCTCCCAGGTGCGTTACCGTGCCATCCTCGTCGTCTGCTGCATCGCCGTTCAGGTGTTCTTCGTAGTGCTGCCGCCACCTGTGGATCACCTCACACTGGTCCGTGAGAAGATTCCCGTTTGTATCTCTGCACATGTCGGCCTGTGGTACGTGGCCCCTGCGCGAGCGGTTCAACTTCTCGTAGAATTTCCGTGTGTCTTTAGTGCGGTACAGCTGCTCCATCGCTTCGCGATCTCGGTCTTCCTGCTGGCGCTTTTTGGTCCGGAAAACCGAGTTCTGCCTGTTCCGTGCCTGTTTATATCGCGCCTCGTTCGCCCTCGTGCGGTGTTGCAGCATTCTCGCCCATGCTGCATTCTTCTCTTCGACTAACTGCTCGCATTCGCCGTCGTACCAGTCGCTTCTTCGGTCCGGGCCCACCGTACCTAGTGCAGTGGCTGCGGTGCTACCTATGGCGGATCGGATATCTCTCCAGCCATCTTCAAGGGTAACTGCGCCTAGCTGCTCTTCCGTTGGTAGTGCCACTTCCAACTGCTGCGCCTAGCCTAGCTAGCCGCCGGTAAAAATAGCATGCTCAGGAAGCGCAACAAGAAATTTCGGATGGACAAAATTGGCACAGACGTACGCAACGGAAACGGACAAGAGACTGGAAACTTGGGACATGGAACTGCAGGACGCTTAACTTCATCGGGAGCACTCGCATACTTGCCGATTTAGTGAAAGACCGCAAGTTTGACATTGTGGCGCTGCAGGAAGTGTGTTAGAAGGGGTCTACGGTGCCGGTCTTTCGCGGGAACCACACCATCTACCAGAGCTGCGGCAATACACACGAGCTGGGACCAGCTTTTATGGTGGTGGGGGAGATGCAAAAGCGTGTGATCGGATGGTGGCCGGTCAGTGACAGAATGTGCAGGTTGAGGATCAAGGGCCGGTTCTTTAACATCAGCATAATTAACGTGCATAGTTCCCACCTCGGAAGAAGCGATGACGACAACGACGAAATCTACGCGCAGCTGGAGTGTAAATACGATCGCTGCCCAAGACATGATGACCAGATTGACATGATGTCGGCGACCTTAATGCTCAGATTGGCCAGCAGGTGGAATACAGACCTGTAAGTGGAAGGTTCAGCACCCACCAGCAGACGAACGAGAACGACCTAAGACTAATCGATTTCGCCACCTCCAAGAACATGGCCATAAGAAGCATCTTCTTCCAGCACCGCCTCCTGCACCGATACACCTGGAGATCACCGCAACAAACAGAGACGCAAATTGATCATGTTCTGATTGATGGACGGTACTTCTCGGACATTATCGACGCAAGGACCTATCGAGGCGCTAACATCGACTCGGACCACTATCTGGTGATGGTTATTACTGCGTCCAAAACTATTCGTAGTGAACAGTGAAGGATGCCGGCGCCCGCCGCGGTATAACCTGGACCGACTGAGGAAAACCAACGTCGCGACAACGTACGCGCAGCATCTTGAAGCAGCGCTGCCACCGAAGGAGGAGCTCATCGATGCTCCCCTTGAGGACTGCTGGACCAGGACTAAAGCAGCCATAAGCAGCACTGCGGAGAGCGTCTTGGGATACGTACAGAGGAGCCGACGGAACGATTGGTTCGATGGCGAGTGCCAAGAGATATTGGACGAGAAGAATGCAGCACGCACAGCGATGCTGCTTCAAGCCACTCGTCAGAACGTGGAGTCATATCGACGGAAGCGAAAGCAGCAGACTCGTCTGTTTCGAGACAAAAAGCGCCACCTGGAAGAGTCTGAGAGAGAGGAGATGGAGCTGCTGTATCGCTCTCAGGAAACGCGGGCGTTCTTCAAGAAGCTGAATGACTCTCGCAACGGTTTTGTGCCGCGGGCCGAAATGTGTAGAGACAAGGAAGGGTGCATCTTAACGGACGAACGTGAGGTGGTCGAAAGGACCAGAGCAACCAGAAGTTCGGATAATACTTAAAAAGCACACTTTAAAGTTCACATAAAGTTCTTAGCGAACTTTCAACCTGCTTAAGCTTTAATGGAACTTGAAAGCTGCTTAAGCCGCTATTAGAACATAAAACGTACTGAAAAATTACTTAAAACGAGAAGCTTATGCAGCTCTCTTATACTTTTGATTGCTTGGGGTGGAGGCAGTACTACAATGAACATCTGAATGGTGCGCAGGCGGACAATCGGGCGTTCGAGGAAGACGATTATGTCAGTGTCGCAGCTCACTGGGATGCACCGGCGCCCACTATGAATGAGGTTAACGAGGCTATTCAACAGCTCAATAACAACAAGGCAGCTGGTAAGGATGGTCTAGGAGCGGAACTCTTCAAGGTGGGTCCAGAGAAACTGACGGAATGCATCCACCGAATAATCGAAAGAATCTGGGACAGGGAACAGCTACCGGAGGAGTGGAAGGAAGGGGTCATCACCCCGATATACAAGAAAGGCGACAAATTGGACTGTGAAAACTACAGAGCGATCACAGTGACAAATGCCACTTACAAAGTGCTTCTGTTCTGGCGCCTATCACCACTGGCAAATGGATTTGTCGGGAGTTTTCCCAGGCCGGTTTCATCAACGGCAGATCAACAAACGACCAAATCTTTACTATA
This sequence comes from Topomyia yanbarensis, assembly GCF_030247195.1. Taxonomy (NCBI): domain Eukaryota; kingdom Metazoa; phylum Arthropoda; class Insecta; order Diptera; family Culicidae; genus Topomyia; species Topomyia yanbarensis. The sequence goes on from NC_080671.1 coordinate 116,504,113, forward strand.
CGGCAAATGTTTACTTCACATCCTTGCTCTCACTTGGGTACTATGGCTCTAATTTTCGTAACTTTCCCTACCCAGTAATCTCTAGCTTATTGAATGTCGTTAAAATGTAAAAAAGAAAATGTGACTAACATAGTCGAAATAAAAAAAAGAACAAATACTCTTTGAATATATTGTCCACTATCGACAATTCTGAAAGTTCCGGATTTCGAGCATATTCCATAATTAAAATCACATCGATTAAAGTCACCGATTTTCTATAACCGAGTCTCAAATTGAAGGTATAATATGCAATTGAGTGTAGCATCACCCCCGACCCCTTACGCTTGCACATCCCTCCTTCATTATCTCACCCCTCACACCCGCATTCACTTCACCCACCCCGCCTACCGAAATAAGATAAAAGATATCTGACGCATCCTTTCACATTAATTAAATAATTAATTAAATTAAGCTAATTAAATATTATACTTTTTTGTTTAAGTGTCGACTTTCGTGATAGTCGTGAGATGCGTGCTAAGTATAATAAGAGTGTAATGAGACATTTCCACAACTATATTGAACATAACCAGCTAATGAATCAAAGTTTGAATAAATGAGAACGGCACAATGGCGCCACTAGATCGATTAAAACAGGTTTTTTTCCGATAAACTACCACATTCAAAACAATTTTTTCGCATCCAGCACACAGGGAAGGATCAGGTAGTGCGACCAAACCAAACATAAACTTAAAAATATATTATAATGTTATTTCAGGTTATCATATATTTTAAGATATTTAACTGATTGCTGATTGCAGGGATTTGGATCGGGACAATGCAATGTTTGATGCGAAACTAGTCATTATCAGTCGTTAGCCTACATATGATTCTAACAGCTGATAAGGTTCTTTCGTGTGCGTGATGTTTATGTTTGTTTTGATCGGCAGAAAAAAAAGTAGAATGATTCGCTTTACAAATCATGCGTTCGCGTCCATTATCTGGATACCTAGTTAGAATCGACAGCAAAAGGAACATAATGCATTGCGTTTCAACCAGATTGTTTTTCGATGAGGTGAAATTTGGCGCACCCACGAGGCAATAATTGGATCGTTCAGGTACACAGAATAGAACATTTATTTTTCATTTATGCTGAAAATATCGACATTTCTGCTAAATAAGTGAGTGTTATGTAAACATCTAAGGAACAGTACATTAATACATATTTTGAGAAAGGTTATAAATACTATATCGCTTAATTTAAAAGTTGGTAAAAATAGTGCGGCTCTCTCCCAAATAGTGCCAAAGTAGGCTCATTACTCTGTCTGCTTGTTTGATCGTTGGATATGCTTTCGAAACGTTATTATTAATCACATTGCACTTACCGTAAATTAAAATTTTGAAAATTAATGATTTGCATTGTTTTCTTCTAATCTCATATCCTCAATGGAAATCTAACCAGGATGTATGTGCCTAAATCGAAAAAAATAAGTTTTTTTCCTTAGATTTAAGAAAGCAGATGCATGAATATCAGCTGTTCAAATATCAAATGCCAATTTAAAGGGGAATATAATCTCAGCTTTCATTCATTTTTATTTTATCTTAGCATAGATGCCAACTCCCCCAATTTTAAGTGATATTTTGATAGCAATAGCAAAAAATAACTAACAAACCTGCGCCATGTAATTTTGAGAATATTTGAGCTTAATACCAATAAAATCCCACAAAAATAACATATAAATCAACACCTAAGCGACTCAATTGAATTTCAAATCGAATGGAGCTGCAATGAAAGAACGTAAATCGCTGCCGCTTAGGTACCCGGCAAACAGTAACACTGCAGCATTCCATAGAATTCTAAAGCCATCTATAAACTACCTCTAGTACCGACCAACACAGAGATTTCATAAATATTCATCGTAACAGGTCTCCCGGAACGAATGATAATGCTAAGAGGAGGGGGGCGGTGGCGAAATTTAGAGATTGCGTTGCCACGTGTCCGTTAACCAGCGACGATAAACATTCCGTGCCTGTGGGGCTATGTGGCACATAAAATTGTGATCAAAAAATGGCATTTTTATTGCGTCCACTAAAGTAGCTTGTACCGCTGCAAATAATGCTAGCTGGTAGTAGATGCATGCCGTAGACCAACTGCGCGGCTGGAATTGATTTCCTTTTTAGTGTCCTGTATAAAGTCTACGTGACGAAAGGTGAACGGCAACATATTTCCCCCAATCAGATTAGGTTGGTTGTGTTAGCCTTTTCCCGGTGAATAATGTTGAACTGTACCTGTACCAAAATATAATTATTCTTTTTGCCTAGTATCCAATTCATATTAGATTTAAACGTTTCTACTCTTTTATTCAGTTCGTTTATTTGATAACCCGAATAGAATTTTACAACAGCATTTAGCCTACAAACAATCATAAACCAATAAATATTATGATTACTACTGTTTCAACATTGTTCAACACAGAGTTCTCGCAGTAGATTTACAATAAAACTTCATGTAACAATCAATTTCATTGTTAAGTAAAAAACTGATACATTAAATCCACATTAAATTTTACTGTTATCGAGAAAAAAATGCATGGAGAAAAATCAATTTTTTCAATGTTAAGATACATAACCACCCCCGTTTTTTACTGTAAAAGTCGATTTAACATTGAAATTTACTGTAGAAACGTTAAAATTTATTATTTTGTATTGTAGCATAACACTGTAATTTACTGTAAATGATTGTAAAATTACTGAACTGTCACAGTGAAAATTATGGTTTTGTTATTGTACATTTCTATTCGGGAAAGCACGACTAAGTTGGCTTGAAGTTGTCAATTTCTTTGTTTTGCATTTAAAATTGCTTAAAATTGGGAAAATTTTATAATGAAAATAAGAGAATGAATTTTACATGTATCTTAAAGCTAGAGGTACATACAAGACGGGTTAATATAATTGTATTAAGATTAGGGGAGTCAATTAGAGCTATTTTCATGAGAAAGATTATTGGAGCACACAATTATGTTAAACTAAAGGGAACATTTTTACAACCATCTTAAAGATAGGAATGTCATTCAGTATACTAGAGAGGAGGAGGAGACAGATTGAATTTTGTTAGGATTAAGGGAGTCAACCAGAGATATTTTTATAAGTAATTGTATCGTTGGGTATTTTTAACGAGATTATTGAATTTAACAATCAAAACTAGATAAACACAGGGATGGCAAATATATTTCGAGAAGATATTCAGGAGAAGGGGAGGGGGTATCAGAGACTAGGGAGAGAGCGTGGACAATGAGGACAGGTAGAGAAAATATTAACATTTAGTAAAACATAAAGATCAACGACATCGATGAAAGACTCGAACGTCCTCCATCAGAAGATATCATGGCATCATCATGACACGCCGGGTGATCCTCTTCGAACCAGAAGGGGTTCCTCCAGACGATTCCGCATCTGGCGGAATAGCTACACACCGCGTTACGCGTGTGATGTTTGTGCTGTAGATCCTGTGTTTGTTAACTCAGTCGACAGATATGTTTCGTCTCAGCTTGAAGTCGCACTTCTGAGAATGATAAGAAAAATAATGGGGCACTTAAATCTGAATATTGACGGTTTTTAAGAAGGACATAAAGAGGAGATCGCGGTGTGCCAGTACATCTCGAACCGGAACATTGGGTGATCCTCCTCGGGCCCGAAGTGAATGCAATAGTTGAAATCTAGCAGAACAGTACTCGGCGCATGCCCAGACAATATGGAAGTCAAAATCCTACAGAGGTACTCGGGAACTCTCAGTCTGAGAAGCGAATCGGCTATTGCAGCCCAACTAGCGCTGTAGAAGGCGTCATTTACGGCCGGTGTAACCTCTCCGCAGTAACGTATTCGTCTTCTCTTTTGCTTCTGCGCAGCCTCCATAGTTTCCAAGGCCGTTCGTATGGCGTCCACAGTGGATCTACCTTTCTGGAAACCGAACTGCATATTGGATAGTCCATTCCCTCTCTCCGTGTATGTTGTAAGCCTGTTATGAATAACTCTTTCAAACACCTTTCCGACTCTATCCAACAGGGATCTCCAGGGAGCTTACCTGGCTTCGGCTACAGAACCAGCTTTTATCGCTTCCAAATGCCGGGGAAGGTACCATCGTCGCTACACTTTTGCAACGCGGTCCTAAAAATATCCGGATTCGATAGGATTGCTGTTTTCAGAGCCACGTTGGGGATACCAACTGGTCCCGAGCCCTTCTTGGTTTTCAAGGCTATTGCCACCACTATCAGCTTCTCGTTGATCATCCGAGCTTCTTTCTCGTAGTCATACTGCGTCCCGTATGGCGTGGGCGGCCAGGCGGTCAGTTCATGCTGTGGAAATAGCGCTTCTATGATGACTCTTATCCTCTCAGGGCACCTATCCGGTGGTACTGTCGGTCCTCCTATCTTCGCCATTGCAACTCCATGAGCGTCGCCCCACCTCTTGGCAGCCGTTCTTACTGAGCTTGATTTCCTTGTTAAGTGTGGCTCTTGCCGCCTTACTCGCTGGTCTTCAGCGACGTTGTGGACATTTTCCTCCGGGCACCATGGCAACAAGCACGTAGGTCGGCAACCGCCGAGTTCAACCAGAGGGCGGGGCGGCGACTGTACTTTGGAAGCTCTTGGCATGGTTGCATCGCACGCTCTTGCTAATGCCGTAATCACTTCATCTGCACTGAAGTGAAGGTGATTGCACTCACGCTTCAACGCTTCGACGAAGAGTCTCTTGTCGTACTTTGTTGTTTTACACCTACACTCGTTGGATTAGGTCACACGCTCTTCCTAACGTCTATTGCTTCCGATAGTGTACCGGATCGCTTGGTGGTCGCTGTGGGTGTACCCCTCGCACACTCTCCAATTTAAACTTTCAACCAGCCCGGGACTGCAGAAGGTAACGTCAATAACTGATTGTCGATCTTCGCGGCGATAGGTGCTGGTTGTACCATCGTTGGCAACATCGACGTTCAGAATCGATCGGTCTTCTACCGCGAAGGTGCTTAGCAGCTGCAAAAGAAGACTCCATTTATTTTGGCGATTGCAAAGCCTTCATCTGCACGATGAACCACTTCCTGTTATGGATATCTCCCAGTCATCCAAATCGTCGCTGCTTCCATTCCTCATTCGGATCGTCATCTGCACTGTTCTTTCAGATCTTCTCTTAGGCCTTTTTCCGAGAATATTCCATCCAGGTCCTAAAATTGGATGGTTGCCTCCGGGTACAAGGCTTTCACTTCCACCGCTTCGCCCATAGCTTTCTCGGTGAGCTCACTATAAGTAGAGCTATTTGACTTCGGACCCTTTTTCAGTTCCAGGGTCATTTCTCCGGTGCGGGTACGCCTGATTTTCTCAACGTCTGAACCGAACTCCTTGAGTACCGGGTTTTTCCGCATTGCGCGCAGTACCTTCTCGTACGAGTCACCGTTAGCTTTGACCATGAGTGCTTTACCTTTGTTTCGTTCTTTGAAGAGCTTTCGCTTTTCCGACCCATTCTTGTTGTTTGTCTTCCGTTTGGTGCTGCCGACAACTTCCAATTTGGTGTTTTTATCCACGTTGGTGGCTGCTTCGTTCGCTACGCGTGCCAATACGCCGGGAGTCTCCTTGTGTTTCTTGGAACCTCCTGGTCTCGCATCATCTGGTGAAACTATTGTCCTCTTCGGTGTAGAGAGGGACACGGTTTCCGTTCCCTGGGGTCTGTCTTTTGCCTCGTAAGGCTCCCTCACTTTCTGTGGCGTCACTGTTTCCCTTATTGCCAAAAACTTCTTGGCCATCAACAACTCCTTTCCGGTTACCTCCGCTTTCTGCTCCAAGATTCTCCGTTCCTTGACAGCCAATCCGAGGTTTACTTGTGTCTTCAGGACCGGTGTCTTGATGTCCTTGTGCACATTACTCATTTTGTCAACAAAGTTGTAGTTCGTCCACCAGTTTCTAGCTACTGCTATTCTCGGCAAGCTTGGAATTTTCAACCAGGTGCTGCCCTCCTGCTTCTGTTGAAGCTGCGGCTGCGGTTGCGGCTGCTGGTGATCCTGAGGTTGCTCCTAGTGTTGAAGCTGCGGCTGCTGTTTCTTCTGGTCGTGCTGTTGTTGCACTGGTTGGCTTTGCCGAGGTGGAGGCCTCCTTAAATCATTTTTAGCGCAGGGATTCACCATGCCTACTTCATATGTGTGAGTTTCTTATTCCATTTTGTTGAGCCCAACTCCGGGCCGCTATCTCCACTCGTTGTACATACTCACCTCTCGTGATCCCATGATTATCTACACAAGTAGCAGAGAGGACCTGCTAGGGTTGACACTATCCTTCATAGTGTTCAGAGCCGGATCAGCGTAAAATGGGGAGTGGTCCATCCGAGCCTAGTACCACCAACTAAATGGTGACGAGTTTTGAACGTACCCGGAGACCTGCCTGGCTGTTGTCGGGACGGAGGCAGCCATGCTGTTAGTCAACTCGCCATTTCAAGTCGGTGTCATCCTTTCTGACTCTGGGAGTAGAACAACACGGCTGCCAGTTCAAAGTCGCAGTCTAATTAGTGATCCGTGTACTGTCCGTTGACGTTCGCGATGACCAATATGCAGTAATCAGGATGTTACTGGCGTCAATCCTGATATTCCGGTTGGTACCCCGGTTGGGCTAGAGTTCATTTATTGCTTAGATCTTTGATTAATGAATTAGAACTTTGATTACCACTGTGCTGTCGGGGCATGTCATGCAACAATGCCAAGGGAAATGGCGCACTGGTGGAACGAAAGGCTAAGCATCCTCCGAGCTCCCTGCCTAAAAACCAGAACACGCGTTCAGAGAGGAAGATCTGAGACAGTTAAAGAAGAGTGTAAAGTGGTTAACTTCAGGACGGCCAGGGCCGCTTTTAAACGTGAGATAGTACTAAGCAAGTCCACCTGCTACAAGGAGCTGTGCAGAGAAATAGACGCTAACCAGGCAAAGCCTACCGTGTCGTTATGGCCAGGATCAAGGGTCCAATGACGCCAGTCGAAGTGTGCACTGACAAACTGAAAATTATAGTGGAGGGTCTTTTCCCGAAGCACGACCCAACCGCATGGCCGCCTACACCGTACGTTGATGCAGACGGTGGAAATGCTGGTGACAATCGAGTTTCCAACGACGAGCTCCTTATAGTGGCAAAAGAGCTAAAAAGCAAAGAAAGCTCCCGGACCGGATAGTATCTCCAACGTGGCACTGAAGACTGCGATCCTGGCGTTTCCGGACATGTTCAGGATAGTCCTCCAGAAGTGCCTGGACGATGGCTACTTCCCGGATAGATGGACAGCCGGTATTTCTACCAAAACTAGTGAAACCACCAGGCTCGTATCGGCCTATACGCCGATAAAAAAAGGAAAGGGTCATCCTCAACAGGCTGACGACCTAAGCTGAAAGTGACACCGGACTATCGAAGAGGCAGCTTGGGTTCCGCAAAGAGATATCGACGGTGGACGCCATCCTCACAGTCATCGCGAGCGCGGAGAAAGCATCGAAGTAAAAGATAAGGGGTAATCGTCACTGCGCCGTGGTAACGATAGACGTGAAGAACACGTTCAACAGTGCTAGCTGATGGCGATCGCCGTAGCGCTGTTCTGCACTATCTGTACAAAGTTCTAAAAAGTTACTTCCAGAATCGAGCACTGGTCTCTGAAACGAGCATGAAGCAGAGGTCGATTAGGGTCATAGCGAGAGTACCTCAGGGCTTCATATCCGGCCCAACGCTCTGGAATATAATTTACAACGGAGTATTAATGCTGAAACAGACCCCCCCCCCTGCTCTAGCAGACCGCGTCGAGGGGGTTGTTAGGGCGTCCGTGAACCGGATGCTTCGCTCCACCCGGACTCGCTGGATGGACCTCAGTACCTACTGCCTGGCCTATTGAGTAGGCTAGGTCCACCGCCGGGCGCTAGATCGAGTATATCGGGACGAAACGGGGAGTTACATTGCTCACGGAAACAAATATCGGTATCAGGTGAAATGTACCGCCGGGAAATTCACGGTAGAATAGATTCGTCGAAAATGGGAGCTTAGTGGCTCACGAAACAAACACCAGGACCAAGAGAAATTCCGTATCCGGGAAACTCTCAGTCGGAGTAGGCTAATATTCAAGTCGATGTCGACAAATCTGGGAGCTAAATGGCTCAAGGAAGCGGATATTGACGTCGGGAGAAATTCCCCTGTCGGAGGGTTATCGGACAGAATAGGGTGAGTTCACCGTCGGGGGCTATCCGAGTAGAATGTAATCGCGAAAATAGGAGCTAAATGGCTCATGGAATCAGCATCTCAAGGGCTCATGGGGACGAGAAATAAATGGCCATGTAATAGATGGAGACAAGAAGCAAGAGAAGAGACGAGAGTTCAATCAAAGCTCAAAAGTCGAACCATTCCATGAACCGAGATAGAACAGAAAAAAGAGGTTCGACGAAAGCACAACGAGCCCTCTCCCCCACGAAGTAATACTTTGGCGGAGGTCCGTGGGAAAAAAGTGCGATAAAAAAGTAAGGATTGTTTTAGTGTTTAGGCAAGAACGTGAGTCGTGAGCCTTACACAGTACCAATACACTACAGGCCTGGTTTTTGAAGCTTTTTAAGGACGAACGAACCATGTACTAAAATCGAAAACGAAAAAATCAGTTTTCTTCTAAACCATGTACTAGATCTTCATAAAAACAAATCAACAGTACTGTAACAATATTCTAAATAAGCTGATTGATTTTCGTGAAGATCTAACACACGGTGTGGGAAAAAACTTTTTTCGCTTTTGATTTTCGCACATTGTTTGCTCGTCCTTAAGGTTCAAGTTACCTTTTTTGAGCATGTGTTAGATTTGAACGCTGGGTAGCAAAGGGCGAACACGAAATTATTGCGACACATTCAACAGGGCATAACTTTTTTTACCATTGGGTAAAAATCAATCAAATTTTGCACACTTTCTCATTGATGTGGATTGTTTACATGCTGTCAAACTCGAAGTCGTCTTTTTCGAAAACCGGGTCCGGAGAACTAAAAGACGGAGGGAAATGTGAAGCGGATGATTAAATCAAATCCCAACGTCTCAAGCCGTGATTTGGCTAAAAAGATCGGCATGTCGCAGAGCTACGTCAAGAATGCAAAGAAGAGAGCTGGACTACATACATACAAGGTACAGAACTTCCCAAACCGCGATGAGCGGCAACAATTAACGGCTAAAACTCGGGCACGGAAGCTCTACGAGAAGATGCTGACAAAATATGGCTGATGTGTGATGGATGACGAAACGTATATAAAAGCCGATTTTAAGCAAATTCCGGGGTTGGAGTTTTCACCGGCAAGAGCAAGTTCTATGTGGACGACAAATTTAAGAAGAGGAAAATGTCGAAGTTTTCCTCCAAATATCTCATTTAGCAGGCCATCTGCTCTTGCGGACTGAGGAGTGAGCCTTTCGTGACAAAGGGCACAGTAAATGGCGAGATCTACAAATCTGAGTGCCTCGAGAAGCGCCTTTTGCCGTTCTTGCAGCAGCACGACGAAGCTCCGCTATTTTGGCCAGATTTGCCATCATGCCACTATTCTAAAAGTGTCCTGGAGTGGTATGAGGCCAATTATGTCCATTTTGTTCCAAAGGACATGAATCCGCTAAACTGTCCTGAGCTGCGCCCGGTGTAGCAGTACTGGGCAATGATGAAGCGGGAACTTCGGAAGAGCAAGAAGACAGTCAAAGACGAGCAGGACATGTTAAGAAAATGGAAAAAAAACTGAGAAACTGGTACCGGATGACACTGTAAAGACTTTGATGGAGGGCATCAAGCGAAAATGCGTTCAATTTTACACTCAAGGCTCCATCGATTAACTTTTCTTTTGATTTTTGAAGTAAATATATGTATAAAACTACCCTAAAATTTTGGTTTGATTTTAAACATAAGAAAATTGGCTTGACATTTTCGGTGTCGGGATAATTTTGTGTTCGCCCTTTATAAGTAGGAAAAATTGTGTTCAGCTTTGCCACCAGATTATCCATTTAAACCTTTTCAAAACTCTAAAAGAAGAATATCAGCTGATTTATTAGATCACAACGATTCAAATCATACAAAATAGCTGCTGGAAAAACTATCGGTTTCGCTAAATGGTGCTTTTGAAAAAGAGGCTGTGATTTTTTGTCACACTACCCCACCGTTCTGGGGTACACAACACAACTGCGCAATGAAAAAATCACAGCCACTTTTTCAAAAGCACAATTCAGCTAAGCTGATGGTTTTTCCAGCAGCTATTTTGCATGAATTAAATCGTGATGATCTAATAAATCGACTGATATTCTTCTTTTAGAGTTTTGAAAAGGTTTAAATGGTTAATCTGGTGGCAAAGCTGAACACAACTTTTCTTACGCACACTACCAACCCTTGAGGTAACTTGAGCCTTAAACCTTACTATATAAAAACATACACACACACGCTCACACAAATGTATTAATAACGATCAAACCGTAATTGGGACCAACAACTGTTATATAAACAATCGATGGGCAATCTAATTACCGACAATTTGAAACAAAGTAAAGATCGGTAAAGTAGAACTGGAGACATTTGCAATGAAATAAAGACACATTTGTTTTAAAATACAAAAAATTATTTCGCAACATCGACAAAAAAAATTCGGCTTTGTTTTCGATTTCAGGGAGTCATTTAACTACAGAAACAATATAAAACTGTTTAAGGTACAATTTACTATAAACTAGTGCTATCCACTGGATCTCGTACACGCAACTTTCTTTTACACCCGGAGATCTTCTTTCGCGGCAGGAACATGTTTATCTGCTCGTCTACTGCGTCTTCAAAATTCTCTCGTGTCTTTTATGCCAAGGTCATCATGAGTTTTATAGTCAAGTGGGGAATAGGCCTTTCGACCATCATCATTCTCACCACAAGAACACTGTTAGGAATACCCGGGAAGAAGTTTCTTCATGCATCAGTTGTAACGGATTCTACTTCTCCGTATTACGTCATATATTTTGCAATTCGCTCAGGAAGTGTACGCGTTGATAAGTCATGTAGCCATACCTCTGTACAGTCATTTTCTATATACACCCACTAAGATCCCATCTTAGTTCTAACGATGTCACTTTCAACCACTTGTTTTTAGTTGTTGTGCAAAACGAAACGTTCAGTTTGGGCTAACGTGTTGAATGCTAGCAATACTGCATTGTAGAGATGATGATACTGAAGATAGATGACCTCCGTAAGTCTAAGCTCCATTTTCATTTTCATAAGGTATTCCACTTCACGAAAACTTGGTCGTACAAAATTTAAAGTCAGCTTTATCATGGTGGCAAGAATAAATACAATGTTTCCTTTGTTCTCTAGACCATGTACACTGAATCCAGAACTTGCTAGTTGTCGTTCATTTGGCTCGAGTGACTCGGACATAAATAATTACTAGTAAAATAAATGTCTATTTGTTCTATGCGAGTTTAACATCTAAACGAATTCCTATAGATTTGAAAAACAGCTCAAATTTACTGTACATTAATTTCAGCAGTCCTGTACTACCTCGATGTTAAATAGTGAAATCGCATAGGGTAGATATACTATATCAGCCCTATTAGGGAAGGTGCATTACAATTTCATTAAATATGCGGCCTAAAATCGATGACACGCGTATAAATTGGCAAAAGTATTTTTACCTAGGCCCTGAAAACCAATAGAAAAGAAATAAATTGGCCTGAAAATGGTGCACAGTGGCACGACTTAGAACAAAATGTGGACTAAAGTCCAAACTTTTCCGTAGCGGTTCATATAGGACGTTTTTATGTAATTTTGGTACGCTGAATTCGTTTTTGATATTAAAACATCTCAAAAATAAACATTTACTGTTCATTAGGGTGTCTCAAAAATATTTTCTTTTCTAAATCGTCCTTAAAATTTGTGTATATTAATTTTCGTGTGCTAAATCGTTTTTGATATTAACACTTGTAAAAAAAAATCATCATACATTAGGGTGGCTCAAAAATAATTATTTTGTTGTGAAGGTTCAAAAAAATTTTAAAGACATTTTTGTGCGCTGAATTCCTATGTTGGTTATAAAAATAGAAATTAACTTTACTACTTATTAAAGAGGCTCAAAAGTAAATATTTTGTCTTTAATAATGATTTCTTTCAATTGTAATTTTGGAATTTATTTTCCGTATTGAAACGAATTGATTGACATCTCATTATGGGGCTTCAGAAATGATTATATTATTTTAAGGATCAAATAAGATGTGATCGACTAATTTTGGAACGTTTAATTCATTAGTGGGTTACTTGGTATGAAAACTACATTTTCTTTCATTTTCAAAACAAACATTTTGAGCGTCTTAGTGGAATATTGATTAACATTCACTAATCAACAAGATGGTTAACGATTTTGTTTTCGCAGGTGTGTTTTAAGTTACTTAGATTGCTTATTTCATACCTTAAATAAAAATAAATCCAAAATCCTTTTTTCGCGTATATGGTTCATTTAAAAATGGTCTTATTTTATTTGGATAATATCGCACACCCTTAAGCTATATCAGTGCTATGCAAACTCGGATAAAATAGTCTCACCAAATGACTAGAACTCAACTGTGTTCACTCAATTTGACAGTTATTGCGTAAGTTAGCAAAAATAGTTCATGAAACATTTTGTGACACATTTCAATGGTTGAAAATATTTACTGATTTTTAATAGTTATGTGTCCAACAAAAAAACACCTTTAACAGGCCAACGAGGGTACCCGGGTACCCACAAATTGAAATGCTCATAACTATGGATTCCTTTAACCGATTTGGACACTTTTAAATGTTTTGGATTCAGAAACTCGTCCAATTTTAGATTCTGTACAATAGAACCGGAATAATGGATCTGGTTTTTGGTAATCCGGATTTTCCGGAGTAATGTTCCAGTACTAGGATATGATTTGTAAATTTTAATAATGTCCTAGTAATATGAGTATCAAAACGCTTCAAATTGTCTCGGAAGTCTGTTTTTATTGTTACGGGACCCTATGACAATTTGAAAAATGGAATTGGAATGGAATGGCCATTCACGGCCCCACGGGAACCTGCTCCGGAATGTCCGTTACAAGTTCATATCACCAAATGGTTCCAAAAGCACGAGATACAGCCTACTGATGCAATTCCAAGACTTTTGATACCCATATTGCTAGTATTTCATTGAAGTTCGCAAATAGTACTCCTGCACAGGAACCTGCTTCCGGAAACCCGGATTCCCGGGAACCGAATTAAGTAACCCGACTCATTTTTACCAAGTCCAAATATGGATGAGTTCTTGAATCCAAAACAGCCAAAAGTATCGAAATCGGTTGGATATTACCTTAGTTATGGGCATTTTAGTTTTGTGGGTACCCACGTCGGCCTGTTACGTAGTAAAAAAATCAGGAGCCCCTCCTCACTCCCACCCTTACTATATCAACAATATTATTAACCCAAAAGCTTGACTTAGTGAAGTTCTAAGATGTCACAAAGTTTCAATTTCCAGTTATGGATAAACATAGGAATTTCATTAATTGAAACATATAAAAATACCCAGGTACCGCGTCGGACACACAACGGTTAAACATTCTTAATTCCTTTACCACTTAAAAACCATACTTCCCACTCGGCTCCTCACTCTTGATCACTAGTAAAACCTTTGTAGATCATGCTCTAAATGCTATTTGAAAGTAGTGCATAAATTAGTTTCATTATTCTAGTTATAAAGTGAATATTCAAATTAAATATCATTAATAACCATGAGTCTCCATCCACAGTTTTTTTTAAATTTTGACTGCTTATCGCAAGTTTTCGCAAAACTAGCATAGGTTCATATTAAAGAGAAAATGAAAAGCTTTCGAATGAGCATGGTGTGATCGCGGGCATTCACGGGCGTCGTTGTTGTTTTCGCTTTAGAAGTTCGAATTCAATAAAAATTCATGACAAACAGTTATCTAAACACTAACTAAACCAACTAGTGACTTATTTTTGGCGATTTTACGATGTAATTTTATCACACGGATAATTTTGGTGAAATAATGCAATTCATATAATCAACCGTTTCTTTGAAAAACGAGAATAACCGTATGTAGTTCCTATGGTCAAATAATGCAAAAAACACTTGAGTTATGCCCTTCAAAAAGCTGTCAAAAAATCATTTTGCATTCAAATCACCTAAAATCTCGTGAAAATGTCTCTGATGGCTTAGCTGTTACGAGAAAAATACTAGTGAGAATATTGCATAACCTTCATATATGGACTTAAGTCCGGGCTCGTCCCACTGTGTGGTGGTGGTTTGTTTGGGGTTGAAAGCTCAAATAGAATGCCCATGCCCACTACCATTTCAGTCAATGCCTTGAACCAACGGTTTCAAATAAGTGGTGCGATAGTAGAAACGGGATGAAAATAAGCTAATTACCCTACAACAAAAAGCGATGCACGTGGCAACGATAACGCAATAAGCAGCGGAATCAACACCAGAACAAACGAGCGAAGCTCTGGGCAATATTGCTTCACAGCGCGCTAGCGTACCCCTTATATGAACCCCACCCCAAATCTTCGTTATCTTCTGCGATGCTGGCAATATCGAACATGTAGATTGTCGTACAGAAGATAGTGCCATTTAGCGCAAACGTAGATACGTAAATATGCAAAGCCTCCCAAGTTTGCTAAGAAGCAATCGGTTTGCTTGTTTCATTACGCTTATCGCTGCCGCCTGCGTTCAATCTAGAATCTTCCTCGCATTGAACGGATGAAAGTTTTATCATATCCAGCCACGTTTGATCTAACAATCATCAAAAACAGCAAAACAAAACAAAAAAAAACAGAAACCCTGGCGGCAAACGAAATGAACCATTCAAAGACAGCAAAACGAGCAAACAACAGGAACCAGCGAAATAATGTGCTTGCGGAAAGAGGAAGAAATTTTTTCCGACAACGTAAGCTTGTTCCGTACAAGAATACCGCGTGCATCGAAACGATCGTCAGAAACATTCGCAATGGAATGGTTAATAAATTTTCAACTTCCAGGAATCATCGTCGGCTGTTTTCCTCCAGTTGGTACGTGGGATAACATCGAATAATATGCTCGTCTGAGTACAAAAAGGCATCAACGGTTCACGAGGAAGTTTACGACCAAGCGCAGCTTTTGAGACTTGTGTCTGTTATTGATTTGCAGTACATGACAACTGTCGAATTTGAAATTTCAAACCAAAATTAGGAATGAGACGTTTTGTCTCAAACTCTCAAACGTCATAAACTGTTTTCATCACATGGCGACCGATACGGTTTTTCGCATAAGGGATTTAAGACTTGATTATTTTTAGATTGAGGTTGGGGATCTATAAAATACATTCCGTTCCTAATAATTTCCCGAGTCCGAGCGAAAATTGAAAACAAAAGTTGATATGAAGATTATAACTTGTTATCCAATGCACTTCATTACGGAATTCTTCTCACAGTAAGCCTGCGGTAATGGTAACGAGTGCCTCAGTATCAGCCTGTCTTACCGTAACTCTAAAACGTAAGATAAAACCAGGACGCGCTAACTGTGGGGTAATCCCCTTTGTACGTTACGTATACCTGGGCATTTCCCTCGAATTACGAAAATGATCGTCAAATTAAATGTTGTAGCGAACTAATAATAAATTGATGTAGTTTTTTAACAAAATGTTTGTTAATTCGGAAATGCGGAAGTTTTTCGCGTTTCCTGTAAAAAATAAAAGTGTGAGCTTGTCTCTTTTGCACGCCAACCCTTTGAAATTGCATCATTTGCACATAGACATCAAACAAGGAAAATGGGACTAAAGAGCCAATAAATGAAACCAAGGGGGAAAAAAATTATTTCTATTTCTCGGTTTTTTGATTTCATGTCGGTAATACACATCCTGAAGTATCAAGCAATACAACTGTCAATACAACTGCCAACACAAAACCGTTATTTATATCGAATATATCATGCTCGATTCTACGTTTCCTCTTAGCCTGTGCTTGTGCGACCTGTTTGCTACTTCGTTATTCGGGACTAGTTGAAATTGTACAGAGAATCAATACATGATAATGTTACCATGTTTCAATTGCCTGGGAGTAACAAATCATTCTTCAATGATTTCTCGAGTTCTGACGGATCCGTATTCGGCCGTGACAGAAATATCGAAAATTCACCCTGATAAGCTTCGGGTTGCTGTTAACAGTTTAAATCAGGCAAATGACATTGCTGGCTATGGGCTCTTTACGAAGGAGTACAGGGTGTATGTTCCAGCTAAGAGGGTGGAAGTCAGTGGGGTCGTTTCCGATTCGAGTCTGAGTTGCTAGGACCTGCTAGAATATGGGACTGGCTGTTTCAAAGACCCCATGCTTAAGCCAGTGAAGATACTGGAGTGCAAACGTTTGCATTCAGCATCGGTCGCAACTGACGGGAAGAAAACATACGTCAACTCAGACTCTTATCGGGCGACCTTCGGCGGTTCTGCTCTACCCAACGACCTCCTCTTTGACACAGTTCGTCTACCTGTTCGCCTCTTTGTGCCGCGAGTCATGAACTGTACTAATTGCAAACAATTGGGATACACAGCCTCCTATTGTAGCAATAAGATCCATTGTGGGAAATGTGGGTTCCACATGATCTCCCTTCATGTCCCGCGTACAAACAGTGCGAGGAGAATCTTAAGAAACGCTCTAAGCGATCTTTTGCAGAAATGCTTAAGATAGCTACGCCACCTGTCTCCACGAACATCTATACCAACTTGTCTACTGACGAAGGCGACTGTGATGAACCCCAGGAGGGAACATCTTTTGCTGTGCCTAGAAGCATTAGAAAAAGGAGGAACATTTCCTCTCCCAAACTTCGATGTAAAGGCCAGAAGGTGTCTCTTCATGGCCCCCCTAAAATAACTACTCAAGAAGATACTGGTGCAAAACCGAAGCAAGTCGCTCCCGGTCTCAGTAACTTGAGTTCCCAGCACTTCCAGGAACATCAAAAACCCCAAGTGTTCCCATATCTCAGCCCGAGAAAGAAACCAGCGCTGGCTTAATAAATTTCTACGATATTGTGGACCGCACCTTACAGCTTTAAATATTTCTGACCCTCTTAAAAGCATCCTGATAAGCTTTCTCCCCACAGTAAAAACATTCTTGATGCAGTTCACTGCGAAATGGCCCCTCCTTTTAGCGATGGCTAATTCATCGAACAAGGTTAAGGATTTAATCACTGTTCTACAGTGGAATTTCAGAAGCATTATCCCGAAAATCGATTCGTTTAAAATCTTACTAAATAATTTGAAATGCGATGCATTTGCCCTATGCGAGACATGGCTTACTTCAGAAATAGAGATATTATTCGCTTGGATCGAGAAGACTTTTACGGAGGAGTACTTTTGAGGATCAAAAAGTGCTATTCTTTCAATCGGATCGACCTCCCCTCGACACCAGGCATTGAAGTTGTCGCTTGCCAAACCAGAATTAAAGGCAAAGATTTTTGCATTGCTTCCACCTACATCCCCCCTAGAGCCTCAGTTAGCTACCGTCGGCTTTGCGATGTTGCGGAACTCCTCCCCACACCGAGGCTAGTTTTAGGTGACTTCAACTCCCACGGCACGGCATGGGGTTGCCTTTATGACGATAATCGATCTACCCTACTCCATGAGCTTTGCGACAACTTCAATATGACAATTTTGAACACGGGTGAAATGACACGGATTCCTGCCCCTCCAGCGCGTCCGAGCGCTTTAGACCTGTCCCTCTGCTCGACATCGCTGCGGTTAGATTGCATGTGGAAGGTAGTCTCTGATCCTCACGGCAGCGACCATCGTAATTAATATTGCTACCGGTTCAGGGCCACCGAATACAATCATTGTTTCTTATTACCTCACACGAAATATTGATTGGAAGAGCTACGCGTCCGCGATATCCGACAAAATCGAGTGCACTCAAGAGCTTCCTCCGGAGGAAGAGTACGGCTTCGGCTGGCTTGATTCTCGATACCGCGATTCAAGCTCAGACTAAACGCGTATCAGACGCGAACTCACGCTGGCGTCCTCCTAATTCATGGTGGGATAAAGAGTACTGAGACGTGTACGCGGAGAAAGCCGTTGCGTATAAGGCTTCCTTCAAGCTACCGACAGTACGCGATGGCGGAAACGCCCCCTTCTCTATAACTTTTACGTGAATGACATTGACGAATGTCTTGTCAATTTCTGTACGCCAAGGAAGCCTGCAGACGGCGGTGTGGTCTCTATTACAGGTCCCAAAGCCGTCGATCTGCAAGGACCATTGCAAGATACCTTGGACAATTTGTCTGCTTGGGCCTTCCAGCTGGGTATCGAGTTCTCCACGGAAAAAAAAACTGAGCTAGTCGTATTTTCAAGGAAGCGTGAACCAGCGCAACTACAGCTTCAATTAATGGGTCAAACTTTTGCTCGGGTTTCAACTTTCAAATATCTCGGGGTCTGGTTCGACTCTAAAGGAACCTGGGGATCTCACATTAGGTATCTGATACAGAAGTCTCAACAAAGGATCAACTTTCTACGTACAATAACCGGAACATGGTGAGGTGCCCACCCAGGAGACCTGATCAGGCTGTACCAAACAACAATATTGTCGGTGATGGAGTACGGGAGTTTCTGTTTCCGTTCCGCTGCGAACATACACTTCATCAAACTAGAGCGAATCCAATATTGTTGTTTGCGAATTGCTTTGGGTTGCATGCACTCGACACATACTATGAGTTTAGAAGTGCTGGCGGGCGTTCAGCCGCTGAAAAATCGATTTTGCGACCTCTCATATCGATTGCTCATCCGATGCGATATCTTGAACCCGTTAGTAATTGCAAATTTCGAAAGGCTTGTCGAGCTCAATTCTCAGACCCGTTTTATGTCCTTGTACTTCGATCACATGTCACAAAATATCAATCCTTCTTCATATTATCCCAACCGTGTCAATCTCCTTCATGCTTCTGATTCAACTGTATTCTTCGACACATCCATGAAAGACGAGATTCGTGGAATCCCGGATCACATACGTCCGCAAGTGATCCCAAGCATCTTTCATAGGAAATTTCGAGAAGTCGACTGCAACAAGATGTTTTACACCGACGGATCAAGCCTCAACGGCTCCACTGGCTTCGGTATATTGAATCAAAATCTCACCGCCTCATTCAAACTCAATGATCCTGCTTCAGTTTACGTCGCAGAACTTGCTGCTATTCAGTATACCCTTGAGATCATTGATACTTTGCCCACCGATCACTACTTTATTGTCTCGGATAGCCTCAGCTCAATCGAGGATCTCCGTTCAATGAAATCTAGAAGGCACATTCCGTGCTTTGTCTGTAAGATCGTACAAGATTACCTTAGTTTGGGTTAACTCGCATTACTCCATTCCAGGTAATGAAGTAGCGGACTATTTAGCTAAGGCGGGCGCTTTGCAAGGTGACATATATGAAAGACCAATTAGCTTCAGCGAATTTTTCAGTATCACTCATCAGAGAACCCTCGAAAGTTGGCAAACTTCATGAAGCAATGGAGAACTAGGAAGGTGGCTACATTCGATTATCCCTAAGGTATCGACGAGACCTTGGTTCAGGGGGATGGATGTGGGCCAGGATTTCATTCGCGTGATGTCTCGGCTCATGCCTAATCACTACGCGCTGGACGCTCATCTCCGACGTATTGCGCTCGCGGATAGCGGTATCTGCGCTTGTGGCAACGGTTATCACGAGATCGAACATATTGTCTGGGCATGCGCCGAGTACTGTTCTGTCAGATCTCAACTATTCGATTCCCTTCGGGCCCGAGGAAGATCACCCAATGTCCCGGTTCGAGATGTACTGGCAAGCCGCGATCTCCTCTACATGTCCATCATATACACCTTCCTAAAAACCACCAATATCCAGATTTAACTACCCCTATCATTTCTCTTATCATTCCCAGAAGTGCCTTCTGCCGCCTACCGTACCCCAACGATGCTTTGATGCGACTCCAAGACGACACAAAACATATCTGTCGAATGAACCAACAACATGAGATATACAGTACAACATCACACGCGCAACGCGGTGTGTTTCCGATCCACAGCTGAGCCGTACTACGAAATCGTCTGGAGGAACCCCTGCCAGCTCGAGGAAGACAGCCCGGCGTTACCGTTGATTCCCGATGCCGGAAACTGAAAGTTTGTTATCTTATCTTATCCCCCCCCCCCTCAGTCTTGTTCACCTTCTCTCCACTGTCTCTAATACACAGATGTAGGACTTCAGACTCCTTCCCCCTTCTCCTCCTTGAATATCTTCGCAAAACTATTAGCATTACTATACAAAAAACACAAAAATGATCCCTAATCTTACGAATATTATATTATCCTCTCTTGTTTATGTATAAGTTAGCTGTAAAATTTCTTTAGTTTCTTTATATAAAAACAAAATAATATTTAAATGTGTAACCCCCTAGTTTTAAGAAATTCAAAATGTAGAACAAAGAAAAAATGGCACCTTTAAGTTAACGCAAACGTGCCTTATCAAATAAACGAATTGAATAAAAAAAACAATTTGTTAAAATCGGAAAATTCAGAAGATGTAGGAAATAAGGACGGAACTCCTAGCTTTGTCGCCTGTGTACACAACAATCAAGTTATAATACAGTGAAGTCCCCTTGATTTTGTCTACACCTGATTTTGATAGCTTTTTGACCCGATTTTGTCAGCCTCATCCATCGTCTTAGCGAAGCAGGGGGAGCAGACTGATTGGGCGGAAGACATCTGGCGTTCTGTTCCCCTGGCATCGCTTTGGGATTGCGATTACTAGGGCTTCTTTCCGTGCATCGATGCATGAATTCACCACTCCGAATGCGGTTAATACCGTCCAATTTCGCCCGCTGGCTACCGGTGAGAATGTCGCAGTGCAAGATAACCAACGTCGTCCAATCCAGTAGACTTGCCGTGTACCGATTCCACTTCACTTCCAATAAAAGGCTGGTTGTATACTTGGCCTGAATCGGTTTCGAAACGAACGGGCCTACTCTCAGTCATTTGCTTGATTCGCAGAAGCGAAGATGGAAGAGCGGCGTCTGCAGACAGGGAAGCGAAATGCCTGCCTAGCTCGTTATCGATGGTCGCGGGATCGATCGTCGTGCACCCAATAACAGCAATTGCGTAGCCCCTGTGTAGCCGCTTTCCGATTAGGGCATGGACTCTCTACCAGAGCTCTGATGTCGAGTCTTGGGAGATACCTTCTCAGAATCTGGTATGTCCATTCTGACGTCATCAGTTCGCTGACTTTGGTGCGGTCGTCCACAGAAACCTTTTCCAGTGCTCGTATCGCAGTTCCAAGTGCACCACCAGTGCGCCGGCTCTGCCGGGAAGGGTTTCAACTTGTTCTGTGAGTGTAGAAAAGGGTAGCACGATTTAAGATGCTGATAAGTTCATCCGAGGGGTTTGACTCGTACCGATTTGTTAGATCGTCGACGGTCTCCTCACAGCAGGTCCACTCTGCTCCATCCACGGCCTTCGGCGGGTTGCTGAAAGAGGCGTCTGATCATGCCTAACTTAGATAGTCTAGGTCAGCGATTCTCAGCCTAGGGACCGCGGACCCCTAGGGGCCGTGAAATGATTACCAGGGGTTCGCGAAGAAGATAATTTATCGCGGGAGTAGCTTTTTTGTAGCAGACTGAAAATAATACTTGGGTAGTACACAAAATGTTTGTTAAGCCGTGGGGGTCCGCAACGATCGTGGGTGATTACGAAGCGGTCCGCGGGAAGCAAAAGGTTGAAAATCGCCGGTCTAAGCTGTTGGATAGATCTGCAAGCACAGTCCACCCAAAGGATTCTACCAGCATCCTTGAGCGACATAGATGGCGGATTCCGTCTGTCCGCGGAGAAATGTCGAACTGTCAACGGCGTCGTTATTTTCGACTACTTCAGCGATGTTGTATTTTCCCACATCGTGTGGTGCCCGTTTACATCTCCCATCATGATGAATCGGGTCTAAACTTGCTTAATGAGCCGATGAAGTTCGTAGCCTACATTACGGATACTGCCGAAGATTTAGGAATATAACAGTACACTGCACTGGATAGCCGATCCTGTGGGTGACCGCCACTAGTTCGGTGTTCAGACATATGCGATGGGATGGCACATTGACTCGGATAGTCAGACACACCGTCCTGTAGATGTTTGCTCCGTTGCCGCACCCCACGAGGGCTATGATGTCGGGTTCGTTTAATCCCGGATTTGCGTTTCCTGCAACGCGCGGCAGATGGGCTGCGTCTGAGCAATGATCCGGGTCTTCCGCAGAAGTTACCGCCGAGGAGGGGGGGGGTCATCTCTACAAGGTGAGGCGTCCTCGGTCAAAGCCTGTACGGTGAAGCGCGCGCTTGTGTTATAGTCGGTTATATGTTTATTCGAGCTAGTAGGGTCTTCGGGGATGGGACGGATACTCTCGTCTTGACAAGGATTAGTTTTGCTGCCAGCACTAATAGCACATTTCAAGTGGAACTTTTCGGTATGGGACTTAGCTAAAAAAACTTTGTTTTGTCCAGAAGGCCAAGAAACAATCCAGATTGAAAACGTACAAGGTGCAGAGCTTCCCTTTTCGGGAAGCGCACCTGCAGAATGTAGCCAATACGCACGCCCGAAAACTACACGATGAGGCTAACGAAATACCGGTGCTACGTCATTGATGATTGTAACTACATCAAAGTGGATTTTAAGCTGAAACTGGAACATTTCACAGGTAAGGAAAAGTTTGCTGTGGATGACCGTTACAAACGGAAGAACCTGTCGAAATTCTCTTCGAAGTGCCTGATTTGGTAGCCCATATGTACTTGTGTCAAACGTAGTGAAGCATTTGTGACCAAAGGAACCATAAATAGTTGGATTTACGAAACGGAAAGTTTTCTAAAACGGTTTATACTATTGTTGATAGAGCGAGATTAATTTGGCCTGATTTGGCGTCATTTGCTACTTTTCCAAAACCGTACAGAAGTGGTATGCGGCTAATTCTGTAGATTTATTACCGAAAGACATGATCCCACTAATATGTTTTAAATCCCATCCGTTCGAAGCCTATTGGGCCGTGACGAAGCGCGAGCTTTGGAAGACCAAAAGAGTGGCGAAGGACGAAAAGGAAATTAATAAAAACGTACAAAAAACGATTGTACAGGCTCTGATTATCAGTGTCAATCGAAAATGTCAACCTTTGCACTTAAACTCATTCTAACTAACGTATGTAAAGTGAAAAATTTCTGAAATGCTGTAAAACTTGATTTTCCAATCAATATGAAGCTTAATGAACGACTCACTATGACTATTTTTTACACATTTAAAAGCGGTGATGGGCCTTTAAGTTGGATTCCCGGGCCTACATTCCGTTTCAACGACCCTGGTCGGTAATCGTAAGAATACCCTGGCGAAAACCATTAATTGTACTATGCTGAGAAAGGAGTGCAAACTTTTTCGCAGCAAAAAGCCAGAGTCCCGAAATGGGATTGAAATTTATTTCATTCCCAATTGCCAACTATAACGGAAATAATTCCGTTTTTGGGTTATCTCAGTCAAATTATAGTGAGCTTTCGTGAAAGCATATCGAGACAATCTTGGTTTATGTCCAATTCTTCAGTTGCTTAGCCTGTTCAAAAATGCCATCACAGAACAATTTGTCATTTTGAATTAAGATTCTCCAGCGCAACCGAAAACATCCTGAAGCAGTAGGTACAAGCAACGATTTCATGTGCGCGTTGCGGTTGGAATTTTCAACGTTAGCAGTTTTCTCCGGCCAAACAGCATTACTACCACCAGCACGGTACCCAGATGATATAGCCCGTGAGTGGGATTATCACAAACGCATTCTCTTACGATAAGGACTTTATGGTGTTTTTTTGCGTCCTTATTCCGTACCATGCCTGAGCACCAGAGCATGTTCTTTACTTCCATGTTCCGCACTGTTGAAGATAAGCGTTCAAAAATTAAAAAAATATGTCACGTTGGGGGAGCATCAGCCGATCCCACCAGACGCGTGCCCTTCGGTCTGCGTAATGAAGTTAGAAAATATTTCTCAACATTTTTGTGGGGAAGACTGGCAATAGACAGACGTATGCAAATCGGTTTCTATACGATACGCATTTTAAATGAAATTCCAAAGAAAAGAGATCATTTTGCGACTTTCAGCACGGTCCTTACCACTTGAATGGTATTTGTGATTCTTATAAGTATTCATGCAAGTATTGTTATATCTTTGGTTGATACGTTTATGTCTTTTAAAGGTGCAATGTGATATACTGAAACCATTCAAATGGAAGATTTAATCCAAAAGAATACTAAATACAATCGCAAAACAGAAACGGAACATGCTCATAAAACTAATTTATTCTGATTTCTTGATAATCTTGATACAATATCCTAGTACAGCTTATCATTAACCTGCTAATAGAGCGAAATCGTCACGCTTTTCAACTTCATTTTCGAGAATCTCGACATAGTAGAAAAATCCCAGTGATCATCAAGCCTGCTTTATATTCCACATGGAAAACAGCGCAGAGTGTGAACACCATCCCGGCGCAAATATTTCACACCGCTTTGATTAAACAATTTTCTTTTGACGACACCTATGAGCACTATAAACTACCCGTTCACGCTTCGCCGTTTAATGGCAATCCCTCTTCCAAGCAATGCGGTGCCATCGCGTTTTTCTATGCATTCATAATTTATGCTTTAAACATCCGCAAAATGTTGCTACAAAGGATGAACACATGTTAGTTTACACGGTATTGCTCCAAGGAATACCACATCACATATACATATTTTAGCTGCAAAAAGACGCTTTCCACTCTCGTTGGTGTGTTCATTCTAGCGAGAAAAAGCTTTTCATACATTTTTCGCCTCGCTACCTGTGAAATGCACACTGGCTTGCTAATAAACAGTATGCAATTAGGTGAAGTAGTTGCTCTGACTAGGATGGTTCGACTTTTAACCAATTGTCTTTAAAATAATAACATTAATGGAATACGTTAAATATGTCATTTTGCATTCCTAAGTGAGCTTTTCCGAACTATTTCGCAAACACTTGTTGAATAGTGCACAGATTCGTCGTTTCCAACGAAAAAGAAAATGCAAAATTGTCTTCAAATGACGCACGTGTCGTGTAAAATTATTCGATACTCTCGGTTTATGTATGGCGGAGACTCCTCTAAACTTATTTACGATTCATAAAAATCGATGTTGTTATAGGTGGTTACGTCGTTCCGTCGTAACGACGAAATAAAAGACCCAACAACCTTGACGTTCCGGTACTAAAATATGTACAGCTTGGATACTGGAATTTGATTTGGGACGTATTTGAAAAACAAACTTGACTTAATTCACTTAGTGGTGCAATTGTTGCTTTCTCATATCCCATATGCAGGTCCGATGAGAGGAGGGGGCGTCAGCCAGGGCAATTGCCTTGGGGCCCGGGTCGAATTTGGGGGCCCGCGTTTTTACCCGGAAGATGGTCGAACACGTCCGGGATTCATAGAAGAGATATAAAAATAGCAATAGTAATTTTTTGTAATCATTCGCCTTATTAAATAATTATATGATGAAAGCGAAAAAAATGAAAAATTTATTTGATGGTTGACATTTGTTATAAACAAACGTTCTTAAGGGAGTTGTCTACTTTGTGTAAAAGTTAAAAAACGAGTTTTATTGCTTGAATCGACGGAATACACTACAAAATCTTAAGAAGCCCATTCACAATATCTTCGAATACAGCAATAGAGCGTACAACAGGAATGCGAGCGCACCACCAAACGCATGCGTTCTCTTCTACGTTCGCTTCTTTGCTGGTGGTGCCGGTTGTTGGCTTGGAGACTCTGGGCGTGATTGTTGTTGAGTGAATATTTGTTCCTGTCAGGTATTGGTTTTGTAGCCGTTTGTGGTTTGGCATAAGATAGCGTTGAGCTCACGATGTGTATAATAGAACAATATTATGATAAAAAAATAAGCATCGCTGAATTGTTCATTATTGGATGAAAGAAACTTTAACCATCAATTTAAAACTAATAAATAAATAATAATCCACCGAGGGATCCAGAACAATTTTTTTTCAGTTCAAATCTAAATATAAATCATGTATGAAACATACTATATTAGGCTGTCCCAAAAAATCGATGTGCGAAAAGTCATGGTGCTCAACCCTATAAAGAAAAATAAGCATATTTTAGGCACTTTTGTAGAACAAATCAAGTTTCTAAAAAATCATCTAGAGGTTCCACAAATACGATTTATGAAAAATAGCCATTTTTGAGTAAAATTGCCATATAAGTCGTATAAACGGTTTTCGACCTTGGAGAATAAATTCCATTTACATGTTTTTCACAAACAGTGCTGTTGCAGCACAGCATCATTTACGACCGTCGTTACCACTGCTGCCGTCATCAATCAGCATACAAGCGACGCGTTGCTGTCATCATCTGACGAACGTCACAGCAGTGCGTACAATGCGTTGCGCAAGTAGCAATGTTGCCAGAATATTGTTCTAGTTGATATGTATTATGTTTTCGTGCAATATTTTTACGTGATAAATACAATTTATAAATCGCCCTCTTTCCATATCCGACCACCGCCGTGAGCGGTCGGTCTTGTAGTTGTACAAACAAGTTTTAGTTTTAATTTTACTTTCCGAACTCTGCTACCTACCTTTCCGTCGTCGTCCGCCGCCATTCCATCTGACACTTTGGAAGTAATTACCTGCGGATGAATTCTTAGATTCCTGCCAATTTTGGACTACAAGGTGAACACAACGTAGGGCCTAGGCACCAGACGTATCAAGTGCTTATATCAATGATAGAACAAAACGATCAATGATTAAACAAAGCAAAAACAATACTTTTAGTCAATTCTAAAGAAAATCCACACAAATCAGTTTATTTTTCACTAAACCAAAGGCATGTATTGGAAAGTTTTCGTGAATAAATATTGTGAAAATTCAGTCGGGAGGCTGAGATATAGCATTTTTAGTAAATGCTTTCAAACCATGAAACTTTGTCACATTTTTTTAATTGATCAATATCTTAACCTTAACTTGACCA
The DNA here is from genome assembly GCF_030247195.1 of Topomyia yanbarensis. NCBI lineage: Eukaryota > Metazoa > Arthropoda > Insecta > Diptera > Culicidae > Topomyia > Topomyia yanbarensis. The sequence goes on from NC_080671.1 coordinate 116,531,140, forward strand.
GTATAGGCATTTTGGGTGTCAAATGAAAAGGAAATTTTTCCATATGTAGAATTTACCATCTTATTCTAAGGTAATGGAAGACATTTATGGAATTGTGCATGATCAACAACTTTTTCGAATAAGAAGTGATAACTGTAATGATGCTATAACCAGTATAACATTCACGATTGATTAGATTTATTTATTAATGTAAATGTATGATAAATCTTGTAATAAAACACTCAAATATAGAGGAACGTGTCCTCTGGAAAACAGACAGAGAAAGAATGACCGGAACGGCGAGACTGAAGAAACGGTGGTCGATAGGTCAATTAGTAGGTATTGGAGGCTGTGTCGGTGATCACGATACCGTCGGGAATATGCGATGGCATCATCACAGTCCACGATGGCGGAGTGGTTAACGCACCCAACTAGAGACTGGGAGATCGCAGGTTCGATTCCTGCTTCAGGACATATCTTTTCTCAGTGCTTCCAATAAAAAAGAGAATTTTTACCGTTTCTTCATTCTCACCGTTCCGGTCATTCTTTCTCTTTCTGTGTTCTAGTGAACACGTTCCTAAAAACCCTTGAAAAAGGAAAAAAAACAAAGACTCACGTCAAAACAAGGAATATATATACTCAAATTGAAACCATTTTATATATCGTCGCTGTTGTGCTATCTTATGACAAACGCCATTTTGGAGTAAACTGAGTTAGATATGCCACATTACTCGTCTAACGAATCTCTACAATATGGCGTTTCCAGAATTTTGAAATTTTGCTTGGTTACTGAAATATAGCGAGAAAAGTGATTAGAAATTGTGAGTTTTTTGCTTCAAATCATTATATCTTGGGATTGGCTCAAGTTATAATAAAATTTTAGTTGTTTTTATGTGTAAAAGTGTCGTAGGAACACAATGGCATAATAATTTTCAAAACAAAAATACATGTATTGGGAGAAAAACGCAGTTTTAGCTTTAAACTGGAAATATTGCCTGTTTGGCAACACTGTAACTAAAATTAACTATTTTTTCTAGATTCCCTGACTCATTTCCTTCAAAATGCATCTAACCGATTGTTTATAGACCAAATTAAACCAAAGATATGAATAAAAGTTCATAATTGGTGATTTTTTCTTTGGAAAATTTTCCATGCACGATTATGGCACGTCATACAAATTTTTTCATCAATACACACCTATGACACGTGTGAGTGCGAATTTTGTTTATATTTTTAGTGATAACTCGCAACATAGTCAACCGATCTTCGTAATATTTGAGAGATTAGTACAGAATTGGTAAAAGCATCAATTGTCTTCTCTGAATTGTTTCTACCATTTATAAGTTTCATGATATTCAATCGCAAACTTTAAAAATCGTTTTTCTCGAAATGTGCAAAATGGCGCTTGTCATAAGATAGCACAACAGCGACGATATGTTATCGAATACATATGGCATGATCAGGGCCGCAGAGAGAAAATACAGGCCCGGGGGGTCCAACGTACGGGCCCCCACCACTATGTATTGCCTGAGTATAAAAAAGTTAATGTTTGAAATCCATTGGAGTTCACTGATACTATGTATAGTACACTAAATTTTATATGTATGTACCAGTTTTTAGCTCTAGTTGTTTGTAGTGCCAATGAAGGAAAAAAAACGTAGAGTTTTTATACTTTGAGAGTTTTTTAATTCCTCTTCGACAGTTTTGGTGACTTTGAAAAGCGCCATTTTTGTCAATAGTATTTATAAAAGTAAGGAAATGGAAAGATTGAAAATGTAGTAATTACAAAAAATGAAAACAGCTAAACGGCGACCAACAGCAAAAGATAAAAAACCAATAGAAAAACTAAATATTAAAAGAAAGTTCAAAAGAACTAAAACCACAAAATCAACCAAATAAACAAATTAATGTCAATCAAAAAATGATAAATCGAGAAAAGCCAAAATAGAACCTATAAAACATAGATAAAAGAAAACAGGAAGCTAGAAAAACATATTGCGAAGATTAAAGAAGTCGAACATTATTCCACAAATGGTGAAAATAATGAAAAATCTATAAGAAAGTAGGAAAAAATTCAAGAATCAATGAAAATTAAAAAAATACTACTAAAAAGAATACAAACATTAAATAAAAAATGCATAAAACTGAAAAACTCGATAAAACAAGAATAATAAAATTTATTTAACATTAAAAACAAGTAATATTTAAAGCAATAGAAAAAGTAAATAAAACGTTAAGAATGCATAAAATTAGAGGAGTATATATAAAAGACAAGAATAAAATAACCATAGAGAAATTTAAAAAAATGGACGAACCGTAAAATTTATAAAAACTGGAAAATTGGAATGATGAAAAGACGAAAAAGTAAAGAAAATTGGAAGTATTGAACAAAAACGGAGCAAACAGACTAAATGGAAAACAAAAAGTAGTAGAAAAATTGAAAAATTAACACGAAGAAAATGAATAAAATGGATTAAATTATTTAAAGAACAGCAAAAACACTAGAAATGAAATTTGAAACGAATTCAAACAACGAACTAAATGTAAAGTGAAGAACAAGTGTTCATAGTGTCAAAAAAGATAAATCAAATGTTTTTTTAGGAAAAAAAATCAATGTAAACATATAGGAAAATGGTCAACAGAAAAAGTACTTTCAAAATAGGTTAAATGGAAACAATGAAGAAATAACAATAACGAATTAAATCTTAAGAAAAAGGTATAAACAATAAATAAAATTATAATAAATGAACAATGAGAAAAAAAACTACGAAAAACTAAAAACTAGAAATAAGGAAGAAAATAGGGGAAAGGTAAAGAATTAAACAATAAGACAAATTGGAATTGAATTTGAATAAGTGAAATTGCTTTTGGAAATGCAAAAATATAAAAAAGGAAAAAGAAAAAGGCTATTATAAGAATAAATGTAGTAAATAGACAAATTCTAAAACTTAGATGGAATGACAAAGTTTGGTTAAAAAGCAGGGTATTAAAATATGAAACAATAAGAAAAATAAAATAAAGAAAGCAGAATTTTCTCGAAAAATTGCGAATAAAATGAAAAAAAACAGAGAGAAAACTATAAATATAAGTGATAATGATAGCAATAGAAAAAAGCAAAAGTAAGGAATGTAAAAATATGTACAAACTAAAAGTACGGAAATAGATAAAAAAGGCAGAATCTTAAAATTCTAGAAATACAAATATAATCCACACCTTGAAAAAATAGATGAATGAAATTTTAACAAAATTAAAAAAATCCATGTATGAATAAAAATGGAAAAAATGAGAAACTTGGATTAAATTTCAAATAAGGGTTGTGGTTGAATTTTACGCTATGCTGGTTTCGAAAACATTCATAATCCTATAAAAACATGAATTATTTTCTTATTTGTGTTGGTGTGTTAGCACACCTGTTATAATGAAAATGTTGATGAAAGGCCGTATTTGAAAGAATTGTAAAACGTATTTTTTCCCATCCCTGGCCTCTTTGCGAGGGGGAATTGGTAGTCGAAAATCGCAGAAAAAAGCTACGTCATTTGAGTACGATCCCTTGACAAAAACGTATCGGTATCATCTCGTATCTAAAAATGATTTTTTATGGATTTTGTAACAATGAACGGCATACCATATATATTAAATTTTAAATTTAAATTTTTGAATTAATTCCGAATTATTTCGGTTTATCAAGAGTTTTTGATGACTCATTTGGTCAATTGAGCTCTCAAGTAGAGGTAGGGTTACCGCCTCTAATGGTACTTTGACCAGCAGAGTTTTACTGAGCAAGGGATAGACTTCATGGGTATGCGTTGAAATCAATAAGAATTTCGAATTAAAGTGATCACTCGACAGATTTTTGGAGCGCTTCCATTGCTTTTTATTGTATAAATCGCTTAAAAACAAATAAATATGCATTGTTTTATTTCTTAAGTAGCTCGTAGCACTAGGAGGAAAAATATCTTATTTTCTTCACATTCAGCGTAGAGTGTAATGTTTTGGTAAAGCACTCTGCCTTTCTGTGCCGTCCACATTTAGTTGTATGTGTTTGCATTTGTTAACAGTTTTGTTGATTTAGTTCGGTGTAGTACTTCGCTTCTTCGGATATTCAGAAAGAATCTAAAAGCACCAGCGACTGTCGCTGTGAACCCGAGCCTGCTTTGCTCTGCTCCTCAGTAAACAAACATGGGGTGTGAAATCACACTCCAGTTTCATTCGAGAATCTTTGTGAGGAACATTGATCCATTTAAGCCAATGTTCAATGGGCAAAGTAAACCCAAATGGTACTTTTAAAATAATATTTGTCAACGCCAAGAGGGGCCCTCCTTAACAATTAGGGCCTGCAACCCGAGGATGATGTTTACGAGGACTGGGTGCTGAACGATTCCTGGTAGAGAAAAGGGCAACTCAAAATTGCAAAATAATCTAGTGGATTCTTCCGGGAGAACGCGAATTTACCTGAACGAAGACACGGAATTCGCCTCCAAAAACCGGTGTGGCAACCCTAAGCAGGATTTCAATAATAACTTTCGATACTAATCCAGCGCTTTCGAAGATTGGAAATTCAATAGATCAAAAAAATCGATTTCATATTGGCAAAATTTGAAGACAACCTCATGACTTCTAAACAAACCATTTAATTGTTTAACCCTTACAAGGCTGATCATATTTTTGTTTCGGTTATGGGCATTTTAACGTTAAGGTCATTCGCTTCTTCATTCTGGTTAGGAATTTTCCTATAAAAAATCTCTATTCCTGTGTGCGAGGTTGGGATTCGAACCCAGGTGAGCTGCGTACATGACATTCAATGTACAAATTTCGCTATGCCCGCTTGAGTCTGATCTTGTTTCGATGCGAGAATCAGGTTGGTATAAACATAGTTGATACCAAATGTGCAGTATTTTAGAATTTTCGCTATTCTAGTTACCTCATACACAACATATTGAATTTTTAATTGCATTCTCAAATAAATTTTTGTCGAAAAAGTATTTGTCAAATTTTAGTTTCTGGTAAAAATCCGGGCCCCCTTCAGAACTCCGGGCCCGGGGGGAAATATACCGGTCCCCCCCCCCTCTCGGTGGCCCTGGGCATGATTGATTATTTTGGCCCCTTCTGCTTTTGGCATTAGTTAGCCCTCATTGAATTGAAAAAATGAAAATGTTCGTCGACCCTCGGTGGATTATTTTCAAACAAGTCTTAAATTAAAGGTAAAAAGTTCTGCTATCGAATATCGAAAGATTCAGCGATGCTTATTTTTTTTGTAATAAGGTCATTTTATATACACACCGTGAGGTTATAGTAGGTGGGCTTTTCTTAGCTGCTTCTGCACAAAGTTTTCCGTGGTGTAGTGTCTTTTTCAAGAATTTGCGCATAGGAATCTACCACGGGTGCATAGAGCGAGTAAAGGCGCTTTAACCTAGGCTTAATGAGCCAGGGCAAGGTGTAAATACCTCTGTCCCATCCCGAAGGACCAACCTTCTTAGCAAAGTCACTCCCAACGTTTTATCCTAACCCCCTATAAACTGAAACGGTCGGTACGGTTGTCCTCGTTTCTTCCTCATTCAAGTTTCAAAACGATTCGTTGGTTGAATTGGTCATTAAATGAATAATTCAATTTCCGTATAATATTGAAACATCTTCAAACCGAACTCTGCACAGTAGGCCTGGCCGTTTTAATATTTGCGACATATTATAATATGCTTCAAATATTAATGTCGACAAGAAAAACACTAAAGAATATCTGCAGTGTTTTCCAGGATGCTTTTCAATATTGGCTGTGTAAGGGTTAGAATAGAATAGAATAGAATAGGAATCTACCACGGGTGCATAACCAGTAGACTGGCAACAATATTGACTTTTTTTCGGAATACTGCTAATTCGAATGGTAATTGGTAATGATAATCACATGCAAAATATGAAATTTTTCCGATAGCTCTAGTTCACCCACAAGAGGTTTTTAATTTCTATAGTAATATATATGGATACTTGGAAATAAAAATTTAAATTCCAATAAAAAAAATTCACAGTAACTCTGCGTACCTCAAAACTTACGGTCGCGTAGATTATTTTATAACAAATAGCTTTGTTGAAGATCGCATATTGATTGGAGGTTCCCCTAAAAAGTTATTTAACTTTAAAGACTAACCAATTTTTTTGAAATTGCCTATTCTAAGCATGTGCGAGAAAGAGAGACAGCACATAACTTTATATACGAATATCTTTTTATTGCAAAATCGGATCAATTTGCAGTCTTCGGCAGTGTTGATCATTACACCTTAAGCTATACATCTGCAGATTTTGGGATGCACAAAATGATATCGGAATTTTGTACTGAATTTATTGTTTCAATTGCTTGTTTTTCATATATTTTCACATACAAACTTGAAAACTTTTGTGAGTGAATTAGAGTTTTCGAAAAAAGCTCATATTTGACAAATGGTATGTGAATCCAATAACCAGTGTTCCGAAAAAAAAGTCAAAATTGTTGCTGGTCTAACAGCCAGTGTTGTATGATGAAACGTCCCATTTTCGTTTGATTCGCATAAAACGGTTACGTATGAAGGAGTTGGTTTGTACGGAAGCATTCTCACCACAAGAACAACGTTGGGGACATCCGGGAAAATGCAAAGTTTCAGCTGTTATGGAAGCCACTTCTCCGTATCTTGACATAAATTTGTTAATCTCGATGTCAGGAGTGTGTAAAGATAGTTCATGTAAGTGCATCTCTCTAAATCCCTTGTATATATATACTGGGATGGTGTTATTAACGTGGCAGCTTTCGTTGGTGTGCTGCTCGTTGTTCCACGAAACAAACGACTTCTTTATGTTTGATATAGTGCATTTGTAGGACGTTAACTTCTCTCGGATTGAGCACAATCTACACGTTTAGTAATTGTTTCACTTCCCGAGTAGCTGGTTTTACAGAACAATTCCAAAAATCAATAGCAACACAATTCGTCTGCTGTCGTTTTTGCTGTGTATCTATAGCGGAACGATTTTTAGTTTTTACTCTGAACGAGATGTGAAGGTAGATTGACCTTAATTAACTGGTGATTAAAATGAATAATTTTTACATTTTCGTATTTTTATAGCACGCGCAAGGAATTCTTCCCCTAAAAATGCCTTGTGTTGAGATAGAACGGTGATTTGGGGCCTCGCCAAAGATGCGTGTGATGTCTATAAGAACCCCCTTTTATAATATGCGAAATAAAGAAATCAAATCGGTTCATTTAATCCAACAGCAGCAGTACTTAGCTTGCAACCATTGTACTCCAAGTTGTTTGATTTGCGTCTGATAACTGCGTTCTGTGTCTATTTTGTTGTCCGGTCCTAAATATTCTCATAGCATATCAAAACCGGCTCCTAAGTTAGACATATCACATTATTTATTAATAAAACCTGCATAAAATCTATGATTACAAACGGATTTTTTGGATTCAATATGATAAACTTATGTAAATTAAAAATCTTTTTGCCTTTCTCATATAAAGAAAGGCTATACAATCACTGTAAAAATCGACTTTTTAACTGAGGCCCGGAGGGACGAGTGTCATACACCATTCGAATCAGTTCGTCGAGATCGGCAAATGTCTGTGTGTGTATGTATGTGTGTGTGTGTATGTGTGTGTGTCATTTAAACTCACACAATTTTCTCAGAGATGGCTGAACCGATTTTCGCAAACTTAGTTTCATATGAAAGGTATAACGCTCCCATAAGCTGCTATTGAATTTTTAGTTGATCCGACTTCCGGTTCCGGAGTTACAGGTTGAAGAGTGCGGTCACACAGCAAATTCCCATATAAACTGGTACCACCATGATGTTCAAATGATGTAAAACATATTAAAATTGATGTAACATTACTCTAGTTTGCGGGTCTGGATCACTAATGATCAATCAAAGCAGCTTTGACCACATTGGCCACCTATGACAGTTCATGACGCCCCCGGGGAACCCGCCAAGTTCCTAAGCTAATATCACACCCATTCCCCAACGAATTCTCTACCGATTTTTACAAACTTGATTTCAAATGAAAGATGCAGTAATACCATTGACAGCTGCTGAATTTCATTCTGTTCTGACTCTTGCTTCCGGAGTTACAGGGGTGTTAGTAAGGATACACTGGAATTTCCCATATAAATCGGTACAATCGTAATACCTCAGAGGCTAAAAACTATTGAAATGGTCACCAAATTACTTCTAATCGCAGATCTAGATCACTGATTGCCAATCAAACATTCTTTGAATATATTGTCCACTATCGACGATTCCGGAAGTCCGGAATTCCGGGCATATTCCACAAATAAAGTCACATCGGTTCTACGGTGATGACTGAACCGATTTTCTCAAACCAAGTCTCAAATGGAAGGCAAAATATGCAGCTGAGTATTGCATCAGAGCCCCTCAGCCCCCCCCCCCCCCCTTGCCTTGCCCTTACATCTCCCTCCTTCATCACTACCGTCCCCTTGGACCACCCTCACGCCCGCATTTCCTTCATCCACCCCGTATACCAAAATAAGATGAAGGATTTCTGACGCATCCTCCACTCCCACTCTACTAACCCTCCATTCCCTCCACTTTTAAACACATTCCACCAACATTTCAAAATATAATCACATGAAGATAACATTGAACTCATGCTGATTGAGCTAATTAAATACTATTCTTTTGCCTTTCTCATATAGAAAGGTTACGCAATTGCTCCAAAAACCGACTTTCCAACGGAGGCCCGGAGGGCCGAGTCTCATATAACATTCGACTCAGTTCGCCGAGATCGCAAAATATCTGTGTGTATGTATGTATGTATGTATGTATGTATGTATGTATGTATGTATGTATGTATGTATGTATGTATGTATGTATGTATGTATGTATGTATGTATGTATGTATGTATGTATGTATGTGTGTATGTATGTATGTATGTGTGTGTATGTGTGTGTGTATGTGACCAAAAATGTCACTCATTTTTCTCAGAGATGGCTGAACCGATTTTGACAAACTTAGTCTCAAATGAAAGGTGCAACGTTCCCATAGGCTGCTATTGAATTTCTAATGGATCCGACTTCCGGTTCCGGAATTACAGGGTGATGAGTACGAACACGCAGAAAATGTCGATTTTAATAAATTCTGCAATGAATGTATAAAGGTGAATTTTTTCCAAAATATGACCACAATTGCTTCGATTTGTAGTATTAGGTCACTAACATCCATTCAAAGTCTATTTGGCCACATTGGCCACCATCCTCGGTTCCGGAAGCCCCGGCGGAAGTATCTAAATTCAGAATAACATTCACATCGGTTTCTCGGAGATGGCTAGACCGATTCGGCTAAACTTGGCCTCAAATGAAAGGTATTGCGTCCCCGTAAATGGCTATTTAATTTCATCCCGATCCGACTTCCGGTTCCGGAGTTACAGGCTGTGGCGTGCGATCACATAGCAAATTGTGATTCAAACCTATACTCCGATGGAAGCAAAAAAGGTAAAAATTTCGCTAAAATGTCTCTCAAACAACTTAAATTTGCTGTTCTAGGTCACCGACGGCCAACCAAACTTTCGTTGACTACATTGACCGCCATAGATGGTTCCGGAAGTGCCCGGGAAAAGCGGCCATCTTTCAAAATTTACGAACTCACATCAGTTTCCCGGAAATGGTTTGGCCGATTTTCACAAACTTAGTCCCAAATGATAGCTATAATATCCCCACAGATGTCTATAAAATTTCGTACGGATCGCTTATATTGGTCCGGAAATATAGACTAAATCGTCCGGTCACATATGAAATTCCCATATAAGTCGGAACTCTATTTTTTTTTTCAAAGGGGGGACCCATGAAATTTCAGAAATCGAATTCGTATTTTTGATGCCAAACATCTTTAAAATGCATGAAACGTCGAGATTTTTTTTTTATCAAAATCGACTTTTTGGGACTTTGCCGATTTCGCACCTTTTTTCAGTTCAATATTGGCTGTTTTTTCTTTTTCAAAATTTTAGAACTCGAATAATGATTTATTTTCCTGAATATAGTTGTCATGTGATGTATAATAATAAAATGTAATATATGCATTTAAAAGTTTTTAATGAATATAAACAACGCACACATTCTCGTGATTCATGATTGAGAAAGGCACAATTGCACCGCTAGGTGGATTAAAATAGGTTTTTATTTAATAATTTTAATAATTTCGAGCTGCATCTGCTACCTTCTCATTTTGCTTACAACAAAAACTAAAAACTGCTCCACTGCTACCAGCAAATATATCAACCCACTATGTCGAAAAAAATGAGTGATGATTACAAGCAGAAAGTGGTCTATTGTGGTCAAACTGAATTCCTTTTTAATTTTCGAGACGTTTCTTAAGATCTATTGTTATGAAAGCTAAAGATGGCCAATGTTTACACCCTACAATAGCACCATGTTATAAATAGTGTCCTGATTATGTTCCAAACCCTTAATCTAGCAGAGGCGTTTGTTTCGCGAAATAAATATATCCGCTTACTATTAAAATAAAAATTCTAAATCCCTCCGGGGGTTGGAAGTATTATTCCTACTATTGTAGCACCTGCAGATCAATCAGCATCCTTCCGGGGGTGCAGAATGCTCTGTTTCAATTGTTCTGTGTCCTTAACCCTAACCTTACCTCTTCTCCAATCCTTCCCATCAGGGAAATGATGAAAAGACGATTCATGGGAAGACACAAATCTCCGATCAACATGGGGAACGTGCCATTTGAGTCAGACGCTACTGATTTCTGATTCCTGAGTACCCGCAAATTGAAAAACTTGTAATAATTGTATCCGATTTGGATACCACGGAATAAGAAGCTGTCGAAATTCACCTGTCTGGCACACTATCTGTGGATGTGGCAATATTAGTCAACCGGAGACTAATAGAAATCACAGACTCACGAGTTTCCCATCGCTTAATAGGTACGAAGTCATGCTGAACTAGAGGGCTTAGGTTTAAATGGGCCCGGCAGTAATACAAGTCTTGCGGCCCGATGCGGCTCTCGGCGGCCCTGCCCATATGCTAATTGAAATGAAATGCAGCAGTTCATTCCCAGTTGATGCAATCGGTGTCACTTTTAATATGTAGTGTATCTGGGATCAGAATATATTGGCTCGAATAGCACGTTCCCCGTATGTAGTCGTGGATTTGTGCCTTGTCATGTCTTCTCATCATTTATCGTATCGTAAGGAAAGAAGGAAGAGGGAGGAAGTATATTTGAAAGGGTGCAAGGCCAGCGGATGGTGTGGATAGAATGGGTAGTACTACCCACTCGAAAATAACCTAGGGAGGAATTTCCGAGTTGAAGTTTGGAACAAACCAAAACCTGAGACTAACCAAGTATGTGTTTCGCGCACAATATACATGCCTCTGAATTTCTCGATGTACAACAGTTTCATATTTTTTTCACAGATTTAATCTTGTTTGCCTTACAATTTAGATAACTTGATAATATGGGATAATAATAAGGATTTGTTGGAATTTTGAAATTATCTTTTATATTAATACTAAGAGGAATACATTTTGGCATATCCACATCTTAAAACAAGGAATTCAGATCGCTGTACAAAAAATGTTAATGCAACTCTACTCAGAGTAAAGGAAGTAGCTAGAAATAGTTTTAAAGACTAGATATACATACAATTTTTAAACAAGAACTATTATTTGACTGAAAATTCAAACAACGACACTATTAGACAAAAGACATAGTGGGTTTGTTTCCACCATCAAAGTAGCAGCGACCGTATCAGGTAAAGTGAACACAGGGTGGACAACAATGACAGCGAAAAGAAGAAATTTAACTTTCAACTTTTTGGCAAACGGAAGATAACTGTCACCACATCATGGACCGGATCGTCGACTGGCCTCCTTGGATCCGCTGGGAACTCTTTTGAGATCATATTTATAGATAGTTGTTAGCATATCAAACGAAATAGAAGAGTTGCCGTAAACCGGGGTGACTTTGATCACTCGAAACTTTGTTCGTAGATCGCTTATTAAGCCAGAATAGTCTACCGAATCATTTTAATTTGGAATTATTTTTACTCTAAACTTATAAAATACTGATTTGTTTTACTTTTTGAGTATATTGTTCGATTTTTGGGTACAAGAACTACAAAAAACCGAAATTTTGCTTTATCTTATTTTTACGAAGCTTCGTAAAGTGTCTATTTTTTATAAAACAAATAAATCACGAATTTGAGCAAGAGTAATGAATTACAAGCGAGTTTTTATTTTCCTTTTGAGTGGAATGTGCCAAATTTACTTTTAAGAGTTCGCTTATTTTAAAAACAATTTTTGTGAAATTAGTTGGCAATTATTTCAAATGATTTCATACTAAAATTCGCAACATTTTTTATTGTTCAATATTCCAACGTCTAAAAATGGATGAAAATTTTTGTACATTGATAAAGCACTGAAATAACACAAATTTTTCTGTTTTAAAGGTTTTCAGAATCCTTTACTCTAGTTGGACACAAATTATTCGAATTTTGTTCACTTACTGTATATTGAAATACTTTGTATAATACCAAATAACATCTATTTAACAATGAGTGTTAGTTGAACAATGAGAATTAGTTTAAAACAAACATTTGAATGAAAAATATTGACATAAATAACTTAATGTGAGTGAACATGCAGGTTATCAAAGTCACCCTGGAATACGAAAATGGACTTAAACTTGAAATCATTTTTGGAAAAATAGCTGTAAGCGGACAATTTTAGGTAAAACCATCCAATCTTGTCCTCCATACATCAGTACATGGTTTAAAAATATTGAACTTGAAAAAAATGTGTTGCGTCTAAAAATATGTAATGATTACTTCGAAAAATGATCATTGTCACCCCGGTTTACGGTAACTGAATTTGGATATCCATCGTGTTTAAAAATATGTATATGTGAGACATATAGGAGAGATCGATAATAGCCAGCACATCTCGGACTGGAACAGGGCCGAAAGGACTCGTTTAACGGAGATCTGACGCTGGAACACTAGGCACACGACCAGACAACATGCTTAATGTCGCGATAACCGTCACCACTAGCTCAGCGATCGCTCTCCACGACCCCAACACGCTGGATATGCGCATTCAACGTATAATGATTGGATGTGGCCCGAGATATCACCCGAAGGAAGTTACGATCTTCATCCATACCCTTAATCCAAGGTTTGTTGTTACCTTTGGGATTCTTAAAATTCCATTGTTCCACGAAATTTGTCAATTTCAGGGTGTCTTCTGACAAGAAATACTGAAAAACTCGTTGAAACTACGCGATCTTTTATAAATATCCCCTTCTAATGCCTAATATTTGCAGCTGGTAATCTAGAATGATTTTTTCAGATAAAGCACTCGTGTTTTCCCCTGGAAATACAAGGAGTGCTTTCCATGCTCCATCGAACGGAGAAACTTCTTGAAACTGTAACGATGTGGGTATGGTCGTGGATGGTTAAATATAAACCATCACTTTGGTGGGGAGAATGTTTGCAGCACAGCTTGTTTTATAAGCGCCCTCACCACTACTGTCATAATAATTAGCTTAGCATAGAAGCGAAGACTACATGTCAAGAAAACTGACATCTCTTTCCTTCTTCCCTGTGAATGAAAAGCGTTTGAGTTTACAGCGGCTCTGTTGTACGAAGATAGGAAGCTCAACGTAAAAGTAAATATGTGTGCGTGCATCACTATGGAAAGTACTACCTTTACCAGGAAGAGGTGCTGCTGTTCCTGTCTCAAGATTCTGGACAAAGTTGCCAGTCTTCTTGAAACGTAGTCTTCGATAGAAGCGATGCGTAGCTGTCATAGTCTGACGAACGTTACATCCCTAGTAACAATTAAGGTTTTAGGATAGTTTTATAGTCACTCACAAAACTTAGATTGTACTTGTAGCGTGCTATAAATCTTCAATTATTACTTGGGATGCATTAAATTACTAAGCGCAAGCATCTTTGCTGTCAGATAAATTTGTGTGTTTAACAAACAATTATATACAGTATCGCGAAACGTCGATTGCTTGAATGTAGATCTACATGGAATGCTGCTACCGACGAAAAAGTATTATTGGTTTCGAAAAATTGTTTCTCTCCTCAATCCGCCAACGAACCGGTGCCAATAAACACGCCTTTCTCATATAGAATGGTTATGCAATCACTCTGAAAACCGTCAAGCTAATCCCGGACCAACTTACATATGGTTTTTGGAGTTTAGGCGTGCACGGAGAGGGGTCTCCCCCTTTCTCTGAATCACAATTAAACCCCTATAAGATAACCCCTCATTACACCCCCCACAGATCAACACCCTATCCATCCATCGTAACGCCACCCCCCCCCCCCCTCCTCCCCTCAACCACATCATCTTTATACCACCACTATATCACAAGGCATACCAAATTAATCTGGGGAGTGGTTCGTGAGTGAGTTTTTCACCCTCCTCACACACCCATCACCGCATGTCAAAATTAGTTAACAGAAAGACTACGGTTTTTTAAACGGAATCCGCGTAAAAAAACCTCGAAATAACCCGCGCAAAAAAACGCGTTAAAACGTGACTGTATATTGATAGATTGGAGAAATGAGATAGGCACAATTGCACCGCTAGGTGGATTAAAACATGTTTTTCAGCTTTAATCATTCATTTGCATTTCTAACGTCGCATATTTTCGAAAAAAAAAATCGGGCGACCCGACGTTCAAAAAGGCCTTATAGGACCTTCTCGCATACAATTCTGAGTACGCTCTGCCCACCACGGATTGAGAAACCGTCCATGGTTGTTCGCACCGGGTACTCGTTTCGTTTGACCTTTAATCGCAGTGTAGAGAATCAAGCCAATCAAAACCATGCATTCTTCCACTGGAGGAATTTCTCGTTTTGATTCGATTGTTTCGGATATAGCTTTCCATGAATGGGTGCACTAATTGTAGCGAGTCGAGTACAGTGAAAAATCTAACGCGCTTGGTTGCGCTGCTGGTGAAATTGGAATTCGTGTCATATCCACCGTATTCAAGATATTGAAGTTGTCGCGAATTGGAGTCTTCTAAAACTAGCTGAGGTGCCACGTCAATAAGTTTTTGTCTTTGATTCGAGCTTGACAAGCGGCAACTTCAAAGGTTAATCCGATTGAAATAGTAGCACATTTTAATCCACAAAAACATTTTGAGTTCAATTTTCTCCCTCAAAATTTATATGCGGGATATATCGAGAGTTCCTGCGGAGTCTCTCCAAAATAGCAAAACTTTTCATGATTCTCTCCGCATGTTCCAAACCGTGCCTTATTTCCACAATGGGTTGCTCTATGGGCGCATTGTTTGAAACGACAGCAATTCATGCCCCGCGACTCAAAACAGCAAGCAGGTAGACGAGCCCCGTTTAAAAGAACAAAATTTGGAAGAGCAGATCCGGCGAAAGGCTCGAAATGAGGCTAATGGAAAATAAGTTTTTTTTTCTTGTACTCCTAGATTTTTGCTTAATACAATTGCCGTGCATATCTCGGACTGAAGCAAAGGGTTCTAGAAGGAGCCATAATTCGTAACTAAGGCCTCTGTCGAAGACTACACCATTAACCTCTACTTCCCTGGTGGGTACGTAGACAAAATACTTCTTCGTGCACAACCGAGTGTTGTTTAGTTAGATGATGTTAAGTGGTTTATCGTTGGTCCGGAACATCCAGGGGCCGGTTGTATTAGATGGATACAATTAATCAAATCGACCTCCGTTGAGCCTACAGGGAACACCGGTCTCTTCGGAGATACCTTTCCATTAATCAATACTTTCATGCGGGCCAGTATCCGCGAAAAGTAGGTTTTATCGGGGTGACCGAAAACTAATGCAACTAAACTTAAAAGAATGGAGTAATTGGTACTTAGTTGTGCAACATTTGAAGTGGCAATAATCAACAAATACATTTTCGCTGAGCCGTCGGTCATACAGCCCTTATACAAAGGGTTTTTCCAAATAGCCACAAGCTGCTATCAGGGAATTTTTCTTTTCACTTACACACGCTATGTCTGAACTTTCGTCACTACGGATAGTAATCACTCCGAATCTTACTTCCCCCTTCGGGAAAAAGCACTGAACGGATGGAAAAAATAACAGCACGCAAGTACTTTAAATAGCTCTTTATCGCTTTGTATAAGTATCTTTAGTGTGTCTCTGAGTTTCGGTTCTTCAAACACGGTGTCGTCTATGTGGACAAAGACGAAAACACAAAATCGCAATTGCGATACTGCTGAGTAGTTGCACGTCAGATGATATGAGGTTAGGATTCACAAAGATCACATGAAAATGACTCCGCGCGCTGAATAATTGCCATGCGCTAATTGAATTTGCAGTGGCCGGTTGAAGCCCTGGACAGTAGGGCATTGCAAAAAACTTTTTTTTAATTCGCAACCCCCCCCCCCTCTCATATTGTGACAAATGTCAAGGTAAGCTCAGATGCCAAATTTCACAAAATTTGTAAAATTGGTAATATGGGAAAATATGGAGGAAAAATATATTAAATGCTATAACTTTTGAAGTAGCAATCAGAAAATTACAATTTATACCGCTTTTTAAAGGAAATAATCTTAGTAATTTAATGGAGATATTTCAGTTTCTAGAAAAATACGGGAAAATGGGGTACTGGTTCATTTTGACCCCAAAATACCCTATTTTTAATAATTTTTCTGCTCCGTGATACAAATCATACACATTTTGCGATTTTTCGGTTTAATGTGAAAAAATCTCAGAAATCGAATGGAACCTTTTTGACATTTGTTCGAATAGGAGAAGTTGGGGTTATCGGGCCTTTTGTCATTCATATTAAATTTTATGTTTTTCGTGCATATATCTCTATTATTCTTCACTCAATTTTAAAAAATTATACCTAGTTGAACGTGGAAAATCCTTAGGAATAAAACAAAAATAGATTCGTTACCGGTAAAATTCAGAAACATCAAATTCTTTGTAATCGTTTAGTACTCCCTTAAGTCTAATATGGTTCTACTATGTTTACGTCGCTTCGTTCGGTTTAGTTTTCGTCTCGTTTCACTATCTTCCGATTAATGGAATTTCATGTGTGATGAAAGCTTCGCTATCTGGTGACAAGGGGCTACATTGCCAGTGAGGAGAATGATGGGTATGGGACCTCGAATTTCCTGAGAACGATGGTTGTCTTTTTAACTTTTTTTGTTAACGATCTATTGAGTCAATTTGTCAACTGTTGTTACGGCATTAAATTAGCAAGGGAAGGTGAAGTATATTTTTCAATATTAAGAGCCATAGTACTCAAGGTAGAGCAAGTAGTTGAAAGAGTTGAAGGAAGTTTAGAAAAGCGTGGAAAAGGTCTTATGAGTAAGCTTAGAGTTTACCGGCAACTGCATAGTACTTTAAACAAAAGGACATAACATAGCATATCGTTGGAAAGGTCGATTCTTCTTTTTTCAAAAACACTAAAAAAATTTAAAATCGGTTGAAAAATGACCGCCTAAAAAAATTTTAGTACCGAATGTTCCGAAAAATCGTTTTTTTTGCTATAAATCAAGATTTTGAGGGTATATTAAATTGATCAAACAGGGTTTGTGTTATATTTGACCAGACCTACAATCTTTATTTTATAACTTCAAAAGTATATTCAGTTTTTTTTTGTAGCACCATGTAATCGGTCATGGAGTCATAGTTCGAAGAAATGAAAAACGCACAATTGCACCGCTAGGTGGATTAAAACAGGTTTTTCGCATGATTTTTCCACTTTGGTCGGCTGAAACAGAATTGGTCGGTGTTAAGTCAGACCGGACCAAGTCGCAAAACATCAAAAAATGAGTTAATGATAGCACTGGATAAAGAATTTCTCCATCTACATTCCACTTTTACCAGATTTGAAATATGAAACAATAAACAAGAATTATGGTAAAAATTATTTTCCAATTATAATGTAAAGGATGCTGCGATTCAAACTTTAAACGCGTTTTTCTCGAAATCAATGCACTGTCACTTAGTCCGGTCTGACCTAACACCGACCAATTGTTAATTATCAAAATATTGCGATTTTGTAGGTTACAGCGCCCAAGAATGTTGTCTTCTTTTAGGCGGGCAAAACCCGAAGTTGATTGTTTGAAAGGTTCAAAAACGAGAATGCCTGCATATTCGAAAAATTTTGTCCCGAGAAAGTCGCAATTTTGGACGCCATTTTTGACACCTTATACTCTAAATTCTAAATTCACTCAGTAATACCATGGTAAAACTACCATAAAACTTAAATAAAACCAATTAGCATTTGGATTGTTACTTGGGCTTCTTCGTTGCTTGAGCGACGCCTTTTTGGGAATAAATCTAACAGTTATTTCTCGCCATGCTTTCGGGGTATACCCGGTAGCAAGACTGGAAAGCATAATCGTTTTCAAGACGTGTTTGAGAATATCAAATCCCTTTTGCAGAAGCACGGGAAAGATTCTATCTTTTTCAGGAGATTTGCATGGAGTAAAGCTGACAACTGCCTTCTTGACCGATGCAGTGGCAACTGAAGTGCATGCTAGCGCCCAAGAGTCCGAATCACCAAAATGAGATCTGTGGAAGGAGGGGTATTCTAAAATTTTGATTTTGATATAAATATTGTGCAATTCAATGGAAATCAATTTTTGTAGTCAACAATTCCAAATTAATGATTTTGATATAAAATTGAAATAAATTTAAAATTTCTAAATAATTAAACCTTGGGAGCAGATTCTCTTCCTGGATCTGCCACTGGTTTTAGTAAATGTTAAAGCTAAAAAATAACGTTTCGATAGTACGTACGCTAAACTAAGCGTATGTCTACGTAGTATCGAGCTATATCTCTATAGTATTATAGTTATAGTCGATTTCTTCATGGTAAAAGGTAGGGTGAAGTGCTTGTGTTCCCTCACAAGTAACAATTCAGGTTTTATGGTACTCTTGAAATCGCTTTTAAAACTTAGATTACCTTTGTAGTGTGTTATAAAACTTTAATTGTCACTTGGGCTTATAACTCTTCGTAGAGCTCATGTACACCATCTATTTAATGTTATCTTTTCAAACGAAATCTGCGAAAAATAAATTTTCAAAATTTGAGCACTACACTTTTCTTATGCGACAAAAATAAAATGATTAAGATCCGTCACGGAATACAAACCCCAAAACTAGCTCATAGCTTTCGATATCTCCGATAGAAAAAAATGAAATTCTACAGAACTCGCCAAAAGTGGAACACTCCTGAAAATGCAATTGCTCTCCAAAGAGGTCACGAGTTGTTATTGTCCATGTCAGAGCATGGTATAAAAAAAAACATCGGAAAATTTCACGTTTGTTATTTTACTACCGCCAGGCCAGATATTGGAGGACATTTGCCTATCGCCAGAGCCTGCCAGCGGCTACAAAATGTCACCTCATTCAGACTCTTTCTGTGCTCGAGCAAAGCCGAAAAATTAAATCGAGTCATTTTCCACCGAAATGGTGATGCTACACAGGGGACCTCAGAGAAGAAAAAATCAACAGCAGCCACTACGCTAGCGAAGAGAGGCACGAAAAAACTAATAGTTCTGTTTTCATATTCATATTTTTGCTGTTTCGCCGGCAGCGAAAAGCCGACAACCGAGTCACGATTGGACCGTAAATAAAATATTTATCTTTTCAGTTTATGCTAATCATTTTTAAATTGCATATTCGTGTCAGTGTTGCTGCAAAAGTTTTAGCGTTCGAAATTTTTTTTCCGGACTGTGTTGCATCTATACGTCCCATCGCGCTTGATATTTATTTCTCCAGCGATGCACGTGTTTCTCAGAGTTGTGGAGCCCTCTGCAGTTTGTGCTCGTTTGTGTCCTTTTTGTGTAACTGCAAACTCAACCATTAGTGATAGTCAGCCACTTGCAGTGAAATCTGTCAGGTGGAACCAGAAGAAGTCACTAATGATGTAAGTAAGGGAATTTTCGTTGCCAGTTTTTTCCATCGCCTAGCCGATATGATGGCAATTAACTGTTATACCATTAGGTTATGGAAGCATTTTTGAATATTTATAATCAATGTGGACGAACTGTTCTATAAGCCCGTATATTGATTAGGTTTTTCCTAATTCTCACTAGCTTACAGCAACGGAGTGAGGCAATTAGCTGTACATTATCGACATTGCTGAACCGCAGCTAGAATAAACGAGGGAGTCAATATATATGGCTACCCTAAATTTTCAAACCGGACGCCTCTAAAAAAAATTAGCGCCTCGAAAAATTTAGATAGGAGAACCGGAGGCAAGCCCGACACCGTGGGTAAACCCGACAGCCAACGACTTTTCCCGGATATCAAATTTTAAATCATACAATAATAACAGGATATCATTAGTACGATTATTTTGAGCATTTCGAGACACATAGATGCCATATACCTAGATTCATCCAACGCACAGAGGAGTAACTGGGGTCGAATCCTGGCCAAAATTATTTTCTGCTGCTATGCCTTAATATGAACTAAAAATAGACAGTAACTAGATTTTGGAACAATTTGGCATATATCCACCTACCAGTTGAAAGGTCTATTTTCTATATCCTTTCGAATACTAGTAATTTCGAGGAGATCTTTGTGAAAACATTTGTTTTTCTAGTTGTATAAACAAATGATCAGTGAAAAAGGGAGAGGGGAAGGGACGACTGTGTAGGTTTTCATAGGCATACATTTTTCCAAACATAGTATTTGGCCCAACAGTATTTCGGTGTACTTCAAATTAGTAAAAATTTCAATATTTTCAAATCGCTTGGAATTTGTGGATCGGACAAGTCCGGAAGAGTTCTTATGTTTTTAGATAGCTAGAATCTTGTATTGTAATTCTGCTTCAGAAACTTTGCCGGATCTCGGCGTTTTTATTCATTCAAGTTTGGAATAAAATGTTTAAAAAACGTATTTTTGAAAGTTAGTGCAATGCACAGTAACACCACTATTTTCAGTTAATTCTAGGCTTAAGTCGTACAAATGGTTGTGTTCAACCACGTTTGTAATAATATTGTCATATTTAATACAGTCATCATCACTAGAAAGCGATATCGCTGAATATATAATGAAAATTATTAAAAAAATTAATAAGAATTTTTGACATACTCCTAATTTTACAACGTTATTCAGTAGGCTTCCAGGTATGTAAAAAAATATAACGAAACTAAAAATCGAGAAAAAAATATTTTGGTTATTGGCCAGGAATTTGTTCCAGTTACTCCTCTGTGCAACGTCACAAAATAAACAAAACATGCGAAAGCAAAGTTGATGCGCACTTGGATGTTATTATTAGTTGAAACATTTGAAGGTTTTAACATCACAAAAGCTTTGAAAATCACCAGTATTTTTGTCGCACATTCTAATCTACTCTCATATCATTATTTATCTGCGTTGAGGATAAGTTTAAGTATTCCAAAACTGTTTATTGGGCATTTAATAAAAATATGTACTGTTTGGGTAAGACCGACAGTTTTAGGAGGGGTAAGATCGACACGCTGTTTAGATGGTTGAGTTCATTTTTGATTCAATGCGAACGACTGGGAGTTGTTTATGGTATTCAATTACACTATTATAATATCATGTTAATATTTGATATACACGGAAACGCTGGTATTTGCATTTATTCCTTGTCAATATTGTCTCAAGCGACTTTCAACGAAATAGGAGTAAAGCACAATTTGTTTCGAAGCGCCATCTGACGGGTAGATGATGTCCAACCAATAGCACACAAACACGCTCCATAACAATTGTCTACTATGTGTCAGTTTTTACGACAATCGGTTAAGCCGTGTGGGAGTCCATAAAACACATACATGCAAACATTGACTTTTATATTTTTTATATTTATATTATTCATATTGCCGCATAATTTTATAGCTGAGTAACAAACAAAGTACTTAAAACACATATAACGTAATTTAAAAGCTACAGAATGCATCATTATCTGCGATTTTCGGAAAATTATTTTTTCGTTGTACAGGATACAGTTCAAGGCTTTCATTAGGTAAACGTTCAATGTATTATTCTCCCTTGTGCTATTTATTTTAAGGACGAGGAATCAGACGATTTGAAATTTACTAGTTTTATTGCAATTGCTGCCTTCACTAAACATAATCATGTCGCATCTCGTTTATTTTTGACTAATTGTTTAGCGTCCATAAAGGGTAAACTACCTATTGTAACATTTACTTTTTATCAGATAGATCAGGAAACCAATACAATAATAAAATGATGGCATTTAAGTTGTGCAACATGCAAAAATATTTTGGCATTGATGCCGAATGAAATTTTTTCGCAACTTGTCATGGAAAGGGCCCTTGTGATGCTTTGGGTGGAGTATTGAAACGAAAGCGAGTTTGCAAGACCAGCAGATTTTGGGATCACAGTCATTCTATAGTTTCAAATCTCAAAATGAACTACATTATTGTCAAACGGTATTCCTTTTCGACGGAAGAAATGTGTTAAATTGTAGCTAATAAAATGCCTTGTGAAAAATAAAACGAATTTAGTTGTAAAAATATTTTACTTGTTTCTCCTCATGTGGATTTCTGATACATAAAAAGGCCGAAACATAAACCTATTTAAAACCAACCGGATTTTTATTGTAGTGGAATTTCTAACCAAAGCTGAGCTATTTTGAACACGAGGGGAGAGCAGGATCTGCAATGGCTGAAAAATGTTCTACGTGGATAACGGACAGCCCCCAGGTTGAAACGAATGTTGCACCCAGCTTTTAAGTAACTCAAGGATTTTGTTAGTCACCGCTGCTGTGACTCGCTGAAGATGTATGGTGAACTACCATGCGG
Source organism: Topomyia yanbarensis (assembly GCF_030247195.1). Taxonomy (NCBI): domain Eukaryota; kingdom Metazoa; phylum Arthropoda; class Insecta; order Diptera; family Culicidae; genus Topomyia; species Topomyia yanbarensis. Next base: position 116,553,888 of record NC_080671.1, read on the forward strand.
TTTCACATCACGTTTCCATGCATGTGGGGTGTATACATAGACTTTTTATTTTCAAAAAAATGTATCTCCGAAATCTCTAGATCTTGCGGCTTAGTTTTTTAATATGTTATGTAGAATGGAATCATCTTTCAAATAAAAATATAAAAGCATGGAGTAGTTGATGCCCCTCGCAGTTAAAATCAAGAAAATCCAATTAAACCGTATTTTGTTCATACAAAACCCAATATTTTCTGAAGTTTGTCATTTTTTCTCAAAAGTACACTTTAACACGTTTCCAACCTATAAACAATGAATATCGGTTCAGCGGTTCAAAAGTTTTGAATTTTTAAAAATTCAACTTTTGAAAAATCATGTTGTTTTACACCAGTCTAGCGTGGAAAGCAACACCCTAATGACAAAATAAAAAAGTATGTAGGGTGATGAGCCTATTTTCGCTATGTTTCTATTATCACCCTCGAAGCCGTTGGTTAGAGCAGCGTCCCCCATCTTTGTTCAACGCATTGAGTCAAAGGGCAGCGCAACAATAGGGGCGATTCGAGTTTTCGTTGCACTCCAACACGAAAATTTCACTGTGTTCAGCGGATTTATGTTATTATCTTGGTTCTTAGGAACGAAGCAAAGCTGTTGATGCCAATTCCATTGATTGTAGGCCGAGTTATTAATGAATTAGTGAAACACTCTCCTTAGTATGGTGAAAATAGGCACTTCACCCTATCTAATATTTTCGGCAAAGAACAATTCTACCAAATATAACAGATTTCTGAGAGATCATATAACTTTTGTTTCATGGAATTGCTGAACATGCATTCTAAGATATTTGGTATAAATAATACGAATCCGTTTTTTAAGTGACATCCTGCAACTTTTTCCAAAAATCGAATTTTCTTTCATGTTATAACGACAGGTTACTATTAGCACAATTATGTGGGCATTTTAGCAGAAATTGCGATCACATTGGTATGTCAAATATCAAAAAAAGAAACAAAACATACGAACGCAACGTTGATGCTCTTCTGGCCGTAAGTTTTTGTTGGTACACTTAATAATTTTAGTCGAACATTAGCCTTTAAAATCACTATTTTTAGTGTGCATTCTTTTATAACATCAACTAGGAGCGTCAGGTTCATAGCCAGGATTTTGTTTCGGGAGGGACTTCAAAATTCTTGCATAAATCTTTAATTCTGATCTGATGAAATTTTGAAAAGTTCCATAAGAAAACAATTCCAAATATAACAAAATAGAAACTAAAATCCCAAATATATGTTTTTTGTCACAAGAAAGGTTATCGTACATTGACGAATTATTGATATTGAGTTTGATTTTTATTATTTATTCACAAGTTACAACTTATTCTCGTTACAACAACGGATATTCAAGAGTTCAAAGTATTTATATGCTAATTGAATATGACAATCCTTGACGGAGCTAGAAAATGCAAGGTATTATAAACTACACGTTTGAAAGGTGTAAGAGACGCTAAATCGAAATGAGTAGAAAAATATTGTTAGACTGCTCGAACTTCTGATTTAGCAGGCGATTTGTAGATGCGCAGAAAGGGTTCACTATTACCAGTTCTATGGCGTCATGTTAACACAATTGTTTGATAAATTCTGTTAAAATGAAATTATTTTCAAACCTGGCCCTGGCCTGGCAAATCAGAGCCCCGGTCAGGAATGATTCTTGATGTTCAATAGGATTAAAATATATATTTCAACCACACCATCAAAATAACTAGCAACTACAAATATGAATTAGCTCAACAATTTCAGCATATCTTGCTTCCCACACATAGACGGGAATACATCGCACTTACTTGCCCTTTCCGGATAAGTAAGGAAAATGTAAGACCAACTTTCTATGACAATTTCGGTTACACTTTCTAAGCCAACTCGTAACTTCGTTAAACGAATATATTGATTATTGACACTAATTTGCTCAATAATTGGTTTGTATTTGAATAAAAGTAATTTGCTCTAATTTTGTTTCTTTCAACTCAAGGTTTTTTGTTACTTTTCCTTTTGCTGGTTTGTCTTCCGTAGGAATAATGTCTGATTTAACTGTATTTTATATCTTGACTCATATTTTATACTTCTTTAGTACTTGGCATAACCAAAAGGGATCATAACAAAAAATAAATCGCGTGTGGAAGTGATTGCTTAAAATCGGCATTCTGTTACACTAATGCCACGGAAATAATTCAGTTTCCATTCCTGTTTTCATATTATTTTTGCAGTTTAATATTAATTGAATTCCCTCTTGCTACGAAACCTTCTTACATGTGTAATTCCAACTATCTAAAAGAATAGTACCTGAGCCAGAAAAAAAACTAAAACGCACGCGGCTATCCGGAGTTGAAGTTGCTTATTTGGCCAATCGTATTAATACGACAAATGTTAAATTTCCTAAATTTTCGGCAGCCGGTTTCCCAGAGCAATTATTTTATGATAACGCTATTGGCACACTTAACTGTCCCTTTCCCGTAATACATGTGGAGATTCAGAGGATTCCTCGGTTTCTAGCAGCGACATGTATCGGACTAACATTTCTTCCCTTCCCAGAAGATCTGTTTTTGGACGTGGCCGTGGCGTCGGTTATGATCAGCATGCAGAGATCAATATAGATTGCACAATGTGGCTCATTATGTTATTCCCAAACATGTTGTTCCAAAGAACGTTTTTCAATCTCAATTGGTTCTGGTCAATAACGGAGTAGCAACCACGGGCGATCTCTTATGCTTATGCTTATGCTTGTGCTATGCTTTAACTCCTTCATGCCCTTGTTGTTTATGAACAACAACATTTTAAACAGCTATAACTTTTGGTTTAGGCAAGATCTGTCCACAAAAATATGTCTGGCTAATTCATGTGACTATTAGCTGTGTTTTGAGCACTAGCAGTTACAAGTATCAGCTCTACAACTGAAGTTATTCCAATTAATCTGACAGGATTCCAATGGAGCAGTGCTGCCAGGGACAGTTTACGTTAACGATGAAAAATTAAATTTTGGTATATCTTCGTTATTTTGCAATATTATTGAAAGCTGATAAAGTCTCTCAATTTAGACTGTCTTCGACTACGTTTTACACGTAATTGGACTATTGTGAAAATTCTACAAAAAATTATAGAGCATTGGAATGTAAAAATTGAGCAGCTTCTACATTGCGATGGAAGCACCTATCTCTATGACAAAAGGTTTACCTTGTTTCATGATCCCAGCGTTTACAAGGAAAAATAACTTTGGAAACCTACATGCACGAGAAAAAAGTTGGGCATGAAAGGGTTAAATTGGGGTTATGCATCATCATTATTAGCAATCGCGTTTTTTTAATTTAAAATATCTACAGCTAGTTAAAAATACACAAACGGCATTGGCTATCGAACCCCCTGTGATATGCCGCCCCCTCATCAGGTTTGCTTCAGCTATTTTTACCACATTAATAAAAATTTATAGCACATTGCGTCTTCAAATTATCAAAACTAGACCACTGACAGTCACATTTCTTCTCGTCGAACGCGGTCGCTATCACTGTCTTTGTGAAACGATTCATGAATCAAAAGCAGACATTGCACAATCTGAAAACATCCTTTTTCATCCAACTGACCCAACGCGTTTGATATCAATTGAACTCTTTTCATCTGGCAGAACCAGTTAGCTGCCCCGCCCCTCTCAATTGTGTTTACATTTCCTGCCGGAGCGGTATATGGAAGATCACTTCTACTAGTATGGTCTTTCCTCTTATGGTTGAATGTTGCTACATTAGTCGTAACTGATATACCTATTTTCCTACCACAAAGCACAACCTCACGGTTGCCGGGAATAAATGCGTGCTGTCACGTATGCTAGTTGCTTTGATTGTTACCCGATAAGAAAATGGTATTAAGCCGGTCTCTACTGTTGAAAATTGTTAAATTACTGTAGCTTCTCTAACGAGATCTGATATATAACTGTTTTATTCGAAAATTGCGAAATTTGGTATAAAGTATTTTGAAGCTAATTTCCCTTATGCTATATTTGTCACTGGCGGAGTAAAGTTCAAAACCACTTTTGCGCGTAAAGGGTACAAAAACTATAACCAAATTAATTATTGGAGAGGCGTTTCGAGTTCCTCACATCAGAACTCAACACTGACTTAGTGACACAACCAGCTTAGTCCTGTCTTTAAGTTACTGTCGGATTCTGATGAAAGGAACTCGAAACGCCTCTCCAATAACTAATTTACATTCCCTTTTAATCGGGAAACCTACATCAGTAAGGCATACGAAGACAACCAAACGAATGTTTCGCTTTGTAATTCTGGGAGCAGTAACCTTCTTTCTAGTGCTCCGTCAAAAAACACGCATTTAATTCATTCTCCGCGTTTGAAATGCTTTGCTTTCTGAACATTTAAGGTATTTAGTATTGCACAGTGGTTCAGAATGTAAAAATAGAAGAAATTGTAGGTTTTACTAAAACTAAAACTACTAACTTCATTATGTCTATAGGAAATACATTAATACATTAACTTTTTAATCATTCAAATTTCTACACACCAAAAAATAATGAAATTTAAACGACATGTAAATCAATACGAATGTAAACATACAACGATTGAATCAAAAATTTGATTGAAAATTACGTTAAAATCAATTGGAGCATCAAACAGCATACAATTTTACACTTTCATTCGTGTAATATTACATGTCATTCATTTAACAGCAGTATTCGAGTAAAAATACATTGAAGTGCATTGGTTTTCCGTTTAAAGAAACTGTAATTTTCAATCCACGTGTAAAATTATAATAAAATTCGTTGAAGAAAGCACGACATGTCGTGTGTATTTGTGGTGAAACTTAATTTTAAATTTTTATTCATGCTCCAAATATGTGCATGAAAATAAACTTAAAATTACAAAATATTTTTTTCTGTGATACCACTTCACTGAAAGTAGTATGGCCTTATGCCATACTACTTTCAGTGAAGTGGTAGAACGACAAAATTTAGAAAAGTTTTCTGAAGACATGTAAACTCTATTCATTATACTGCAAATCAAGGTTTGGGATGTTTCCTTGAAAAACTGTGTTATTCACATAACATTTGCGATATTGAAATAATCTACAGACAACTGTAAGATTGCTTGGGGCGAATTTTTTTATTTAATGGAACCCAGTGTTTCAAAAATCACTCCAATCAGCATGCGTTGAAAAAACCATAGTTTGACAAATCATTAAATTCCATGATTTCATCACTCATGGTTTTTTGGCTCCTGAGGAGTGAAAACCGACAAGGAGTGAAAACAGGTTACTAGATTATAATTGCAGCATACAGTTTAAAAGCCCGAGCTCAATTTAGATTTTCAATTTTCATTTTATCAAGCACAAAAGCAAAACAGATCCTTGGTACAGTTCATGGCGAAAGCTTCTTTTCGATAGACCTCGAAGGAGTGCCATTTTAGCTATAAGTCGATTTACACCAAAATAACGCGCTGAAATTGTAGCGCTTTACATTGAAACGATCGTTCAATAGTGAAAACTGTGCGTGTTTATCATAAAAAGATATGGCAGGCTCACTTCACCCTTTCCGGCGGAGTAAATAAACAAAATTTTCAAATTTGGGGGACACACAATCCACACGTTATACATCTAACACCACTGCACGACCAGAAAGTAACTGTTTTGGCCAGAGTGTGCTCCAAAACAAGCATCGGTCCTTATTTTTTCAAAGAGGGAGAGACCATCGACAACGGACGCTACCGTTAGATTTTGGCGCACTTTGTCCACAAATGCAGAAAAAAGGTCTGAAAAACTTCTATTTTCAATAAGACGCGGCACCTTGCCACATCGCAATCAAGTGCTTGCAGAGCAAATTCCTAGGACGAATTGTCTCAAAAAATGATGATTTGGAATGGCCTCCTCATTCTCCGGATTTAACGGTGCCAGATATTTTTCGGTGGGGTTACTTGAAAAGTAAAGTGTATTCTAGCAAACCTAAGTACCTTGACGAACTCAAAGCTAATATACGAGCTGAAATTGCTGCGATTAAGCCCGATATGCTGTCCAATGTCATGCAAATTGCCTGCAAAAGAGTTGCTTTTTGTGTATCAAATGGGGGTGGTTATATAATCTACGTTGTATAATAAACCTGGTTTAAATGGCATAAAATATCCTAAAAACTTGTTTACTTGTGAAAACGGCTAAAAAATGGCGAAGTTGTTCAATGTTGTAAAAGGATACATCAAGCTGGCGCACCCTGTACCTACTGCTGGGATAATTGAGAAATTAAACACACAAATCTTGAAGACCTGTTAGCAAAGTTTGAAATTAAATTCAGTCTAGGTCTATAAGCGGCGACAGAACAAGAATCACAAACCGGAGTGGACAGGAGGAGCCAAAACCAGGAGTGAAATATAACTGAGCAGAAAATGACGATAACGATTTTTTTTAATTTATCAAAATTGATTTAAAAAAATAACTGCCAAATCTAAAAAGGTAGACCGAAGATATCTTCTGGAAAGATACGCATCTCTTTGGAACGTGCTGAAGCTTCACCTACGATATTTAAGAAGTTATGTTGAATAAAAGTTTTCAAGGGGTCATTCGTAAACTACGGTCTATAACTTCTAGTGTATTGCAAATAGATATTTTTGGTCTTCAGAAAAGATGTTCGAAAAAACATGTTCTTCAACATTTCTGAAGACTCTTGTTTTTCGCACTTTGAAAAAAAAATATAATGAATATCTCACTTCAAGGGGTATCAATCACCATAACTGTATTACCATAATGAAAGTCACGGATCATCATAAAACGCTATTGCTGTACGCTTTACCGTTTTATCCTGAATAATTTTTCACACGACTTTGGCAAAAAAAACCACCGGGCACTGTTAATGTTACTCGATGCGTATAAAATTATTTAGAAGTAATGAAAAATAATTTACGTGACTACAAACAACTATTATAACTATTATAAATTTTCACAATATGTCCAACTCGAATTGATGAATTTCGAGTAAGATCATTCAACAGCCCACAGTCCGCTCTTTTTTCAATTACAATATCGAGTTCTGCTTGCCTTTCGTGAATAATAGCAGAAGAAGATGCACCTTCACTTTCACGAACGGCGAACTTTAATTAAATCCAGCTGACGCCATTTATTCATGTTTTAGCCGATTGAAACGAAGATAAATGCTTGCTGCAAATTACATAGCATTTCATCCGCTGGTGTGATACGTTTACTGAAAGTGAACAAAATTAGAGTTAAGAAACCGTCGGATGCTTGGGCAACGGGATGCACTCATATTGGCGAAGGTTCTAAAATATATCGCGAAGCACTTGAGGCCGATTTCGGCAGGATGACTTGCTGAATAAATTCAAAAATAAAATAAGGCCGTGTGACTGGTATAGTTTGTAATAGGTATTGAAATTTTCATAGGCATACGGACTTTAAGATGAAGTAATATTGAGAACTTCATTAATTGAGAGTTTCAATCTCAATGAAGAAGACAAATATTTTTTAAAACATTGAACATAAAATCTTCAGGAAAAATGCGCGTAAAAATATTTGATGAATAAATAAATAAATAAGTAAACTGCAATCTGATGCGAACTCAAATAAATATAGGTGCTTCAGAAGAGTTTTAATGATGTCTATCTAATTAACAACTAACGTATACTTCTAAATGCGAAAATATACAAACTCTGCTCCTACTACAACTTCTATTAAGCCATCAATGTTGCTGTCCTGTTTGCCTTGCAATCTGTCGAGTTTCACTACAAATTAGCGTTTATTTCCGATCTCGCTGCCTGTCCACAAAATGTTCTCTCTTCCCACTCACTGTAACATGAACATACCAGCAGTACATCACATGCGTATCTACATAAGTATATTATGATTGCAAGTAACGCTTGGTAAAATTCTACATGAACAAATTAAACAAATTTGAAAGTTTCTCCGACAAGAGTCCCATCCGATGTTATCGTCGGTGTCTTGCAAAATATACCAGCAGCAGCCCGATATTGCATCACTTTCATCATCGTCCTCCATACTCTTCACTGCTACCTATCAACTGCCAGCCAGGGTATGGTGATAAAATCCAATCATAAAAGATCAACCAAGTTACAGTATCAGAAAATGAACTTTTCTTCTACTTAACTCTTTTAACTTAGTGCATCTTCTGTTTCCATCCCTTCATAGAGACCGTCCCGCCTTCGGTACGTACTGCCACCAACCGACCTCGATTAACAAGTTTTCCAAGATAACGATGTATACAGTTGAAAACTTTTCCTAGTTTTACTTTCAACAGTTTGATACCATTAATACATATGTAAAGACATCATCAGCTGCCACACAGCGCAGTTGAACCGAAAGCTGCCCTGAAGTTTGTCCGCGGAACCGTTGCTGTCCGTATACCCGAAGCATCCCATCAATCTCGAGAATTTCTTTTCCTCGCATAATCTACGATGCTTCAAACTAGGACGGCTACTGTTTTCGAACAGAGGAAAAAAATTGCTACTGGTACTCCTAATGGTTATGAAAGTTTAATGGGAAATCTTTATCGTTCGTTGGATTCATACGCACTGAGCAGACACTGCTTTGCTTGGCATCTGACCCAACATCTAAGTAATGGTGCGCATAATGCATTCAATGATGATATCGAAATATTACATGAGCCTTGGTTGCATGATGCTTTTAAAGAATTTTTGGCTTTAAAATGTTCAGTGAAATATTAACAACAATTCACCAGAAAAATGGATATTCATTAATTATACAAATTCAGGATTTCTAATATTCAGAAATCTGTCCAAACTAATTTCATGTTCATAATACTTTCGAAATTCGCTCAATAACTTAACTATGCTGTTACGAACATTCAAACTGATCTGATGTTGAACAAAAATTTTTTTATCCATTGTTCCAAATCATTAAGAATATCGTACATTTCTCCAACAACGAGATTATGTCTTCTTTAGAAAGCCATGGATTGCGTTTACCTTTTTGCCCAATTTCCTCACTATGGAACTTATAATACCTATGTGCGATTGCTCTATGCTATAACAATTTCAAGTATTTGATCCTATACTGTAGCAATTCTTACACAAGGGTTAATCTTTTAAGCCAACAAAACAATAGCTAACGCAGACTCCACATTTCGTTTGTGTTTGACGTTATCGGATTAAGGGGAATTTCAATAGGTTAAATCCAGACATTCATTTTTCTACCGGCGGCTTAGTTTCGCTACAAACATGAGAACGATGACCTAGTTGTTATTGTTAGGTTATCAAAATAGCAATTGTATGCCGTATTGAACTCCAACAAATCACCTCCTGCAAACGATTATTGCTCTCCCATTACGTCGACCGTTATCCTCACTCTAATCAATCAATTCGACTAATCAATTAATACCAGCAAAAACATAAAATACTATCTAATTCGGAACGATTATGGTATGTGTGCAAGCAAAACAATATCAATCCATCTTCCGAACAAATTACATTCGGCCATTCCGCACTTCCTTCAACTTTTTCCCATAATCCGGTGGCTGTTTTTCTGGGAACGAATTAATCTCACCAGAGGTATCGCAGCAAACCGATGTGTCAGATAGTTTTTTTTCCTCTTCTGCCAACATTACAGGCAGGCGTTGGAAAAATGATTACTCTGGCCCAGTGGTTTTCCATCCCATGCACCCCTTTTCGAAAGTTCTCAACATTGTGCCCCAATGCTTGGTGAAGTCAAAGAATTCCAATGAAATAATGATTATATGAACAACGTGATCTACAGCAGATTTATCTCTTGTTTGAAAGCGATTTGATTGGTTGGTAGTCATTCGCAGAAGTCTGTCAAAATATAAAAGTGCATTCGTGTTGAAAATCTGGAGTTGCTATCGTGCTTTGAAAAAATGGCGAAAATCTGTGTTTCCACTTTTTCAATAGTACTAAAAAAGTATAAGGATCGTTTGACGTAGGAAATTCGCATCAAAATACCTTGTTAGGCAGGTAGCCAGTTCCTAGCCGCGAACAGAGCTTAAAAAAATTGATATCCCTGTGTGAACTTGAAAGAAATTCAATTCATGCCCACTGCGATGAATGAAATTTTTGGTTCGTTTCCCTCGTCATCCGTTCTCCCGACGCAGCGCATTCAAGTTCGGGCATGAAGCAAAATGAATTTTGTTTTTATGGTAGCTCTGAGAGGGATCATTGAGCAAAAGTGCACCAGATATAGATTAGGCAATTAATTTATGCTCGAAAATGTAGGAGATGCCAACTTCTGCCTTCGAACTGTCCACATAATAACAAATGAATGCTTTGGTTGGTGAACGAATTTATATTTCTTCTGCACTCAAGCATTTGACTGCATGAAATTTCAGTCAGTTGGAAAGTGAATGAATGAGGGAGGCGTTGAATCTGAATGTCGGTTTCGGTGAATGCAAGCATAAATAGGTAGCTGATGTGAATAATCGCCAAACCTGTAGAATCACCCAACACGCTCTACGATATTTTATTAGGTCTTACCTTTACTGGTACCAACGAACGAATGAGGAAATTCGGTTGATCGTTGCTATTGAACTAAATAACACGAGCATAGTAACGGAGACGCATGGTAACATGTTACAATAATAGTGTTGTACTGCAAATGAATGCACGGAACCACACAGCTGATTTTGAAATTTCGTAGCGCTGGCCGCGACCAGAACCGTCAATAGTAAAAATGGCAAAACTAAAAGCCTCTAATACATCTTTTGCTCTTTTTAAAAAAGCACAATGAACAAAATCATTATTTCGACCAGATTGTAAATCTATGTAATCCACTATACTACGAGCACAACGAAATTGGCTAACTCGATTTGTTTTGTTTCGAAGGCCATCAATCCCTGAACTTCGTCCAATTGCCACAAATTAGGTCATGTGAAGCGAAAATATGGAAAGACCAAGGGGTGAGCATGGAATGCAAATGACTATATATTAGACCTCTCAACATTTTGAAAAAGTTTTGAAATATACATGGGTCAGCTCAAATTTTTGTTCTAGGTATGAATTTAAGAACTTTCGCCAAAAATGGCTTAATTTGGACATGATTTAGAGGTGTTTCCAATCAAAAATCGTGTTTTTGCTATGTTTCCATAGGAAGATCACTTACACTCTGATTTGATAGGCCTTACATCCCCACCATCAAAGATTGTTTCTTACACATATCTTAACATGTTTTAACAGGTGAACATAGCTCTAATCGCAATAGAAAATTTGTTAACTGGATTTTTATATAGAAAAGTATATCAAAACCAAGGAAAATTAGTAGTATTTTTTCTTGGTTTTGGTATTCTTTTCTATATAAAAATCCAGTTAACAAATTTTTTATTGCGATTAGAGCTATGTTCACCTGTTAAAACATGTTCAGATATGTGTAAGGAACAACCTTTGATAATATGTGGGCATGTAGGGCCTATCAAATCAGAGTGTAAGTGATCTTCCCATGGAAACATAGCAAAAACACGATTTTTGATTGGAGACACCTCTAAATCATGTCCAAATTAAGCCATTTTTGGCGAAAGTTCTTAAATTCACACCTACAACAAAAATTTGAGCTGACCCATGTATATTTCAAAACTTTTTCAAAATATGGAGAGGTCTACTATATATAATATATGCAATTGGACAAAACCTGATGGATAAGGTGAAACAAAAGTGTCGAAACTTTTATCAAACTCTCTCCAAAAATTAATGTGATATATGTGTATTAGAGTGGCTCGAATATGGCATTTTTCAGCACAGCACTTTTTAAGTTCCTTTGTGGTCCCAAATGCCTGTGCAAAGTTTGGGAGCGGTCGGCTGCTTCCCGGGTTTGCGCATTGCGTTCAAAGTTTGTATGGGATTTTGTATGGGAAAATCAATTATTTTGCATTTACCGTAATAACGATCGTAATTTCTTTCAATATGAAAAACCAGCTTTATAAATCTTTAGTTCAAACCTTGGTTAATAGTTATAACGATTTTAAAACTTATGGTTCAATCCAAATGCAGAAAATTATTATCCCTTCTTACACTGTCAGTACACCATCGACACCAATACTTTAAACTTAAATAAATGAGAATGTAGTCATCGCAGAGACTTGATACCTTTGAATGAAATGTTCAGAATGAATTGCTGAATAACATAAACGTAGTCAGAAAATGAAAAGAACAGGGGGGGAGGCTTGTGTACTCCCCAGTCCCCTTTTTGATAGTTTATTATAACATTGAGAGCCATTTTCAACGCAGGTTTATACCGCCGAATTAAAAATTAATCTTACGTGTTTGAGAGCTACTATTTAAGGGCTCTACTATTATCTCATTTAAAATTATACAACGGTTTATAAGTTTTACATATTTTAAAACTCTATTTCTTACCGTTCAGTGCATATCCTTAGATTCCTTGAAGTCTCGGAATTGTTTCTATTGACGTTTGCGTTTGAGAATCTAGGAACGAAACCAGGATAGTTACTTCAAACAAACGTTTTTTGGTGAAATTGGTTTAGGTTTACGCAAAACAGTGGTGATGCTGGCGAACCAGAAATATACTTCAGGTTAGAACCCAATGCGATTTCCAAACCATCTGAATTAGTTTTAGCCTCAAGCAAAAACAACACATCAATTAGTAGGTGTAAATCCTAAATATTGTAAACAAAGATTGTAGTATGATTCATATTTGGGTCTAATAGCACAGGGTTACCAACCGTCCTTATTTTAAAGGACATGTCCTTAATTTTGATGATTTGGAAAAGCGTCCTTAGTTTTACTTCAAATGTCCTTAGTTTTAATCTCAATCCATGTTATATTTGAAATTAATTAGATTAAATTCACTCAAGCGAATGAAACATTTTAGTCGCCATTTTAGTTGTTCACTTCCTTATAGTCTTTTGATTTGTTATGTTCAGATTAATGATTCAAAAACATAGATTAATTTTATTGCTTGAAGAAAAGTAACAAACTAATACTTTTCATGTTTCTCATCTTGTTGAGCGCTGACAGAAAAAAAAACGAGTTGTCCTCTAATTCGAACCATCGTATTTTAAACAGCTATCACTTTCTAGCACAGTCGGCAAATATCTTAGTTACTCCATGGACTTGAATCAGTAAGTTCTATGCACAAGGAAAAACTTTGATTTTTGGAAATGAAAATGAAAAAAATAGGATTTATCGTACTAATATCCATATAAATTTCAAATGTAACACGGGATGCTACGACCTAATATTCTGCATAGTTTCTTAGGACCCCAGAAAAACAAAAACGCACTGTTCTAAAATAATATTGGAAATCTTTTCGTAACACCACTCAACCAAACACATTTTAGTCAAAGATGAATAAAATTTGTTAGTCTCGGTCAAAATTTAAGATTTCCTTATTTCGCCTTCAGCCCATTTGGTAACCCTAAATAGCAGATTTCTTCACCCTCGCTTAACGCTTAAGCCAGGTTTAAACGTACTGGTGAACCTGGTTTATAAGCTAAGCAAGGGTGAAGAAATCGGCCCTAAGTACTAGAGAGTACTTAAGCTGCCCCCCCCCCCCTCTTCTTTTCATTTTCTGACTACGTCTATGTTATTCAGCAATTCATTCTGAACATTTCATTCAAAGGTATCAAGTCTCTGCGATGGATATATTTTCATTTATTTCAGTTTTTATTGTCGATGTCGGTGGTGCCTTGGCAGTGTTGGAAAAAATAATAAATTTCTGCATTTGGATTGTTCCACAAGTTTTAAAAACGTTGTAACTATTTTTTGAAAGCTCGTAGCAAGTTACCGTCTTGGACAAAGTTGTTAAGCAAGGTTTGATCTATAGTTTTTTAAAGCTGTTTTTTCATATTGAGGGAAATAGCGATCTTTATTAACGAAAATGCAAAATAATTGATTTCCCCATATAAAATCTCATACAAACTTTGAACGCAATGCGCAAACCCAGGAAGTAACCAACCGCTACCAAATTTTTAACAGGCATTTGAGACCACAAAATGAACTCAAAAAGTGCTGTGCCCGCTAGTTTATATCATTTTGAAGTTTTCCCATACATTCGCGAGCCACTCTAATGTGTGTTGTGCTAAATCCATGTATAAAACTGTTTTACAGATATAGGTATGGATAAATACATGAAATATGACTTGATAGTAAATGTTCTGTGTTCCAATAATTTCGTCTTTGAAATTTATAAATTTTCACTACCGGTTGAGAACCACTGCTATAATGGGTATGACATTTACAAGCACTGCAGCCATGAGAAAAACTGTCGACCATGTATGTACTCATGTAGCTACACGTGAACCGATTGGAAATATGCGGAGCACAAACGAAAAACTAATGTACGTAGGGTGATCTAGACTGTTATGATGTAAATGTTTCCTTTAGAAAGAATCAATAAAAATGGAAAAGAGTTTAAATTTAGTTGCATGAGCGTGTTGTTCTCCGAAGACTGCAGACCGTCCCTATTTTAACATAATTTAGAAAAAAAACAGTCTTTTCAATCGGTGCCAGAATACGACCAAAGATCATTGTACCAGAATTCTTGAGATAATAAGGGAAATGTTGATTGTGAACTTTTTCAATTGAAGCCTCCGACTCAGAGACACTTTTATTAGTAATTACCATGAATATAGTAGTATCCTGCAAATAATGAAATGAAGTATTCCTGTATTTACATATCACCCTAAAATTATGGACGGATATTATATTATATACGGATTTTATTTCCGTGTCTTAGAAATTTTCTACTGCAATGTCCCTTTTAGACACAAGCGAAAATCTTTGACAAAACAATCCAAATATTGCATCAAAATGAAAAAAGACACCCTCTAGTTATCCTTAGTTTTAAGATAGTTGTGAAAATTGTGCCCCTTAGATAAAAATTATTTGCTCCAATAATCTCCGTGCTAAAAATGTCAAACCATATTGCCAAAAAAACTAAATGACTATAAAAGCTATTTCTATAAAATCACCTTTCATTAAAAAAAATCAATATGTAATCCCCTAGTTTTAAGTAATTTAAAATATAAAACAAACCAAATTGGTAAAAAATGAAAGAAAAATCCATCAGCACTGCTAAACCCGTTCGTGCTAAAACAAGATAATCTCATTCTGTTTGTCTACATCTCCTGTGTATTTTTGTTAGCCAAACATTACTGCAAATTAGTCTCACTCATGGTCAAAGCAAATTAGTAGCGGATATAGTAAAGAATGAGCGGGAGATAGAATACCGGAAAGTAATACCACTCGAAGCGATAATACGATGACAGCTCGTCGCTGTTGTGCTATCTTATGGCAAGCGCCATTTAACACATTTCGAGAAAAACGATTTTAAGGTAAGAGATTGAATTTCCAGGGGCGGATCCAAAAAAAATATTTCGGGAGGGGTCCGAAATTTTGATTTTAAAATGAACATTGTACATTCCGTAATACGTAATAAGCTCATGCAATGAATATCAGGTTTGTTGGTCAAATTTGGTTAGGAATGATTTTGGGTGTGAAACTAATATAAAATTTAAACTTATTTGAAATTTCTCAACTAGTAAAAAAATGTCGGAGGGGATCCGGACCCCCTGGACCCTCACCCTGGATCTGCCACTGTGAATATCTTAAAACTTATAAATGGTATAAACAATTCAAAGAAGACAATTGATGCCTCTATCTATACTGTATTGATCTAAATATTACGAAGATCGGTTGACTATGTTGCGAGTTTTTACTATAAATATAAATAAAAAGTCGCACTCACACGTGTCATAGGTGTGTACTGATGATAAAATTTTTGCCAAAAATTCCATATTCCCAGTTTAAAACTTAAACTGCATTTTTCTCACAATTCGTGTATTTTTGTTTTGAAAATGATTATGCCATTGTGTTCCTCAGATAATTTTACACATAAAACATCTTATACATCAAGATAACTTGAGCCAATCCCCAGACAAAGTCATTTGAAGCAAAAAATTAAAATTTTCTCAGCATGTTTCTTGCTGCATCTCAGTAACCAAGCAGAATGTTAAAATTCTGAAAACGACACTTTGTAGATATTTTTAAGACTAGTAAAGTGGCATATCTAACTCAGTGTACCCCAAAATTGTGTTTGTCATGAGATAGTACAACAGCGACGAGCTAGGATGAACGTAAACGATGCGATTGATCGATCGATGGCTATGTTTGCTCACAAGGTGCAAAATGGTGCCAAAATTATTGTCAACAAAAGCGTTAGTACAGCACCTGTGCGATTTCTATTTTTATCACCAAATTATACATACACAAACTGTTTTAATCCTCCTAGTGGTGTTAATTGAGCCTTTCTCTCTTATCCAAACTATGATTACAGGGTAACAAGCCAATATTTACATATAAATTAGACTATGTTTTGAGTTGTTATCATACTTACAATTTACCGTATAGGGGAAAATGAGGCGATATCGCTATGTGAGGCGAGTTGAGCACCACCGTTTTCCAAGAATCTATGACCAATTTTCGATTTTTTTTTGCTTGCACGAATGCTCCGTCAATCACCATTAGATGATGCAATACTTCAATTGCAACAACATAAAACAAATCTTAAATCAAAAAAGTGCAAAAATCTGACGGGATGTCAAAGACTCGAAAATGCTATAAGATTCAAGCTATATGAAATAAGCATTCGCATGACGTATGTGTGCAGTAAAAAAGTCATACATCTCCGTAATATTTAACGTCTTTCTAACTATTTAAAACATAAAAAAATCAACAAAACTTTATAGCTTCCACAAAAAATCTGCAAAAATAGCTCTACAGCATGGGGCAAAATGAGCACCACCCAAACTCCATATGAGTTTATACATTAAATCCCGAAAACTTATCACTAGGTAAACGTTTTATACCTGAAGCTGCTACTACGAAAAATTAATCATATTTACTCTAGAAAATTACTCGAAAGGGTAAAACAAAATAGAAATTTGTATATAATAGCTTCGAAAATGCTGTTAAAAACTATAAGATGAATTTCATTGGCAACTAAATGTCGCTAAATCAATGGAAAATATGATTCTTATTAATTATAAGTGAAATAAATTTTAAATTACGTGATAAAATATAATGTTTTGCGAGATGATAATATTACCCCGTAAGATTGCTCTTAAATTTTTTTACCAAGTCAAAAATCGATCATTACAAACAATAGTTATATTCAAAGTTTTTGAATTTTATTCAGCACGTTTAATAACTGCATGTGAATAATATATTGTATTCTACCAATAGAGAGAAATTTGGGATTGGGGAAGGACATAGCGTAGTTGGTAAATCCATTGCCTTGTACGCAGCTCACCTGGGTTCGAGTCCCAACCCCGCACATTGGGTTAGAGATTTTCCCAGAAAGAAATTTCTCTAACCCGAAAAGAGGCAAATGATCCTAAGGTTGAAACCTCTAAAATAAAAAAATGGGGTTACAGTAGGATTCCGTGTTTGGCAACAATTTTATTTTTTTCAATTGCCAAAACCAGAACCGTGCCAAAAATGGAACCTTATTTTTAAAGTTTGGATTTTCAATTTACGACTTCAAAAATGTTTCAAGGACTTTTAATCATATGTGAAATGAAATGAGATGAAAGAAAAAATAAGCAAATTCAATTTTATTCATGATTTTATCAAATTCAGACGTCGTACGGTGGGGCAAGCTTTCGACGCTCAAACCCCCTACCGCCCTGGGTATATATCCTGGAGGATTAATGTCTTTAGCAAAGCATCTTAGATGAAAATGATCATTATTTTGACAACTTTGGTTTTAATCTGGATAAGTAGAAACTGATCTAGATCAGTTCTATCTTTTGATAGAGGTGTTCTATCAAAAAACTTTCTTCGGCAAAGTTGTTTGTTTTGATATTTCTAACACATGTACTGAATACATTTATACTTTATAACCTATGTAGATAGCGCTACATGACTTTTTAAAAAATACTCGAGAAAATGAATTTTAACATTTGTTTATGAAAAATATATCTAGAAATAAATGTTTTATTCCTATATCTTCGAAAATATACAATAATAAAAATGCTTAAAAGAGTGGTAAATGTTATCATGACATTTTAAGGTTGTTTTCATCAAAAATATTAGAAAAATATGTTCCACAAAATTTGTAATAACCCACGAAGCGGCAGATGACGACAGCTGGAATTTTGTTTGTGACTAGTAAAAAGCTTAAACTTTATAAGCAGGAAGAGAAAAAAGTGGGGCAAGGTGGGCCTTTTGCAGACAAATGAAATAAGGAAAAAAATATAATTCAAGTTAAATAGTTCCTACTTCGCTAGAGAATTTTTGAGTAAACCAAAGTATATGCAAATATTTTCTTGTTTTCGAATTCAAATATAATATTTCGAGCTGAGAATAAATTTATCAAGTAATTTATAAAGTAATCTTATTTAAATCACTGCTGTGTCTAGTCCTTTCTGCAGTTTTCCGCATTGTAGTTCAGTCATAAGGCTGTGCCTATTCTTTGCAAGAAAGTTTTGTCAGTTAGTTGTCAAAATAATGCTCATTTTCATCCAAGATACTTTTCCGAAGACACACATCCTTCAGGATACATACCCAGGGCGCTAGAGGATTTGACCGTCGAAAGTAGCATTCTGCCCACTATGCCGTCCTGTAGAATTCTCACAATCTTCGCGCACTTCTCGAGTGCAATTCCCCTCATTACGAATATGTAAAATAGCATTTAATTCGAATCGCTTTTCTTCGGCCCACTGAACGTCAAAACTTGAACAATTCACTGAATGGTAGTGTTGATTTCGCTCCTGGGGCTGTTATGTCTTCTTTCTGAAAATTATTGAACAATTTTGTTTAAAAAACACAGCTCTTTTAAAAAATTAATAAATTTATTGCTTCTCCATAACTAACACATCGTTGATCTTTCAAATGGAATTGATAGATTGAAAATCGAACTGCAATGCTTTAAGATATTTAGGTTTGAAGAAAACCATTTTTGTAGTAAAAATCACTTGCAACTTGTCCATATTATAGGGGAAAGTCGTCGGTTGCCGGCACTGGTCGGTTGTCGGCACCCCTATGTAGCTTTTGACAGAAACCTGATATGGACATTCTGATAAATATTATTTGTGTTATATATTAGCGCGATCTTTTTGTGCCGATTGCTGAAGCAGACTCAAATATTCTGTTCTACAACCAATATATTTTTTGAACAAGTGAAACTCTACTTAAAAGTTTTTTTTTTGATGACTTGCTTAGTGTTAGAGAAAGAAGAAAATCGATCGAAAAAGTATGCGCATTGAATATTTACGATTTGAATTTATTCTATTTTGTGATTCAACGTTGAATGGCGCCGAAATATTCGCCACAAGTTTTCTTTTGATCAGTTTTCAAAAAGGTTACTAAAATCGGTTGAATGGCACCCAAACATGGTCGGTTGTCGGCACCCAATTTTTTGTGGCAAATGCTCTCAATAACCTAATCAATATGGGTATTTTGGAACGGGCTTTGCGAATAGATACCAGAGATCGATCATTGGCACCATTCTGAAAACCAGGAAGGCGACTTCCGGTCTAGCGTTTTACATTTACATGAAGAAAGCCCACCTGGTCGTGTTTTCACCGCTAGGTAGCACCGTATATACCAGATTGTCACAACCAGATAATTTGGTGGGGGGGGGCTCGGGGTTACCCTGTAGTCCCCCTCCCGTTTTGATTGACTTCTATCTGATCTGTCTGAAGCTTTGGTAAAAAACTGGAGTGCCTGAAACTAACTCAATGGCAGTGAATGCAATCCGTCAGTGCATTAGCAGTGCGTAATATTCGCACTAGTTTTTCACATACACACAGTGGCGTAGCCAGGGGAAGGGGGTTTTGGGGGTTAAAACCCCCCCCCCCAAACCAAAATTAATTGGATTGAAAAAAAATTGATGCTGACGAATTTAATTTAATATTCCACAAAATATTTTTGGAAAAATATTCTCTGATCACTACATTGAGAACTGTGTTTAAAGCGTCATGAGAACTTTTGGAAAATTGTGGGAAGGGGATCATGTAACTTATCTCTTAGCCAAAATCCCACAGTTGTCAAATTACTTCAATGTAAAATAAAATAACTGTCTGAATTATTATGAGCTCATTTTTGGAAAGATGCTTCAAAATATGGATTAGAGGCAATTTTTCGAATGGGAATCTAAATTTATTTATTTATTTATTTATTTTATTTTATTTATTTCAAGTCGTCAATCAGATGTAGACCGGTTTCTTACAATAATTATTAAACTAACTTAACACTAGTTGAAATTTTGGTTTACTTTAAACTGCTGCTTAAGTTTTGTTTTCGACATAGTGAAGTCAATGCTTTCGCAATGTTTGTTGTAAATATTCATCATTTGGTTTAAAGGGCCAAACTTGGCATAATTAGTGCGATGGCGAATTGTACAAAAGATGCTGCGGTTACGTAGTTGTCGAGAAGGAGCATAAAAATTTAGTTTCGATAAAAGTTCGATTGAATCAATACGATGTGATACAATGTCGTTTACAAATGATACCATAGAAAATTCACGACGATCTTTCAAGGTTTGAATGTCAATTAGCATGCACCGTGCTTCATAAGATGGCAAATGTAGTCCAGTCCAACCTAGTTTACGAAGAGCGAACATCAAAAACTGCTTTTGTACTGATTCTATCCGGTTTGCATGCGTTGCTGAAAAAGGCGACCAAACTATACTACAATATTCTAGTGTTGAACGCACATAGGCTACATATAATGTCTTTATTGTGTAGGGATCTTGGAAATTATAGCTAAAGCGTTTAATAAAACCTAGTGTGCTGTTTGCTTTGTTAATTATTGTGTTATAATGATCTATGAATGTTATTTTGGAATCTATAATAACTCCTAGATCTCTTATTCTGTCACACTTTTCTACTTGTTGATTTCCCAATAAGATTCTATTGTTCTGTATATTATTCTTTCTACTCAATGTTATGGAATTACATTTTTTTACATTCAATTTCAGCAGGCTTTTATTACACCATGTATAAAATATATTTACTTCGTTTTGAAATGTCTGAAAGTCTTCACCATTTCTTATTTCTAGAAATAGTTTCATATCATCAGCATATATAAGAACTTTTACATTTTTTAGAATGAAGGAAATGTCGTTAACAAATAAAATAAAGAATAGCGGGCCCAAATGAGACCCTTGAGGGACTCCTGATGTAACTTGAATTGGGATTGATTTTATCCCTTTAAATCTAACAGCTTGTTCACGATTTGTAAGATATGATTGTACCCATGTAAGAAGTCCTGGCTCAAACCCCATTTTTTCTAATTTAAAAAGTAGCATGGGTATGTCGATGCGATCAAATGCTTTGCTAAAATCTGTATAAAGAGCTTCAACGTGGTTTCCGTTATCCATTGCTGTTAATGTGTAGTTAATGAATTCGAGTAGATTTGTACTTGTAGAACGCCCTTTGAAAAAACCATGTTGCACATGGGTAATTCTGTTCTTGATTTGGTGGAATAAATTTTCATTAACAATCGCCTCGAAAATCTTGGGAATGCACGAGATGATAGCTATTCCACGATAGTTACGCACATCGGATTTTTTACCATTTTTAAAAATTGGAACTAGGAAAGAGCTTTTCCATGTTTTAGGAAAACAACCTGATTCTAGAGACATGTTAAAAAGCCAAAATAAAGGAGCGGTTAGTTCTATTGACAAAGTTTTTAAAAACACCGGTGGAACGCCATCAGGTCCAGGGCTTTTAGAGCTATCCAAGTTTTTTAAGGCATCCATGATTGTATGTACTTTTATCTGTTTAATGTTAATATCTCTTGAAAGTTCTGGGAGGAATGAAAAGTATTCACGCTCTCGATCCTTCTCTGAAAATGTAGTGTAAACTTCCTGGAAGAATGTTGCAAAAAGATTGCAGATTTCCTCTGAGTTATCGCCTACCTTTCCATCAAGATGCATTTCTGTTGGGAAATAATCCGATTTTATTTTAGTTTTTACGTAATTAAAGAAGTTTTTTGGGCAAGTTTTTATATTGCGTTCTGTTCTTGCATTGTACTCTTCAAACGCGATATCAATGGCAAGGTTCAATTGATCGCATAGATTTAAATAATTTGTTAAGTTATCTTCGCTGTTGTATTTTTTGTAGATTTTGTGTGCTTTCTGCTTACGATTTTTTAAATTTTTGATTTCTCTATTAAACCAGATGGGATGTTTTGAGTTATAGTGACGCCTTCTTCTTTTCAATGGTATATCTTCGTGAATGACTTCAAATAATATTTTGTAGAATATGTCTACGGCAGCTTCAACATTTTCTTCATTTCTTAAAATCATTTGCCAGTTTATTGCATTAATTTTTTGCCTCAAGCTTTCATAGTTAGCGGACTCGTAATCAAATACCTCCTCAAATTCACTATCACCAGGTCTGTCGTTAACATGCAAGAATATAGAAAACTCAATGGCTGTATGATAAGCTTCATTCTTCCATAAGGGAGTAAGTGATTCCGTTACACAGAAGTCTTCGTCTATATTCGTCATTAATAAATCTAAATAGCAATGTCGCTGATTTCTTATGTGATTTATTTGATTAAGTCCTAAACTGGCAGATTTATCGCAAATGAACTGCAAAGTTTCATTTTCCCCTACAACAGGAAGTAGGATGCTCTCATTATCAGCATCTGGTATG
Source organism: Topomyia yanbarensis (assembly GCF_030247195.1). Classification (NCBI taxonomy): domain Eukaryota; kingdom Metazoa; phylum Arthropoda; class Insecta; order Diptera; family Culicidae; genus Topomyia; species Topomyia yanbarensis. Next base: position 116,576,514 of record NC_080671.1, read on the forward strand.
AAATCAATACCGCGTTGATTGAAATCGCCATATATGTGAACTTTTACGTGCGGGGAAAGACTATTAATAATGCATTCAGCAGCATGATAAAACTTTTCGTAAGTCGTTTTTCGAGCAAAATTTGGAGGAAAATACACCGAAGCGAAAACGTGAGTTTCGTCTTTAACATGTACTTTCACCCACACATGCTCGAATTCTTTTGATTTTATAGTTTTGATAACTTCTGCATTTAGTTTTGCTGAAATCGCAATCAAAGCGCCCCCTCCTGACTTCTTACCAGATACATGACAATCACGGTCATCCCTAAATACATTGTAATTGCTCCCGAAAACTTCTTCACTTCTCACTGTTTCGTCCCAACTAGTCTCAGTTGCTAAAATTACGGAATAATGACAACCTAATATTTTGTTTTGAATCACATTCATCTTAGCTGCACTTTTCATGCGGTTAAAGTTTTGGCAATAGACCAAGATTTCTGTTCTTGACTGAGATTCTCTAGGAGAAGTGTTAGTTGAATGGGAATTAATTAGACCTAGCTCTACCTCTTCTAAATCTTGAATCGCAATATTATTTGTCAATTCATTATTATCTTGCTCTAATGAGCGCGTCGATAGCGGCAAAAACACTGACAGGCGCCAATTCCGGAGGGGTACATAGGTGTGGCAGCAGCTGTTCGATGTGAGGTGCTAGGTTGGTCGGTAGGGCACGGGTTTAAAACATCACCTCTGTGGAATGCAATGGTAGGTCTGAACGAAGTTGAAGGTGGCCTCGAAAAACGTTTCTTTGCCTCAGCCAGTAGCTCTCTATCCAACGGAAGATTGTCGATGTCACGGCGTTTGTTATCGTGGTACGCAAATCTGCTGTGGTTGTAATTACATCCGTTATTTTTGTCGAAAATTGTGTGGTGCTTGTAACCGTGATTCTTGCGACGCTTAGTATTATTATTACTGTTTCGGGTGGTGTCAAGTGCATTAGCGGGCCTCTGTTTATTCCGTTTCTTCTTTATTCTTGCTTTCTCCTCCGCTTTTTGTTGATTGAGACGACGCAATTTACGTGCGTCGTATTCGGACCAATCAGCCTTCCATACCTTAGAGTTGCCAAGGAAACGCCAGCCTGAGTTACTGGCTGCCTCGACGGACATCTCAGCCTCTAAACTAGGGGAGGAATCTGTTGCGGGTGAAGCAGCAGTCTTTTGTTCCAGTGAGTTTACTGCACTAGAAATTTGCTTTAACTCATCGATAATATCATCCGTGAATATTGGGTTTACATAATTCATATTCTGAGCCGAACAGTTGTTAGCCATGTCAGTTATCACGCTGCTGACCTTTTCAATTTCTGAACAAATTTGTTTCAACTCGCGTGTCATATCGGTGGTCAGTTCATTGACATAGGCTGCGATATTGTTTTTCGTAGCTTTCATCGATATGTCGAATAATGATGTTAAGTGATTTTTTGTGGCAACGACATCAGTTTTGCCAGTTTTGTTGGAAGCAGCCAGCTCATTCCACAACTCCGAGGTTTTGGCTATGTGTGCAACCGCGTTATTATGATTAGCTGCAGTTGTTTTAATTTCGCCTTTCAACTCGTTTAAGAGCATTTCGATACATTCAAATCCATCTCGGACATTGAAGTTGCTAAATGTGGATGTGAGTTTGTGATTCGACTCCATAACTAGCTTGTTGAGGTTGATGGCTTCTTGTTGTTGTCTGTACAGTTTATCGAAATTTGAATAGGTTGATTGCATATAAAACATAAGCTTGTTTACCGAAAACTTGCATACATTTCAACATTTGCTGAAAATGTATTTTTTTTAGATTGTGTAGAGTTTAGACAACAATTCAATATAGTTAACAACAAGAATAACATTTCAGAAACTAGTTGAAAGCTGATGTAATTTTGTCTCTAGCAGGTCAGGATCGGTTTTATGAGCATTGGATTTTTGTTGTATTATCAACTATATGAATAACCTCTTAGCAGGATACAATGAATGGCGTACTAAAATTTGGTGTGCTACGTACTAGTACTGCAAGTTGTGAGGTTGACTAATGAAGAAAAGTAAAATAATGCTCGATAAATTTTTAACGGTCACGATCACATTCATTCGAAGCTGCCAAATTTCGACGTTAAGTAACATTGAAGAATTTCAAAACGTAAAACTGTTCATCTGCGGATAGAATAATTTTGACGGTTAATCCTCCTAGAAGTAATTATAGACAAGAATTACTCTTCAAGCAAATTTGAGTCGAGACTTAATGTCTCCAGCAAAGTTTTCGGAAGTGCTATTTCAAACAACTTTGTCAAAGACATAAATATCCCACATATTCAGAGTATCGAAATATAGTAGTAGAAAACCTTTACAACAAGCTATTCTGAAATTACTGTATTTGATAAATCACTTCTGCGGTAATTAAATAATAAATTCACATTGCGTTCAAGGTGCCTTTGAAGCTTACAAAAAATAAGGGAACGGGGTTTAAAACAAATAATTCCCAGGGATTAAAAGGACTCAAAAACACAAAGAATGATTCCATTTTCAGGAGCTAGCATCAATTCGGCGCTGGCTTAGTCCGCCCACCAAGTTAGTGTCAGATTCTGATGAGATGAAGTCGAAACGCAAGTTTCAGTTCCATCCATCCATAATTTAGTTATAGGTTTTGTGTTCTCAACTCGCAATGATTGTTTCAAACAATTTTATCCGTAGCGCATAAAAAAATAGTTTTCACCTAATTTTTCTTCACTAAGGAGAAATATAGCAGGCTCAGTCCATTTGAATCCCTATATGTTGAATTCATGTAGCCTTCATATTTTCAACAAAATTGTTTGAAATGACATTATCAAAAACTTTGCTGAAGGCACCATGTCTCTTAATATTTTTGAAAAATTAATTCACCATAATTACCTCTATGAGAATTAATCACTAAAATTTCTATATCAAAGTAGGCGCTGTTTTATGTTGATAACTTCCCGAAGTTGTCAAACCTTCAAAGTCTAGGATTATTATATTAGGTGATCTTGAACGTTGAAAATTTTTTAGATCATTTATCCCACTTTAAAAGATCGCAATTTTTGACTTCATTGACATTTTATACAAGAAAATAATCTATAGAGGTTTGGAAACTGTTCCATGTTGATCCTTCTTGTTTGTAGACTGGAATGACATCTGTTAGACTACTTATGTTTTTGAGTTTTCAATAATTTATCAAACTCATATTAAATTTTAGCATTTTTTTCAAAAAATTTGTGATTCTCATCAAAACCCCCTCCAAACCAAATTTCTGGCTACGCCACTGCATACACATATTGTGGTTCTGATGAAGAATGATGTTCATAATGCCTTTGATGGATATTGAACTGAATAAATTTCCTTTTCCCTTTGAATCGTGATGATCATCATTCATATTTTTCCATTTTTAGTAAATTTAGACCACATTTTTCAAAATGGTAAACAGTTATCATTTTACTAAATTGTTAATACCTTTTTTAAGTTGACAAATGAAATTAAATTCTTCGATAAGTTATTAGCTAAGGCCTCTAGCTATCTATTGGTATGCTTATTCCCATATATTGTTTAATTGGAGTAATGTTGTGAAAAAAAAGCAAAGGTGTTCCGACAACCGAATACATTCCCTACACTTATTGTAATGATTAAATAAAACACGTAACCCTTAAATACATAACACTGTTTTAAAACAACATTGCGAAAAACATCTCAAAATTATCACAGTAATGTATTGAAGCTATGAGAAAATTTTCACAATATTAAAAAAATTGATTTGCGCCTTTGAGGGTTAATATGACTCCCATGTTTGGAAATGATGTCAAATGTGATATAAATTGATACAAAAAAATATCTTTTGCACATTTCTAAAAGACTTGTTATGACCAACAAAAATGTTGCCAAAAACGGAACCGATTTGTTGCCAAAATCGGAGTGTGCCAAAAAGGGAGCATGCCAAAAACGGAATCTTACTGTATTGGTTTGTTTTGCTGCAGATATTCAGGGGCTCATATTGCCTCACTTTCCCCTACGTGAAGTTGTTGTTGAATCCACGAAATTGATAAATTCATACTTATCTATAGATCATTATCATCGAAATTTCGGTAATCAAACTGTTTCACTGACCTAAACGGGAACGGGATACTATTCATATCCTCAGGAAAAAAAATTCGGAACTCGGCAAATTAAACATAATATGTAAATTAAGCCGTTGGAAAGAGATGCAAGCAGAATTTTAATAATATGATTCGCCAACGAATAATCCTGCGATTATGTCCCGAACATTACCCACCCCTAGTTTTGTACACCCAAAATTGAATCTGGGGCTCCGCTAAAATTATAAGAAATGTAAAAACCTGCAAAAATACAGCAATTGTCCATCTAGTACTGTTTTTGGAATGTAGTAATGTATAGGGAAGATAGAACCTAACATTTTTGTCGGTGAATATTTCGATCGCGAATCATGATTTTTCTTAACGAACCTAAAAAATACCGTCGCCTATGCAACCGGTACTCGCGTATGATTTACTTGCTTAGTACTCCATATTGTTACCGTTTTCGAAACTAAAATTATTTTAATCGACTGCCGGTCAGGATAATAATACATTGAACGAAATTTTTTATATTTTCATGGAAAATTATTGTTGAATAGAATCGAGAATGTTGTTATGATAAATATTGGGTAGCTTATAGTTCTGATCAAAAATGTAGAATATAAGAATATAGTAAAAGAAAATTATACAAATATACATGGAATGTTGCAAGAAAATACAAAACATACCATACACAATATAAACAATGCGAAGCATCAATGAATGATTGACACAGTATCTAATGAAAGGGCAGTCTATTAAAAAAACAAATCCTACATTACCAACACATGTTGTCTCTTGCGTCTTACAAATCAAGAAGACATGATTTCTCGAGCGAATGCTGAAAGATTAAACTAGAACAACTGTTATGTGGTGATTTGTCAATTGTAACCCTACTCATAGCTTCGTTAACAATAATCACCAATCAAAAGTGATGATTCAAAGCTCTCCGATAAATCAAAGCTCTCTAGTCTTGTTCACATATGATTTCCACGGACCCGATCTAGATTTAAAAAAAAACTTTCCTGTTTTTGTCGCCTTTTACAGCATGTAAGCAGGGACCTAGTGTATCAAAAAAAATCTCATTACGTTCATTCACAGCAGTCAAAAAGACCTTCGACTCATATATTTGTTTCCTTGATGCTACAGTTGCTACTTTGCTTGATGCTACAGTTTAGAATGATTGGTGAGAAAAGCTATCCTAATTGCCTTATGCATGAGATATTGACATTTAACGTGAATTTTCAAATAAATTATAATTGAAATTCCCTGCTATACTTTTATTTCTTCTGCTCCCAAGCCCAGTTCGTTGGGATTTTTTTTTTTTGAAATCATAAGGCATACAATAACATTGTTGAAATTCGATTTTTTCAGTCCTTAGAACAAAAAAAAAATTAAATTTGTTTTAAGTGGTTTTCGTTTGTTTTGACACTAGATGCTGATGTTTCAGGCTATTTTTAGACATATTTCGACAAAAAAATCGATTTTCAACATTTCGTATGCTCTCCCCTTTGGATTTTTGCGAATATTATGAAATCAATATTCAACGTCCCACCCAGTTAATGATATCCGATTAAGCTAAAAAAAATCCGTGTAATTAGCGTTTAGACTTTATGAGAACAGTGAACAGTGTTATTATCAAAATAATATTTGTCAGTATTACAGTTTTGTTCAAAATCTGGGCTTCTTCTTATAACAAATCAGAAAATATTTGGCTGACTTTTAAGCTTGAAGTTTACATTCAATTTTTATATCTTACAAAAATACTTCATTATTAAATCCTTCCTTCAGTTTATAGTATGATTCAAAACCTGTTAACACAATTGATAAAACACATAAGCGATATAGTTGGAATTACTGAAAATGTGCACCGGATCGTCACTCGTTTTCCAACATTTCCTAAACATAACATCCCGGATATTTTGCGGTCCGTAAATATAGTGTTCTGTTGTGGAATTTCCACCATACCACCAAAGCTCAAAGAATGTTATCTGCTCGCATGGACTGCAACGAGCGAGGAAGGCGAGATCTTCTAGTACATAAATTTCTGCCTAAGTCTGGCTGGCTGGATCGCATATTTGCCGTTGCTCGCCGTAAGCCGAATGAGATATATTGCATATGCTTATTTATTGCTATGCGTGTGCTGATGTCAGATTTTCAAATGCCAACAGTTCAGCCTCCAGTGGGGTTTCCGCCTCCGGTTTCAGGTACCAAAACGGTTGTTTTGGGATTTTCATGGCGGGAACAATTTATGCTACTGCTGGAAGTAGCGACTTATCCAGCTCAGTGTTCAACAGCTCTGAAGGTTCATTCGTGTGTAGCCACTTTGAAGCTGTTTTTCTTGCCTTAGGCACTCCGACAGGCTGCGCTCGGGCGATGTTTAGAGAGAGAGTGATTGTCGAAACCTGTAACGTATGGTCCATTATGATAGGATTTAACGGATCAAATATATTACATATCAAAAACTGTGATACTGTACTGTATTTATTGAAAAGCTCAGTTTGAAGAAATTTAAATATTTTAAAAGGCTACATCATTTAGAAATGTATTTTTGCTATGACTTCCAACGCTCAGTTCTTCATAAATACGGGTGGAATCCCGTCAGGTCCAGAACCCTTGGAGGCATCTAGTTTGTTTAGAGTCTCCATAATATCTTGCACACTGAGATGATTGACGCCAATGTCTATAGTGAATACTGGGAAGAAACGGAAATATTCGCGATCACGATATTCTTAAGAAAATGTGGTATAAATGTCTTGAAAGTAGGTTGCGAAAAGATTGCAGATTTGTTCCGAGTTGATACCGACATTTTCTTTAAGTTTCATTTTTGAAGGGAAGTTTTCCGATTTTAAATTATTTTTAGCATAATTGAAGAAATTTTTTGGGCAAGATTTTATTTGAAATTCGGTTTTTGAGTTATACTCTTCAAATGCTATATTAATGGATAGGTTTAGTTGATCGCAAATGTTCCAGCAGTTATATAAGTTCTGTTTTTTTATATTTTTTGTGGGCCTTTTGTTTACGATTTTTAAATTTTTGATTTGCTCGTTATACCAAACTGGATATTTTGTGTTGCCTTCTCGCCTAATTTTTTTCAGTGGAACTTGCCCAACTATTATATCAAACAATTTTGTGTAAAAGACGCCTACTGAATTTTCGATGCTTGCTTCATTTCTAAACAACGTTTTCCAATCTATACTGCTTAGTCTTTGTTTTATGTTGTCAAAATTTGCCAATTGAAATTGAAAGGCCTCTTTGTACTCGCAGTCATCGGGTCTTTTGCTATCATGTACAAATACAGAAAACTCAATTGCTGTATAAAACGCTTCATATTTCCATAGTGGAGTTAATGATTCGGTGATACAGAAGTCTTCAAGAATGTTTGTGAATAATAAATCTAAATAACAGTTTTGCTGTGTTCTAACATGATTAATTTGGTTAAGTCCTAGACTTGCAGTTTTGTCAAATATGGCCTGCAGAGTTCCGTTATCCCCAACGACTGGAAGTAGGATGCTTTCATTTTCAGTGTCTGGAAAGAAGTCGATGCTTCGTTGATTGAAGTCACCATAAATATGAACTTTTACCTCTGGGGGGAGCCTGGTCATAATGTCTTCGGCAATAAGAAATTTTTTTTCAAATGTATCTGTGGCGTATCCGACATTATCGCCACCATACTGAACATGAGGGTAACCCTAATAGAATCCAACACATACACATTATCAAGTACACATCACACGATACTATATATTGTAAATATATTTTAGTTCTGATAAGACAACCAAACGCGACAGTCTATATCGTCCGAACGAAGCCCGTAAACCCTTCGAATCGTGTACCTACATATCTTTGCGGGTATTATTTGGGGGAAGTACACAGAGGCAAATATATGTGTTTCACCTGCCAGGTGGGCTTTAACCCACACATGCTCAAATTCTTTGAATTTTCTTGTAATAATGATTTCAGCGTTGAATTTTGATATAATTGCTATTAAAACTCCCCCTCCCGACTTCTTTTCAGACATATGAATGTCTCGGTGAGCTCTAAACACTTCTTCACTTCTAACACTTTTATCCCAACTAGTTTCTGTAGCCAAAATAATTGTATAGGAGCTAATTGTTTTGAATTTCATTCATTTTGGATGCACTTTTCATTCTATTAAAATTTTAACAGTAAATTAAAATTTCTACTGACGACTGGACTTGAGGAGTCGAGATTACCTCTTTTTGTTGTCGTCCAAATGGCGTCGAATCTTGGCAAACTGCGGCGTCCTCGTCGTTTGCTTCTTCTAGGGAATGCGTCAATGTCGTCGAAAACACGAATGTTGAGAATGGCCCGCCTTACACGAGCGCTCCGTTGTTGGGTGCGTCATCCACTGGATAGGGATTCAATGTCGGTCCTCTATATACATCGAAGACCCGTTTTTATCAGCCCCTTTGGTGTAACTTTGCTTGACAAAATGGGGACAATGACAAAACATATTTATATATTTTCTTTTTTATATCGAAGCTGTGAAAATATTTAATGTAATTCCATATACATAGTCTCATAACTCTGGCTGGTTAACGAAATCGGGTCGAAAAGCTGACAAAATTAGGGACTGATAAAAACGGGTTTTCATTGTATATAGAATATGTAATATTATCATTATTAAGTGAATATCTTCATATTCAAAAACGATGACCTATCAATTTCAATACATTCGTTGAATGCAATGAACGCAAACTACAAATCATGGAAAACTAAGATCCTAAATTCCATACATATATTCAAAAATATTAAGGTATTTGCTGGTTCAGATCAATTTATGTTACGGTACAGTTTTTGTTGAAAGTTTTTTTAAGTCGTAATTGGGTAGATAGATGTCAAAAACTGGTCAAAGGCATCACATCTCTAACTATTGTCAGTTTTATTGTTGAAAAGAATTGAACATGAAAATTTGACATTTAGATGCTTTTTATTTCGACAATGGGTCAAGTAGCCGAGGTCCAACCTAAAAGCGGCCCTGTTAAAAATTGTCCAACGAGTGAATCACGACTGTGTTATTTTTCACATTTCATATATCCACAATTCATAACAACCTACTAGATTATAAACATGAATAGGCCGTCAATTTTTTTCAAATGGATATAGTCTAAAAATGACAAATCCTATAAAAAAAATGACGTAGGAGTGGTTTTCACAAAATTAGTCAGATTTTCGAATAAAAATATTGAAAAAATTCTTTATTGACTCTTACACTGAAACAAATCGATTTAAAAAATTTAAAGCCGATTTACAAAAAAAACCATTTTTGAATTGGATGAAATTTTGTTCCAAGATAGATAATTATGTTCCCTACCTACCGTCAAAAATTCAAGTTGGGCACTTTTGAGGAAAAAAAGTTATTTGAAAAAAACTTTTCCTTGTCCAAACTGAATCTTTTTCTTCAGTGTATTTTTATCGTAAACTAAACCAATGAAAGTCATAATCATCTCAGAATCCAATAAAACTCAGTTTGTGAGAAGATATTGTCTAATTTAGCAACTAAGCATATTTTTATTAAAGAGTTAACTACTTTTTCATTTTTCATGAAATCAAATTTTTTATTACTTTATCTGAAAGTACAACTCCTTGAGAATGTTTTCCCAACTTTTTATAAAGATCCGAGAAATAATACAATTTTTAGAGCTTAAAACAGCGATTTTTTACTAAAAACTTTCTCGAATGCCGGAAAAAATTATTATTTATTCAACAAATCGTTAAGGTATGAGGAATACTCATATACTAATGGATTTTTTTGAGTTTTGGGATTTTAGATGATCTATTGGTCTCCAATAGTGATCACCGCAAAACTCTAAAATAAAAAAAAGGGTTCCGGGGAAAAAGCCATGACTCCGCCAATTATCCATTTATTTTTATAAACTTATGCTTGTTTATTGCACTGAAAAATGTACTACCAAAATATTATAAGTTTGATGTAATGAAATCATTGCTTTATTCCTTTACGTAAATTCAAATTTTCTTGACATTTTTATCACTAAAAGGTATGTAACCCCTTAATCAAGAATCCCATTGAAAAGAGTTTCTGTCATTAAACAAATATTCCATTATTACTTTTTTATTTTCTTGTTTAGTGCTGAAGAAGAATCAGAGAAAGAAATAACATCATGTGTTGAATTTAACATAATTATTTATTTATTTTTATATATTACTTTTGTCTTAAAACTATCTTCATGCGTGCTATTTTGTATTATTTCTATACAAGGAAAATATTTTTGGTTCATCTCTCCGTCTCTACTTTGCCCCCAGGAATTTTTGAGCTCCAGATATTGTTTTGGTGTTATTATACAGCTCTCAGAGTTCTTCTGACATTTTGTTGAACTGTTCAGTGAATATGTACCAGAAAATTAATTTTTGGCAATTTTTATCAGTTTGTTAAACTGCCCAGTTATATAACTCTCGGGGACTTGTTATGGTATTTCAATAGTCGCGAGCAAGACTGGCTCTTTTTGCCATTCGCTTGAGAGTGCCACCAATAGCGTCACAGAGTTCTTTTCCATGGGCTGCTGCAACAAGATGCCATCCCGATCAGAATGAAATAACAAGATTATAGCAGAACACATTTTTTGTAAAATATTGTGTTATAAAGTAGGTCTCGTTGGTAGTTAAAATAACAGAAATTTATAACAAGTAACAATTCGAGATATAGTTTTGAAATATTTCTGTTATGTGTTTCTGATCGGGATTCTACGCTTAACTCATACTTTGACTGGAATCTTCACAAGCTTGCAAAGTTTTTCTTATTTTTTTTATTGTGCTGCTGCTCCATCAGACAGTCTGCAGTCTTCAAGTCTTCCAATCTTCCAGTCTTCCAGTCTTCATTAAAGTTTGTTATGAATATATACCAAATTCGTTACTGATACTTTTTGCATGTCTCAGGCAACTAGCAGCTGGGAAAATGGATTCTGAGATGATTATGACTCATTGGTCTTGTTTTCGATAAAAATACACTGAAGAAAAAAATTCAGTTTGGACAAGGAAAAGTTCTTTTCAAATAACTTTTTTTCTTGAAAGAGCAACTTCAAATTTTTAAAATCGATTTTTTCAATGTAGGAGTCAGCGAAGGATTTTTTTTAATATTTTTATTAAAAAATTTGACTAATTTTGTGAAAATCACTCCTACAACATTTTTCGTAGGATTTGTCATTTTTAGACTATAGCCATTAGAAAAAAAATTGGTAAAAAAATTTGACCCTTTTCAAAATACAGTCTAGATCATTTTTGAAAAAACAAAGTATGCAAAGTGGCTTTTTGTGACAAAGTTCTCATGTACAGAAAGTTTCATTTAAATGTGAGAGGGTGCTGCCAACATTTGTTGGTGCGAAATTCGTCTAATGTGTCTTTATCAAAGACAAGCTGAATAAATTCTCCAAATCCAGATGGTTAAGGGTGGAATAAACGATATATGATTACACGTATACAGTGGAGAGCCGTTTTATCAGTCCCTTGGTCAATTTTAGGCTGATAAAACCGGGACATTGATAAAATCGGGACATATACTTTTCTTTCTTTTTAAGAAACCGAAGCTCTTAAAATACTCTTCTTTATTCCCTAGATATAGCCTCATAACCTTTCCTGATTATTTAGCTTTTTTTTGCATATTTCTCAACGCTAATTTTTTTTGCATATTTCGCATCTCTAAGATAAGAAAAATATGCTCAGGAAAGGATTTACTCGAATTTGGTTCGTCTGCTAGAGCCCATCAAACTACCAACTATCAATTTTCATATGAAGCTGATAAAATCGGGTCAAAAAGCTGATAAAATCGGGGGTAGACAAAATCGGGGGCTGATAAAATCGGGTCTTCGCTGTATTTCCAATGTTCAGCTAGAGCTGAATAAAGCAACTGTTAAAACGTTTATAAAACCACAAAATGTTTGTTGAGTACTTAGATAGACAACCCTATTTTCATATTTCTTCATTGCAGCATATAAATAACACCTTTTGTAAATTATATTTTTGTATATATTCCTTGTTTGGACGTGAGTCTTTGTTTTTTTCCTTTCTTAAGGATTGCACTGCAAAACAGACAGAGAAAGACTGACCGGAACGGTGAGAATGAAGAAACGGTGAAAACTCACCTTTATTGGAAACACTGAGAAAAGATATGTCCTCAAGCAGGAATCTAACCTGCGATCTCCCAGTCTCTAGTTGGGTGCGTTAACCACTCCGCCAACGAGGAACTGTGATGATGCCATCACATGTTCCCAACAGTTTTTGTGATCACCGCTGCAGCCTCAAATACCTTCTAATTGACCCATCGACACATCGAATTCCATCAACGGCTGGATTTGTCGTTAGCTTCTGCCGATAGGCTTTGAGGGCAGACATCAACATGCCCCTCCATCCATGCCTCCATAGCCCTTTCACTCAGGGATGCCAAAGGTACTGGTAAACTACATTTTTGTCGGTATATTTACATTTGCACAAGCCGTACAGCCCGCTACAGCGACGCATCCCTACAGCTCTTACCAGAACGGTAGCCAAACCGAGTACATTTCCCCGTAGAGCAGTAGAATACATTTTTGTTTTGCTGCTGTACTCCGACTGCTCGGTGAGAGTGTGGCGTAGTAAAGTTTGTTCTCTCACTTTGTACACTTTTCTCTGCGTAGTCAAAGGGAGAGGCCCGCACACGAAAGCGTTGATGCCGGTCGTGGCGCAAACGAACCGCATTTATCGGTTGTGAGTGAAAATATTGAATAGATTAAAAATATTAAAAAGTGTAAAATAAGCAAAGAGAAGCTGTACCGCTCACGTCTGGTGGCTGTACTGGGGGCAGTATTTCTTTGTCATGTTACTGCTTTGCTTACAAACTGCCGTACAGCGCTGGGCGTCCTGCAATAGCGAACGACAGCAGCGACGAAAGAGAAATGAGAATGTAGGCAGAAAAATTACAGCCGCAGAAAAGGTAGGCATTTTGCACCCTTGCTTTCACTGCCAACTGTCTGGTGACGACTGAATTAGAAAATGGGGCAAACAGTGATAATAAATATCTCAAGCCTTGAGCGCAGTCCGCTGGACCTAAAAATAGATAACGAGAGAGATTTGGCCCGATCGGTGAGAGGGAGAGGTGACGATCTGCTTATAGGAGACATTGGGGGTCGGTGGGTCAATTAGGAGGTATTGGAGGCTGCAGCGGTGATCACAAAAATTGTTGGGAACATGTGATGGCATCATCACAGTTACTCGATGGCGGAGTGGTTAACGTACCCAACTAGAGACTAGGAGATCGCAGGTTCGATTCCTGCTTGAGGATATATCTTTTCTCAGTGTTTCCAATAAAGGTGAGTTTTCACCGTTTCTTCATTCTCACCGTTCCGGTCATTCATAAACAATCCTTTATTTATGTAATTAAATGGTAAGGTTTTTCTTTAAAATCGTGACACGTATAAACGATGTAAATAGTCAAGTGACAAACACGGATTCATGCTTGAAATCTGGTAGAAAACCCATCTATGACCGCATTCAAATCGTTCGTTATTCCGTCAATGAAATATGTTCAAACTTGCAGGGGATATACTTGAATATTATATCTTTCGAATGGCAAGTACCAAATAAGTTGACAAATATTTTTTTTGCTTATAAAAATAGGACCAAACCCGTGGGTATTTGCTGGTAGCCTTATTACAACTTCAAACCGAGTCATAAAACTTCAAACCGCCATATCTCTCGATGGATCATTTTGAAATTCACTGAGAAAAGGTGCTTGGATACTGTATCTTTCGAAAGCCGTATGCCAAATTTATGGTCATTTTTCGTTAATAATGGTTTTAGACATACCGTGAATTGAAATTTTATAGCACGTTACAAATGCAATCAATGCATTATTTGTGGCTATATAACTACGGGAAAACCAGTCATGTTACTTGGGCTGCCTAGTAAATAATGCGTTTAATCTGGAAACGATACATCAAAATAATATAATAGGCTGATAATTCGATGAATATATCCAACAAAAAATATGGTCCAAAGCTGGCTGAAGCTATCACATGGTAGAGCACCGGCGTTCATTAATCATCGCGCATATATGTAGCTAATCAGATTATTAGAACTTTGCCGCTTCATTCAATGTGATCGAGGAAAAACGAACGAAATAATATGCTTATCGATATTTCTATTTAGTGGTCACGAGTGCAAACGCACCGCCTTCGAAGAAGCAGCTTTCGTTTGGTTCGTGTGACGAATGACATATGTAGTGAACTTATTAACAGTTGAGCACCAAAAGGTTATGCGTCAGCCGGTCAGTATTTTATTTCGATCAAAGCTTCATTTTTGAGCTCCAGCCACAACAAAGATTAAGCCCGTACGATATTAAGCCTGTTCTAATGACCCTGCCACTTCTAGTTTTCCGATCCGCTTACTTCACATCCTTGCTATCACTTGAGTTCAATGGCTCTAATTTTCATAACTTTCCCTACCCAGTAATCTCTAGCTAATTGAATGTCGTTAAAATGTAAAAAAGAAAATGTGACTAACATAGTAGAAATAAAAAAGGAAAAAAAAAATAGTTGCTATAATTTAGAAGCGATTTAAATGATTGACATTAATCAGCACACGACATTTTCCCACGCAAAGACCAGTTACTGTTAAACATTCACCAAAATAATGCTCAAGTCTCGTGAAGATTTAGACTCATATTTTCAAAAACATTCCCCTCTTTCACGACAACCAGCAACAGTGTGAACAGAGACGATGAAATTTAAACTTTGCTGACAACAACCCCAACAGTTTTAATTGCATCACGGAAGCCTTACCGGTAATAATTGCCGTATACGACACCACAAAGCAGTACCGCAAATTTCGCTGACTTTTCAAATCCCAGCCAAGTCAGACAGGCAGAGTAAATACGCACCAACCGAAATACTTCAGCCGCCTCGCCTCGCCTTTACCCTCCGCAAATCGCAGTACATTCCGTTGCAAATGTTAAATGTTTATTCTGGTAAAAAAGTTTTTATCGCACTACTTCCAACAGCATGAGCATATGCCATCGACCAACTCTTTCCCCACCCTCCCTCCTTTGCGTATCACACTCTGTCATGATAGTTCTCATCCTAGGACAACCTGGTGCACTCCATATCAGAGTTCCTGGCAGTAAGGCCAGCCAGATGGGGGCGTTTCGCTATAAAACCCGTCGTTTGCATCCTGTTCCACTCCAAACCGAACCTGCACGGCCTGCATCAGCGACGCGACAGGAACAGTACCGGAAATGCCAACCAACGTTAAATTGTAGGAAAGTGAAATACAACAGCCACCGTACGGAGATAAGAAATGAAAAATATTCATTTTATAATAATTTATGATGTGATTATGCATTAAACATTCGCTTGCTCTTTCGCTCTCACTGAAACACGCGACACGACCGAATTCTCCGGAAACAGTTTGGATGCAACGGACCTCCTCTGCTGTAAATGGATCTTGAAGTTTCACTCCTAGTCGTTGCACGGTAGGTACAGCTGTCTGGTGGAAACAATCCGAAACCCGATGTCGCACATGGACTATAGAGATAGTTCGACGGGACTCCGGGTGTGTCTTTTATTTAAGAAGGTGGATGAGGTATGGAAGAAACACCAGAATGAACTGACACTCGGGACTCGGTATTTGATTTTCAGTAATGCGGTGATTAAGCATTTTCATACAGCTGAAAAAGTTCAATGCCAGTTATATCAGTGCAAAAAGTACTGGATTCAGGCCAAACCAATTGCAATATACATTATTAAACTTTAACTCAATTTTAACGCTTGCATAAATAGTGTAGGACTGTGGGGGACGGTAACAAGTTAGCCCCAGGTTCTAATGAATTGACGTTTGGAGATAGGGGAACTATATGGCTTGCGTAACAAATTTGATGGGTTTAATTAATATAATTAAAAACAAATAATTAATTATGAACTGTACCAAAAAACTGCTCTCCCTCCATGAACACGCGTGGATAATTATTGAATTGTAAACCAGGGGAACATTTAACACTTTTCCTTAAGTTCAATTCAGATAGATGTAACTGTTTGCATTTTAAAAACAAGTACTAGCATTCATAGATTAAAATCGCCCAAATTGTTGGGTAATGATTTCGTTTTGCTATAAAAATAAAATAAATTTGTTGTAAATTTTCATTTGTTGTTTTCGGGGTAACTTTGATCAGCAAAGTAAGTGAATCGAAAATATAAATAATGCTCAAAATGTTGTGTTAATTGCATATCTGTAATTTTATGGCACAATATAGTGACGCCTGGAATGAAAACAATATTGCCTGGAAGCGTACAGTTGACTTTTATCGAACTTTTTCAGAAAAAAAATTGAATAGAAAACACCAAAAATTTCTGAAATGAATCATTGAACAAACATATTTATGGTTCTTCAACAAAAGCACTGTTTTTGAGCGACTTAGTGGAATGTTACATTAAAGCACTTTTACTGATGTCTTCCGTTCTAATTCCACTAGAATGGATCATAGTGGAATTAAAATGGAAGACATCGGTAAAAGTGTTTTAATATTTACGGTTTCTAAAAAACTAATCAGCTCAGTTGAAGTTGGATGATTTTATGAATATACAACAGATTGTTTGAACAGGTTGAAACGATACTTGAGATTTAAGTCTGTGATCATAAAAGGTACATAAAATGACGAAATAAGCGTTGCCAAAAGATGCTGAGAATGATTAAAATATGGTTCGTTTTTTCATTGGATAACTTTGTTAGAAGGAATCATCATTACCTTCCTTACGCATGGCACAGTGGGCCAAGGCCAGGGGCCCCGGGCTTTTAGGGCCCCCAACTTAGGATGAATGTAAAATCATTCTGTAGGCTATGTTCTAAAGATTGTTGCGCTCAATTGTTTATAACTCTAAGGCGTGTGGACAATAACGGATCAGTTGCTGGTATTCGCACATTACACCTTAACCCATGTGCCGTTTTAAGACCATCAGATAATCAAGCTGAGTGATGGTAGCGGTAGGAAACGAGGCACTGCATGACCAGGATGGTATTCAATCAATGTAAATCCAACATTTCGATTCAAGTTTAAATTTTTTTGAGCAAAATCAATGAAATGTTTTCTACAACACGTATAGAAAGTTCGAAAGGCATCAAGCAGGTGCGGCAACCAACAAAGTGGCAAAATTTGCACAAGGAAGCTGTACAGAAAGTGGAAGAAGAAGATTCGAAATTCGGTAAACAATCCTTGTTTGGCAAGCGATCCGCACATGTGGTAAATTTTCATTTCTTCATCACATCAGGGATTGTGAATGGACGAACCTACATGAAAACCTCTAAAAATGACTCCTGGACTTCTTTAGGTCTCAATATACTTTCGCATCCAGATTAGATATTTTCCACTATGCCGTCGTAGTCTGGTACAGTACCAATTATGTTATTTTTGTACGACACTTCGCCTTATCAAAAATATTTTTGGCCAGGAATCAGAATATACTGCCTCAAATCGAAAGTATCCCTTAGGTAGTCGAGGATTTGTGTCTCACAGCAGCGTGCATTCGACGTGTTTCTTATTTCGACTGTTTTACATGACTGGTGTTGAAATTATTTTTTTTAACTTAAATGCTTATTCATTTATGTTTGAGTTTAAATTTTGTATAATATTGCAGTCTGAGTGATATAGCATTTGCTTTTCGTCTTTGGTGAGCTTATTTGGTAGATGGTTGCATTTCTGTTAATTATTGAAATGAATTGTGTTGCTTATGTTAATAGATTCGAGTGATTCCAATGTTTCGCTATGAAACGGTCATTTTCAAGATTTAACTTTTTCAATTCCGCAATGTTACAAAGCAGAAAAAAATTATCGTTATATGAACAATTTTCGAACGACTATTGGTCTTGAACTAAGAAAAAAGCTTAAAAGGATGCAAAAGAATCGTGTGGGGAATAAAAAAAGATCACTAATGGCGTATCAATAAATTACATTACTCCTGCTCAATATTACTACAATATGCACAAATACAAATACTTTCCATTTTCTATCAGCAGGTAGTGAAGCGGTGAATAAATCCATGAACTGTCAAATCATGGCCGTCCGATTTCTGACCAACAGGGCCTCTATTTTGCCCGATGTTTGTTCTAAACTTTGTGATTGGAGCCAACAGTATATATTTTCAATTCTTTCGCTATTTTGGTTCGATTCCGTCGTGTGCTAATCTTCGGTGAAAAGCACAATACTTATATGAAAATATTAATATTAGAGTAAGGTGGGGCAAATCCGACCATGTGGGTACATTGAGATGCTCAAACGACAACAAGTATGATTTTACAACTTTTGATTTGATTTGTATTGCATAATCATGACTACATGATATTTCTTTTTGTTAAAGTGATCGCATAAAAAAGGCAAGTGGATTTAGATTCTTTAATTAAAGTTCTAAAAAGTGCATTGATGAATTTGGTTCATTTTCTTAAATAGCGTTGTAATGAACAATGACGAAGTGGGGCAAGTCCGATCTCTAAATAGTGGGATAAATTTAACCCCCTCTTGTGCTATGAAATTGTTAATTTTGTTTTTGGCGCAATCAAACAAACAAATGAAACAAAAACCTGATGAAAATAGTATTCGTTGCAAGGTGCTTAGAGTTCTAAGGTGATTCATCTTTTGAAGTAACTAGGTGATTCATCTTTTGAAGTAACTAGTAACTGTGAAGTGGGGTAAGCGTGCAGCAGACTGCGGGGAAGAAAAATGACAGTAAACAACTTTGTTTACCCACTGAAATTCAAGCAAACATTTGGAGAGAACTAGTATACAATATTGTTAGCTGTCGTTTCTAAAACCAATATGGCTGATCGGCGTTTTTGAGGATCGTTTTACCTGAGAATAAAACTCCTTGATTCGTTGAGTAGTTTCTGCGATGCAATTGGAATATCTTTACGTGCCGCTGCTCGTGGTTTTGACATTCCGAAATGGACATTAAGCTGCATATTATTTTATTACCATTCAATTACATAACATTAATTGATTTATCATTGAAAAATCATTAAATTTTGGTAATATCTGTACTAAATCAAACATCAAACATGGGCGGTCAAAAATATTTTTTTTGGTAAAACGCTTGTATCTCGAATTTTCCCAAAATATGAAAAAATGCTGTATATAAAAGGTTGCGCAGAAGCGAAACCTTTAATTTGGTATATATAACGACTTAATCCGATGTAAAATGAGTATTTTGCGGCCAAAACGGATTTGCCCCACCTTACCCTTACTTATAACAAAAATCTACCTGATTTCAATGGCTGCAATTTTCAATATTGTCAACTGTAAATGTAGTTGAATTAGGATTGAAAAATGTGGTTTTTTTAAAGCCGGCAATTGACTTTTTCCTCCCTATTGTTTACATTAAGTTATAATATGCTTTCGCAGTTAAGTTTTTTTTCAGTAGGATGTTTTAAACCTACTTGTCTTCTGAATAAGGAGCTAAACAAATCTTATAAACTAGCTTATAAACTATAAAGAGAGCTAATCGTTACAATTGAAGATTGCAACGATTTTTGTCGGAAGTTGCTTATAATACTGTTCGTCATAATTTCTAATGTTTCTATGTTTGCAAGTCTGTGCAACTCATTTGTGCTAAACCAGGGAGGACGTTTCAAAATCATTTTCAGAATTTTATTCTGAATCCTTTGAAGCGTTTTCTTCCTAGTAGCACAACAACTTGCCCAGATTGGCACTGTGATTATCGGCCTTTCTTGTGATTAACTGGGTGTATTGAAGACGAGTTTGAGGTATTCAATATTTTTTATTGCTTTTAAGAAAAAATGTTCGCTGTTGGGGTAAAACCGACACCCTTTTGTTAGGGTAAAACCGACACGCTGTTAACATGGTTGTAATTATTTGCGATTCATTACAAAAGGCTGTGATCTTTAGTGACACTTCAATTACACTATTAGCACACTATAGTAATAGTAAAGATACACAGAAATACTTTTATTGTGTTTATTTCTTATGAGTCTCATTAAAAATTAAAAATCTTGATTTTTTTCTTATCATATTCTATTGAAGCTTTTGCTATTTCTGCAAAAAGCTCATTAAACCGAATTTCTAGTGTTCTATTGGTTTCTCATAGATGAACTTTATCACAGTGATGATAATGATCTTTTGTATACCCCGGTAGATCGTGGATTATCAGAGTCCCGTAAAATGAAAGTCTGAACCAGATAATTTTACTAAGCAGTGTGTGTCACTCACAAATGAATGAATCCTATTAGCAAAATGTAGAACACTTGCAAATCTTCTCTTACGAAATAAAATGACACTGACGGTTTCAATGATGTGCATAAGGATTACTTGGAAATATCAATACCAAGAAATAATCCTATAGCATAAAATACTCTGGTTTATAATACTACGCCTTCGAACTCTCTTCTCCTCACTACATGACGAAGCTACAAAAAGCACATTTTTGCATCACACATACTCTCACTTTATTAATCACGCCTATAACACATTTTTAGTAAAGATAAAGATTTTAATAAAGTGGAGAGAAAATAAATTAAATGGGGTGTCGATTTTACCCCTATGGGGTGTCGGTTTTACCCGCAGTGCCTAAAAGAAGCCACTTTGTTTTCCAAGTTTTGCAATCAATAATTTTTAATGAAATTAATTTTTCGGAGCGCTGACAAAATTAAGCCTTGTTAAGAATTTTCCGAAGGAGAAATTATAATTTTATTGATTTTGTGGTAACCCAAAAAAAGAGTTAAGATTAAGGTATCGGTTTTAATAATAATTCCCCTATATATTTTTAATCCTTTCGCTATTTTGGTTCGATTCCGTCGTGTGCTAATCTTCGGTGAAAAGCACAATACTTATATGAAAATATTAATATTAGAGTAAGGTGGGGCAAATCCGACCATGTGGGTACATTGAGATGCTCAAACGACAACAAGTATGATTTTACAACTTTTGATTTGATTTGTTTTGCATAATCATGACTACATGATATTTCTTTTTGTTAAAGTGATCGCATAAAAAAGGTAAGTGGATTTAGATTCTTTAATTAAAGTTTTAAAAAGTGCATTGATGAATTTGGTTCATTTTCTTAAATAGCGTTGTAATGAACAATGACGAGGTGGGGCAAGTCCGATCTCTAAATAGTGGGATAAATTTAACCCCTTCCTGTGCTATGAAATTGTTTAATTTTTTTTGGCGCAATCAAACAAACAAATGAAACAAAAAACTGATGAAAATAGTATTCGTTGCAAGGTGCTTAGAGTTCTAAGGTGATTCATCTTTTGAAGTAACTAGGTGTGAAGTGGGGTAAGCGTGCAGCAGACTGCGGGGAAGAAAAATGACAGCGAACAACTTTGTTTACCTACTGAAATCCAAGCAAACATATGGAGAGAACTAGTAAACAATATTGTTAGCTGTCGTTTCTAAAACCAACATGGCTGATCAGCGTTTTTGAGGATCGTTTTACCTGAGAATAAAAACTCCTTGATTCGTGGAGTAGTTTCTGCGATGCAGTTGGAATATCTTTACGTGCCGCTGCTCGTGGTTTTGACATTCCAAAATGGATATTAAACTGCATATTATTTTATTACCATTGAATTACATAACATTAAATGATTTATCATTTAATCATAACATAGGCGGTCAAAAACGATTTTTTTTTAAAACGCTTGTATCTCGAATTTTATCAAAATATGAAAAAAAAAATGCTGTATATAAAACGTTGCGCAGAAGCCTAACCTTGAATTTGGTATATATAACGACTTAATCCGATGTAAAATGAGCATTTTGCGGCCAAAATCATTTACTAGGTCGGATTTGTCCCACCTTACCCTTACTTATAACAAAAATCTACCTGATTTAATTGACTGCAATTTTCAATATTGTCAACTGTAAATGTAGTTGAATTAGGATTGAAAAAATATGGTTTTTTAAAGCCGGAAATTGACTTTTTCCAGCTGCATCATATCAGGAACAATAAGAAATTGAGAACAACATGGCCGGCAATGTAACTTTTGCAAATCATGTAGTTGTCATCTTTTAATAAGATGAATTTTATTGGCTTATTGCTATTTATTTTTCCTAGATTGTCATAATGCGAGGACAATTTTTGAATGAATCGTCGACATTGAAGTGTTGACGTTTAACCCGCCTTACTCCATCATTCCTCATTATTGACGGAGACTCTCTTCAGCCTCAAATCACGTCTTAGAACAATGAAGCTCAAATTATATCATATTGGGAGGGAATAGCGTAGCTAGTAAATCCATTACACTGTATGCAGCTCATCTGAGTTCGAACTCCCAGAACCGCAGATAGTGTGTTAGGCCCTTTGTCACTTTCGATCAGATTGGTCAGAAATGCTAATATCTTTTTAAGGTCTATCAAAATTATTTTCCGTTTTTCGACGGTACCTGGACATTTACAATGCCACCAAGTGATGGAATTCTAAATTTCTTTCTCCATATATTTTTTTGAATTTGAAAAATAAATCTCAAGTTGGCGTAGATTGTTCCCTGATGCTTTTTTCATTTTTAGATCATCCTACTCTATAACGGTTTATACCTGTTCAATTATGGGGGCCCCTCAGCTCAGC
Organism: Topomyia yanbarensis; assembly: GCF_030247195.1. Taxonomy (NCBI): domain Eukaryota; kingdom Metazoa; phylum Arthropoda; class Insecta; order Diptera; family Culicidae; genus Topomyia; species Topomyia yanbarensis. The sequence continues at coordinate 116,599,178 of NC_080671.1, forward strand.
CCCTGGGCTTGTGCCCATGGGCCCCGAGTGGCCTTAAGATGGCCCTGGGAATCATCTTATCGAACGTTACTGAAAAAAGTCTCATTTGGTCAAAGATACCCCGTTCTACGGAACCCATCCCGATCAGAAACACATAACAGAAACATTTCAAAACTATATCTCGCATTGATACTTGTTATAAATTTCTATTATTTCAACTACTAACGAGACCTAATTTATAACACAACATGTTACGGTAATTGAGTTCTACTATTGATAATTCATGTAATTAAAAGTTTATCTCGAAAACTCAAAGTTGGGGTTAGGTATTTTTTTTACATAGAATGTGAATGCACAGTTTGAAAGAAATCGATAAAGCAGTTTTTCAATGGCATGTAACACAGCAAATCATGTATTTTCAGAGACGTTCTACAAAAAGCTTCGTACCGAATCGTTTGTCGATATTTTTTCATAGAAAAATTAGCATGTTATTGAAATGATACACTATTATGTATAAAAGTTGCTCAATCGCTCCACACAAAGTTAAAAAAAAATCGCAAAAAATGTGTTTTTTCCGCTGAAACGCTTAACAGTCAATTTTCCTTTTTTATGTTTTTAACGACATTCAATTAGCAAGGGATTGGAAAGTGCAGTATATGTTTCAATATTAAGAGCCATAGTACTCAAAGGAGAGCAAGGAGTTGAATGAACAAAGTTTAGAAAAGCGTGAAAAAGGGTCATATGACCAAGCTTAGAGTTTACCGGTGCCTTAACCCTTTGTCTGCTACCGCAGGAGTCAGGATCTTTTGGCATTAGAAATGCGAATCACCTGAGTCTGCGGCATGTCCGGACGAGCGTAAAGCAGCAAAATTACTAACCACATTCTATTACAAGGGCATCTCGGCCAATTCGATATCCCTATTCCCGCACCCCAATACTCCGTTCAAGAATGCCATCAGCGCTAAAACATCACAGGAAATTCTGGCAACACTAGGATAAACATTTACTATATTAAAATATTAGTGGCGTGACAACCCTCTAAGAATGGTTGGTTTCAAAATCGTCCAATGAAGGACGTTGGACCAATTTGGACAACGTCCAAATAACCGTTCAACTAACGTCCATCGTTGGACCCGTGTTGAACGTTTTTGAAACAATTTTTTGGACGTAAACCTAGCCTGCTCCGACTACGAGCACGATCTTATGCGTTTACAAAAACTTGGTTGAACAGTAATGCGTCATGCAAGCCGATGTTTACAAGTTCTTATTCTGTGTTTAGGTAGGATAAAAACGAACAAAGTATCAATAAGAAGAGTGGTGGTTGAGTGCTTATAGCATTGTGTTCGAAATTCAAAGCACTTTTGGATCGCTCTCACGCTTAGTCATTTTATGCATTGTATTTGTGGGATTTACATTTCCCCCGATCGCATAAATGATTTTGATCTCATTGATCAACACACCTGTATTTGCCGTGTTCTTGAACGATTCCATTTTTTTATGAAATGTCAATGTTATGAATTTTTTTAAATCTTTTTCTCGTCGAAAAAGTAGCCATTTTGGAAAACAAAACTACAAGGGGCAACCCTATGGGGTTGCTCGAACTGTAGACGTAGGACTATACTACTTAATGTAAAATATTTATTTTCTTAGAACACTTAAAGTAATAATAAATCAAATGTATTTCTTACGTATAGTTTAAGCACAACCAATCAACATCGAATGCTACATATTGAACCAAACCTTCTTGGTTATCAGGTCATTTCATTTTTAGTAGGGGATCGAATCCGATTAAACTTATTTGAGAATCTTATCTGAGGAAAGAATACAGAAAACCGTGACCGAACTAATAACTGGAACTACATTTTCAAAACACACGATCAGCTTTTAAAAATTGTAAAAACTTTTCGATTGTATGTAGTAAAAAACCCGGGCCGGTGAAGCTTTCTAGTTATATTTTGTCATTATTGTAACGTTCCTAAAGTACGCATATAAATATAGCGATTGCAGTCTTAATCATATATCGAAACTATAAATATACAAGATTGAAAACAATTTTCTCGGTTTCTCGAGTGGCAGTGTATTCATTCATAAATAGGCTTTGTAGTGTGTATCTATTAGCAGAATCAAAATAGGATAGGCTGATTGGAAATGAATCACGTGAAGTGGTAATGAATTAATGAATTGATCGATGGTAAACAACTTTCGTTGTGCTTTCCATCGATCCACGTAAATTTGTTGCTAAGAAAGTTTTCGTCTTTGGGCAACGAAAGGACAGATTGCTAGGATGCAGGCTACGCATGCAACCGCTAACAATTTAGTAACAAATTAGATATACCTACCTACACATTCACCTCAAACATTGAACCCAAGCGCACAAAGCAAAAGTGAGTGATGGGCACAGCGAAAGACACAACTAGTACCACGATACTATGTTAACCGTGTTTGCAAATGGAGCTCGAACGTACAAGCGATTTTGTGTACGAATAATTGTGTTCGAGATTGTACATAAAAGTTTGCTGGAAACGAGCACAACACAAAAGAAAGCATAGTGTTTGAACGGACAAGCTCAGTCGCGTGTTGGACGGAACTGGGTAGCGTACCACCACAGCCAGTGTAACGGACTTCTAACTCAGCTACACTGGTTATGAAAACACACAGAAGCGCATTGATCTGCTCCGCCTGCCGTTCAACAGGCAACTGAGCCAAATCCTTTCTTTAAATAGTCGATGATGAGGTCATTCATAGAAGTGTAGTGCGCTAGGTACACAAATCTGTCGAGCCGGACTTGGGAAGCGCTATCTTCTGTGTGTAAATGCGCGATATTTTGACTAGCTTGTACATTATTTAAAGTTTTAATGCTATGATATCAAAAATCTTTGGGATTATCCATTGGTATCTATTCTTAGAAGTGTTTTGGAGCGAAATTCGCAAAAAATTGAAAATTTATCGTGAGATGGCTGAATTATATGCGTTTCAAATTGGGTCACTTTTCGTTACATTGTCATGTCGATTGTCACCATTTTCAAAGGAGTTCGTGGGACACTACCAAGCGGGATTCATGGGTTCCCGCGGCCACCACGGACCAAATATTCGTGATTCGGCAGGTTCTGCAAAAGTGCCGCAAATACAATGTGCCCACACATCATTTGTTCATCGATTTCAAATCGGCGTGTGACACAATCGATCGAGATCAGCTATGGCAGATAATGCACGGTTTTCCGGATAAGCTACTACGATTAGTCAAAGCGACGATGAATCGGGTGATGTGCGTTGTTCGAGTATCAGGGACACTCTCGAGTCCCTTTGAATCTCGAAGAGGGTTACGGCAAGGTTATGGTCTATCGTGTCTGCTGTTCAACGTTGCGTTAGAAGGTGTAATACGGAGAGCGCGGATAGACACGAGTGGCACGATCTTCAGGAAGTCCGTCCAGCTTCTTGGCTTCGCCGACGACATTGACATAATAGCACGGAACTTTGAGGCGATGTCAGAAACGTACATCAGACAGAAGGCTGAAGCCAGCAGGATTGGACTTGCCATCAACGTTTCGAAGACAAAATACATGAGAGGAAGAGGTTCTAGAGACGACAATGTGGACCTCCCATCCCGAGTTCGGATTAACAGTTACGAAATCGAAATGGTCGACGAACTCGTGTATTTGGGCTCACTGGTAATGACTGGTCTACAATGATACCAGCAGAGAAATTCAGGCACGGATCTTGGCTGGAAATCGTGCCTACTTTGGACTCCGGAGGACGCTCCGGTCGAACAAAATTCGCCGCCGCACAAAGTTGATTATCTACAAGACGATGATCAGAACGGTGCACAGTGGCGGATCTTCCAATAAAAGTCGGACAAAACCTCAAATGTTACCTAATTTGGCTGAAAAACACAATATATGCTAATTTTGAGGTACTGAGCTCATTTTTGATCTTAAAAATCGTAAAATATTGAATGCATTTTTCCATATAGTGTCATTGAACTGTTCACCAATGTCAGTAATATCATAAAAAATGAAGCACACTACTTTAAATCCATTGTATAACGTGTTGGTTTACTGTAGATTGTCTAACTATTTTACACAAAACATCATGCGCCTCCACATCAGCAACAAAGCTTCAAAATCTCCTTAAACCTTTTTGCGCACCTAGGCGTAGAACGAGTCCATGATATTCGAAAAGTGAAGGTTATTTCCCATAGAACGTGTACCATGTGACCGTTCCGAAATGCTTCCAAAATTTATACAGAATACATTAGTGAAAATAGTATTTTTGATCTGACCACCTCAAACATATTTAAACTGAAAAGTCATAGTTCCAAGCAAATTTACCAAATGTATTTTATTCACTAACCAAGTTCTTTCGTTCCTCTACCCAATGAACCTAGTTGTGCTGAATTCAGACCAAAATCAAAAGAGCAACATGCATTTGAAGTGAACAGGTGGTTTCGGAAAGGAACATCATTAAAAAGTCCGGACTTTACTACGTTTAAACTCATGTTAAAAATCGTGTTCACGGTGTTCCTAAAACCGTTATTAACAAAAAATGACCATAAATTTGTCATACGGCATTCGAAAGATACAGTATCCAAGCATCTTCTCAGTGAATTTCAAAATGATCCATCAAGAGATTCGAGAAAAATTGCGATATGAAGTTTTATGACACGTTTCATAAGGCTACCAGCAAACACCCACGGGTTTGGTCCTATGATGATGATGATGTGATGTGATTTGAAGCCACCATCAGCTCAAGGTTTTTCCAGTGTATGCGGGTAGACTTACAGTAGCCCCGAAATAGTTTATCGTCAAACCTTCACATTATTGCTGTTACTAAAGGGAACTCAAAAAGGGTTGGACGGGCCCGTAAGCAGACACTTACGCACACCCCGCAGGGGAAAAAGGTGGAAAAGAGTCCCTTCCAACAATAATATTCCAGTCAAAAGGTAAAAAATTTCGCTACATGCTTTACCCACCTGATGGTTTGTTTTGAGAAGGGTGCGTCAAACTCATATAAGACCTTCTGAAGAAAACAAGTTCCCTTCAAGTGACTTGGGCTGGCTATCCACGTTCCCTCGTCCAGTCCTCAATTCGTATGATACCCTGTTGCTCCCATCCCTTCCCAGTAGTCAATTGTTATATAGTGTGTTTATAGCATTACATGTTATCAGGATAATGTTTATAATGGAAATTATGATTCATAATGAATATCATATAACAACATGCAATTAATATAACGTATACCATGAATTTAATTGAGTTTGTCTTCACATCTCGCCCTGAGCAGAAGCAAAAAATCGTCCCGCGCAAGTGAAACAGTCAATTCTACCTAAAAATCAATCGGTGCCTATCACACAAGCAGTCCATATAACAATAGCCTATACCTACTGTGCGATTTAGTGATGAGTGACGGTGCCCAGCAAAAAGCAACCCAGATACGGCCGAACTGTGTTGCTGTTGATTTTTCGAAATGCCCCGTAAGACCAGCCATTCGGGAAGTGGAACAGTTATTAAAAGTGCAGATGAAACTCAATCTGGCTGAAGTGAAAACCCTACAAATGCATCATATCAAACATTGCGTGCTGATTTCGTTCAACAACATTAACCAAGCTGAGTCATTTGCCTCGCGAAACAACATGCAGCACACCGCCGAATGCGGCAATGTTAAATATAGCATTCCCGTATACATCGAGAACGGCGCTGTAGAAGTTCGTGTCCATGATTTGGCTACGCGTATCCCTGACGGCGCGATTAAAAAATGCTTGCAAAAATACGGAGAAGTAGACTCCGTTACACATGAGACTTGGAGGAATTTTTTCCCGGGCATCCCTAACGGTGTTCGTGTGGTGAGAATACGTGTGACCAAGCCAATTCCCTCATACATAACCGTCACAGCGTTAGGAAGTGACGATGTTCTCATTCATCAAACATCACTAGTCACGTACCCAGGGCAAATTCCTACGTGCCAGTTCTGCACGAAGAAGCTGCACCTCGGAAAACCTTGCGTAGAAACTGTTAAGGAAAACTTAACCAATCCAACTGAAATCAGCCCAGAACCATCTTACGCTAAACCACTAACAGCTGCAAAACCAACATCTTCGGATCAAGCACCAACAACCAGCAACAACAACAACGAAACGAATGCCGAAAAATACGAACATACAATGACGACCGATAAGAGTAAGACACAAACTGGAACATCTGACCGCGAGCAGCAGGAAAGTAGTACGGATGAGGACATGGACATGAACGACAACGCAAAAGAAGACAAACGGATCGAACCTCAAATGGCAGTGGACAATACTGGCAATATTTCGCCCCCTAGAAAAAGGATCTCAACACGTAGCAGAAAGCTGCGTCTAAACGAGACAAAAAACTTAACATAGCTGTTTTTTTTATTTATTGTAAAAAACGAACAATCGGCCTCGTTGGGCTACCGCATTTGGGCCTAAATAAATTTAATAATTATAAAAAAATGAATTTAATTATGTTAATGAGCAATATAAAACAATATAGTGCATATAATGAGTAATGAAATCACAGGGATAATATTGTGATGATAGAGACAATCCATGTGTTGCTGAAAATAAATGATACCAGTACAGAAAAGACCCGTTTTTATTAGTCTCCTGGTGTATTTACTGCCGATGAAGTGTAGACATTGAAAACCTTGGCTCATTACCTATAATCAGGTCGTCCAATTCAAATTTCAATTTTATTTTGCATGTTTCACATCTATAAAATAGATAGATTTTATAGATTTGCTCAATCAAGGATTTACTCGAATATTGTTATGTGTGTCTACTAGCAACCATCAGGCGGATTTTCAAGTGAGGCCAACACAATAGTGACAAAAAAATTTCATGTCATGTTAGCAAAAGCGGGCCTTCACTGTATGTTAAAATGTAATTTTCAAGGAAATATTAAATAACAATCAATAATAAATATTATGAAACTTCTTTCTACAATTAAAATGAATATGGTAAATTCAAGCAATATAGTCAACATGAAACTTGCATACTATTATGGATTAAAAAAGTACTTATTTGAACTAAAAATTTAACAAACAAACTAAATTAAACGTAAGTAACACCTAGAATGCGACGGTTCCTATAGACTAAATGAAAAAATAAAAAAATAGAACGATATTTGATAAATGGACCAGAATAATATGAATCAACGTAAATAAAGTATTGGATGGGGGTGGAAATAGCGTAGTTGGTAAATCGATTGCCTTGTACGCAGATCACCTGGGTTCAATTCCCAACCCCGCACATAGGGCTAGAGATTTTTCTAAAGAGATTTCTCTAACCCAACAAAGAGGCGAATGACTCTAAGGCTAAAACCTCCATAATCAAAATAAAAAAAAAGTATTGGATGAATATAATGGAAAAGATTAACATAAAAATATTTTTGATATTTATTAGGATGGGATAAGGTTATTTCTCGACAAACATATGATTACGGCCTAAAAGCCAACTGTCAAAATCCACTTTGAATGGAAATTCCGGACAAACCGTTACTAGTCGAACACAGTTCACAACAGTTTATGAAAGAGAAAACTTTACTCTTTCGTTTACTACCAACATCTGTGATTGGCGTGTAACGGTTTGTCCGAAATTTCCATTCAAAGTGGATTTTGACAGTTGGCTTTTAGGCCGTAATCATACGTTTGTCGAGATTTATTCTCGCAGCAGCTTCTTATTGCTTCACTTCGCGGCTTTCACTGAACCATACAAGAACCTAAGTCAACTGGCTGCAGCCCGCGATTCCTCATCGCAACCGAAACCCGCATGTAAGCTATCATGGTAAAACCTACAACTCTGCCTTGCCCCAGCACAGTGTGGTAGTGTGGCAAAAACACAGTCACCCAACCCCCCCCCCCCCCCCCAAAGCATCAGTCCGCCGGGCCAACCGCTCCCCCACCATTTACCACGCACAATCCGAATCGCGACAATCCAACGAATCGACCGATGCTCCCTCTCTAGAGTTCCGTAAAGGTCCTACACGGATAAACCGGTGCCAAAGCCAAGCACAACCTCTCCCACGCACATCACCAAGCGCTCACCCCCACGCACGCCCAAAAAGGCCCCTTGAACCCTAAAAGAAATACATATAATATAATATATTATATGTAATATAATGTAAATAATTAAAAAGATGAATGTATCGAATATAATACGATATACCTGGTTCATAAGATTACATATTACATATGCTGCAAAATATTATAAAATCACAATATACAACATAAAATACGCAACCAGTTGCTTGTCACAGGAAAAGCACTCAGTAACTGGCGGTTCTTTGAAGACACCCAGCGTCATCGCACCATCTTAAACGGAAGACCTATCAAGAATGTGGTGGTGAAATGTTGCGAATTTTTCTGGTCAGCTGAATAAATTATGAAAGAAAACTGGTATCCGTGTCGGCGCCGAACCACTACAGAAACAATTTGGAAAGGTGTAGTGCTTTAGCCCACCTAGCACTATCCGTACATATATTTAATCCACATGCAAAAATTACATGGTTGAAGTCCGCTTATTACTATCGGCCCGCTATGTCGTGTGCTAGAGAGAATAGAACGATAGAATGATAAATAAGAAAGAAGTCACCGTTTGCGCTTTCGTATGCAGCAACATCCGCTCCTACCCACTGGTATTGGTAGCATGTGTCCAAATTCTGCACTTCGACTCCCGCGTGCGAACACTACCAACACTCACTACCACGTGCGCCCCGTAGCAGGCATAATAGTGGTAACATGTGTTGATCGTGTTGATAGACTGTACACAATTTCATCTCCGCTTGTCGAGCACAAACACATAGCGATTGACCGTTTTACTCTCTCTCTCTCTCTCTCTCTCTCTCTCTCTCTCTCTCTCTCTCAGATGTTGGTTTACTTCACACATACTGCGTTGATTCTAGCACTAAAAGCAACCGCCGCTTCTCTACACTATAGATTTTTTGCGTCGAGCTCCGTTATGCAATTCACTTTATTTCACTAATTGTGATCATAGGACCAATCTTTTTCATTCCTCGCCTCTTCCACGGCATTCACAATCACTGCACTGCTCCCTTGCTCAACAACAACCAATAAATCGTCCACCCGGGCGCACATTTGCTCTACTACAGCACCTACGAACTTAAAAAAAACACGAGAGGACACGCAAACACAACCGTCTCTTTGGACTACACGATTCGAACTGACCCACGGGTTTGGTCCTATCTCTACAGGGGCGGATCCAGAAAAAATTTCGGAGGGGGTCCGAAATTTCGCTTTTGAAATGTTCATTGTACAATAAGTATTATGTAATAAACTCATTTAATTTTTGGTGGTCTAATATTGTTTGGAATGATTTTGAGTTTAGAACGAACTAAAATAAAAATTATTTAAAAATTTCTCAGCAAGTTAAAAAATTTCGGGAGGGTTCCGGACCCCCAGGACCCTCCCCCTGGATCCACCACTGTATCTCTATAAACAAAAAAAAATTTGTCTACTTATTTAGTATATGGCATTCGAAAGATATAGTAATCAAGTATATCCCCTGCAAGTTTGAAAATATTTCATTGACGGAATCGAAATTTATAACGGTTTGGGTGTAGTATGCGGTCATAGATGGGTTTTCTATCAGACTTCAAGCGTGAATCCATGTTTGTTCATTGACTATTTAGATCGTTTATACGTGTCGCGGTTTTTAAAGGAAAACCTTACCATTTAATTACATAAATATAATGTACAAAAGGTATTATTTATATGGTGCACTGGAAAAGTGTGAAAATAGGGTTGTCTACCAAACGTTAAATATAATGTGTAAATTAAAAAAATGGGTAAAAGTTGGAATGTTTACTTCAAAAGGCCATATCTCAATGGTTTGTTGATCGATTCTAATTATTTTTTCATTATTGAACAGGTAGACGTTTTATCGTTAATTTTCATTAAGAAGAATATAAAATAGAGTCATCTACATCAATAAATAGACAATATAATTGATCTCAACTATATGTATTATCATTATTTAGTGAATATTTTTGTTTTAAAAATAGCGGCCTATCCATTTTTCTATACTAGTTGATTGCAATTGCTGTATAAACATCTGAATGTCAAATTCTCATGATAAGTTCAATTCGACAGTAAAACTGACATAAATTGATCTGAATCAGCAAATACCTTCATATTTTTAAAATTTATGGTTTTGTTCTTCCATGATTTGTAGTTTGCATTCGTTGCATTCAAGTAATGTATAGACATTGATAGGTCGTTGATTTGAATATAAAGATATTCACTAAATAGTGATAATACGTATAGTTGAGAATAATTATGTTGTCTATTGTTTGAATTAGACAACTCTATTTTATATTCTTCTTAATGAAAATTAACGATGAAAAGTCTACCTGTTCAATAATGAAAAAATAATTAGAATCGGTCAACAAACCATTGAGATATGACCTTTTGAAGTAAACATTCCAACTTTTATCCCTTTTTTTAATTTACAAAGTATAAAAGTTTTGAGCAATTCGCTTCACACAAAGTTAAAAAAAATCGCAAAAAATGTGTTTTTTTCCGCGCTGACACGCCTAATTTCCCCTTAACATCTACGAGCCATAGTACTCAAAGGAGAGCAAGGAGTTGAAGGAGAAAAGTTTAGAAAATCGTGGAAAAGGGTCATATGAGCAAGCTTATAGTTTACCGGCGACTTAAACCTTTGTATGCTACCGCAGGAGTCAGGATCTTTTGGCATTAGAAATGCGAAGCACCTGAGTCTGCGGCATGTCCGGACGAGCGTAAAGCAGCAAAATTATTAACCACATTCTATTATAAGCGCATCTCGGCCAATTCGACAACCCTATTCCCGCACTCCAAAGCACCGTTCCAGAATGCCATCAGCGCTAAAACATCACAGTAAATTCTGGCAACTTTAGGATAAGCCGATGTTTACAAGTTCTTATTCTGTGTTTAGGAGGGAACGAACAAAGCAGCAATAAGAAGAGTGGTGGTTGAGTGCTTATAGCATTGTGTTCGAAATTCAAAGCACGTCTAGTGTTTCTCTCTAACGGTTCCATCGCTGAACACTTTTGGATCGCTCTCACGCTCAGTGTTTTTATGCATTGTATTTGTGTGATTTACATTTCACCCGATCGCAGAAATGATTTTGATCTCATTGATCAACACACCTGTATTTGCCGTGTCCTTGAACGATTCCTATTTTTCATGAAATGTCAATGTTATGATTTTTTTAAAATATTTTTCTCGTCGAAAAAGTAGCCATTTTGGAAAACAAAACTACAAGGGGCAACCCTATGGGGTTGCACGAACTGTAGACGTAAGACTATACTACTTAATGTAAAATATAATATTTTCTTAGAACATTTAAAGTAATAATAAATCAAATGTATTTCTTACGTAGGGTAAGGTGGGGCAAATCCGACCGTTGGGTAAACCCGACCCCCCTCTGTTACCGAAAATCAGAAGCACTACGCGAACTAATATCAATGTTGTCGTGTAGAGCATCGAAAATAATCATAATGGTGCTATAACAGCATTTTATTAGTCTACATTAAGATGCTCATACGACAAAAAGTGTGTTTTTACAATTTTTGATTTGACTTTTGTGCATCATTGACTACAGCATATTTCTGATTCTTAAAGTGATTACATAATAAATGTAAGTGGATTTAAATTCTTTTATTTAAGTCCTACAAAGTGCATAGATGAATTTAGTTCAACCTTTTTCATATATTTTTTAATTGCATTGTAATGAAAAATGACGCGGTGGGGCAAATCCGACCTCAAAATATTGAGGTAAATCCGACCGCGTTTTGCTAAGAAAATTTTTATTTATCACATTGAAATATATTTTTATTGTTATTATTTATTATTTTTATATTAAATGATTCATAATTACAAACGAAAGACACAAAAACGTGATGGTTATAGTATTCGTCGAGCAATTGCTCCGATGCTAATGGGAATATCATTACGTGCTACTGCTCGTGATTTTAGCATTCCAAGATTGATATTGAACTCCATTTTCTTCATGTTACAATTCAATAATACAACATTCATTGATTTATCATTGAAAAACCATAAAATTTGAGTAATATCTGCACTAAATCAACCAAAAACATAGGGGGTCGGGTTTACCCCACCATTTTTGAAAACAGCAAAAATGAACATTTTTGTAAAATGCTTGTATCTCAAGATATTTCGAAGCTTTAAATAAAATGCTATAGATAGAAAGTTGCCTAGGAGTCTAGCCCTAAATTTGGTATATAAAACGACTTGATCCGTTGTAAAGTGAGCATTTTACAGCCAAAACCATTTACTAGTTCGGGTTTGCCCCACCTTACCCTATATTTAAGCACAACCAAGCAACATCGAATGTTACATATTGAACCAAACCTTCTTGGTTATCAGGTCATTTCATTTTAATAAAGGATCGAATCCGATTAAACTTATTTGAGAATCTTATCTGAGGAAAGAAGACAGAAAACCATGATCGAACTAATATCTGGAACTACATCTTTATAGCACACGTAAAAACTTTTCGATTGTGTGTGGTGAAAAACCCGGACCGGTGAAGCTTATATTTTGCCATTATTGTAACTTTCCTAAAGTACGCATATACATATAGCGAATGCAGTCTTAATCATATATCGAAACTATATATATATATATATATATATATATATATATATATATATATATATATATATATATATATATATATATATATATATATATATATATATATATATATATATATATATATATATATATATATATATATATATATATATATATATATATATATATATATATATATATATATATATATATATATATATATATATATATATATATATATATATATATATATATATATATATATATATATATATATATATATATATATATATATATATATATATACAAGGTTGAAAACAATTTTATTTATGGACCTAGATGCGTTTTTGCAACGGTTTCTCGAGTGGCAGTGTATTCATTCATAAATAGGCTTTGTAGTGTGTATCTATTAGCAGAATCAAAATAGGATAGGCTGATTGGAAATGAATCACGTGAAGTGGTAATAAATCAATGAATTGATGGAATGTAATAAACTTTCGTTGTGCTTTCCATCGATCCGCGGAAATTTGTTGCTAAGAAAGTTTTCGTCTTTGAGCAACGAAAGCACAGATTGCTAGAATGCAGGTTACGCATGCAACCGCTAACAATTTAGTAACAAATTGAATATACCTACCTACACATTTGCCTCAAACATTGAACCCAAGCGCACAAAGCAAAATGAGTCAACGCTGATGATGATGGGTAGAGCGAAAGAGACAACTAGTACCACGACACTATGTTAACCGTCTGTGCAAATGGAGCTCGAATGTACAAGCGATTTTGTGTACATTTGATCTATTTAATTTCCCCGCTAGATACCAAGGCCCGGGACAAGGGACCAGAAATCGACAGTCTTCATTAGCTCTGTCACCCACCGAAGTACGATGGGTAATGAACTAAAAATTAGACATCAGACGATTATAAAAACCCGGGCCTTGGTATCTAGCGGGGAAATTAAATAGATCAAATGTGTTGGGGTGATCAGCTGCCGTTGTGTGTGATTCCTCGCTTTGCAGGCGGGGTACGATCACCGTCGCCAGTGGGATAATCATATGTTCTTTCTGGGATGTCACCATACCCAGGGATAGCATAAGGGTTAGTGCATTGGGCCGGAGTCTCAAAGGTTTGCGAGTTCGAGTCTCGCCTCTGGGTGGGGATTTTTTTTCTCATGATTGCTTAGCTTCATCACCATTTCCGATCGTTTTTCCCCGTTGGATACCACCAGTCCTAAATAAGGTATTGGCACTTAAGCCAAAAGACCAAAAAAATTGATTTATCAGTGTAACGAACTTCTAACTCAGCTACACTGGCTGTGAAAACACACAGGAGTGCTCCGCCTTGCGAATCTGCTCCGCCTTGCGTTCAACAGGCAACTTAACTTGTCCGGCCAAATCCTTTCTTTAAGTAGTCGATGATAACGTCATTCATAGAAGTGTAGTGCGCTAGGTACACAAATCTGTCGTGTCGGACTTGGGAAGCACTAACTTCTGTGTGTAAATGCGCGATATTTTGATTAGCGATATTTGCAAAAAAAATGAAAATTTATCGAGAGATGGCTGAATTATATGCGTTTAAAATTGGGTCACTTTTCGTTACATTGTCACGCCGATTGTCACCATTTGCAAGGAAGTTCGTGGTACACTACCAAGCGGGATACATGGGTTCTCGCGCCATCGCGGACCAAATATTCGTGATTCGGCAGGTTCTGCAGAAGTGCCGCGAATACAATGTGCCCACACATCATTTGTTCATCGATTTCAAATCGGCGTATGACACAATCGATCGAGATCAGCTATGGCAGATAATGCACGAGTACAGTTCTCCGCATAAGCTAATACGATTAGCCAAAGCGACGATGGATCGGGTGATGTGCGTTGTTCGAGTATCAGGGACACTCTCGAGTCCCTTTGAATCTCGAAGAGGATTACGGCAAGGTCTATCGTGTCTGCTGTTCAACGTTGCGATAGAAGGTGTAATACGGAGAGCGGGGATAGACACGAGTGGCACGATCTTCAGGAAGTCTGCCCAGCTTCTTGGCTTCGCCGACGACATTGACATAATGACGCGGAACTTTGAGGCGATGTCAGAAACGTACATCAGACTGAAGGCTGAAGCCAGCAGGATTGGACTTGCCATCAACGTTTCGAAGACAAAATACATGAGAGGAAGAGGTTCTAGAGACGACAATGTGGACCTCCCATCCCGAGTTCGGATTGACGGTGACGAAATCGAGATGGTCGACGAATTCGTGTATTTGGGCTCGCTGGTAACTGCTGACAATGATACCAGCAGAGAAATTCAGAGACGCATCTTGGCTGGAAATCGTGCCTACTTTGGACTCCGGAGGACGCTCCGGTCGAACAAAATTCGCTGCCGCACGAAGTTGATTATCTACAAGACGCTGATCAGAACGGTGGTCCTTACGGCCACGAGACCTAGACTATGCTCGTAGAGGACCAACGCGCTCTTGGAGTTTTCGAACGAAAGGTGTTGCGTACCATCTATGGTGGTGTGCAGATGGAAGACAGAACGTGGTGAACGAATGAACCATGAGGTGCATCAGCTGCTGGAAGAACCATCCATCGCGCATACCGCAAAAATAGGACATTTGCGGTGGGCTGGACATGTCGTAAGAATGTCGGACGACGACCCGGTGAAGATGGTTCTTGAGGGCGACCCTACAGGAACAAGAAAACGGGGCGCACAACGAGCACGGTGGATCGACCAGATAGAGGACGACCAGTGGACCCTTCAAAGACTGCGAGGCTGGCGACAAGCAGAAATGGACCGAGTGGAGTGCAGACGGCTTTTGCATACAGCAAGAGACAACAAGGCTCTAGCCTGAACGGTAAGATAAGTAGTTTTCGTTACATACCATTTTTGTAGAATTTGCAAAGTGCACCCTCATATCGAAAACAAAGACATAGTCCTACGTGAAAAATATTTTTTTCGCCTTAATAACTTACGGTAATCCCCCCCCCCTTCCTCTCACTTAAGGTTTTTAAACCTGGATACGCCCATTATGAGTGACGTACATTATTAACAACTCAAACAAGCTTTTTGCGAAAAAATATGAGATAAAATATTTTTGGCAACCTGTTTGTATGGGACCTTCCCATAGAGGAATAGTATAAAACGGACTCGCGTGACTTGAATAACCTCCCAGTATTCGATTGGGTCTCTTAGGTGTCCCGTATGACGGCTCTACCTGAAATAGGCAGGGTAATTTCGTTTTCTTTGTCGCTTTCGAAAAATTTTCTGAAAATCAGTATTTGCATTATAGAAATCACGAACACTTCATAATTCAATTCAAAGTTGATGGACATTTTTGTCGACTGATAATTGCAAACATGCTGAATTGGCGATAAAATAATTGTCCACACTAGTCCATGAAGGGGAAAAAGATGTTTTTTGTGTCTATGTTAAATATGAATAAGGTGGTGGTATCTAAGTTTTGAGGAGGTTGGGGCCAATGAAACATGTAGAATATCAATTTGTCCTGACAATTTTATTCCGAGAAACACGTAGGGTAAAGACCTAATTTTGGCCCCATTGGGGAGGGTACCACACCATTCTATTAATTACGCAGCCTACACTCGTTAAAATGCGCATAAATTGGCGTCAGTATCCTTGCTTCATTCCCAAGAACCAATATAATAACAAAAATGTCCTGAAAAAAGGAAACTATTCTGTTTGAGAGCCCCGAAAACTCGAATCGAATGCTCCTATTTTCGCACTACCATTTGAGCTAATGCGTTGAACAAAGATGGCAGACGCTGGTCTAACGGCTTCAAATGGGTAGGGCGATAATAGAAATAGGGCGAAAATAGTCTCCACACCCTACCTGGAATATACTCTGTGACAAGATAGTAACTCTGCTGAGTTACCCCACGATGAAGATCTATGAGCAAAATAAAGAAATTTCCCTACAGCAATGCGCCGAGTGTGCTATGTATATGTATACATTTTCTGAAAACTACACAAAAACATAACTATATGCAGAATGTATATAATTTCTATACAGTTTGCTTTTAGTAAAATTGGAAACAAAAGTTTTCTGGATCCGCTTCCAAGATGTTCTGCATCTTTACACTGTTGGTCATATTTAATCGTTAGGCAAATTATGAAAAGATCTGATAACTAAAATTTTAAATGCTGCTATTAATTCTCAAAAGAGCTTTTCATTTAAAACAATGTCGTTGTACTACATTCCGTTGCGGAGCTTGACCTTCTGTTTCGATAAATTTCGCAGCCGATTCATAGCTCAAAGGGCAATTGCAGGGCTAGCGATACGATCCAACTGATCACTAAGAATCCTTCCTAACTGGGGTTAGAACATACAACAAGTGGCTTATGAAAACAATGCAATACCCATATCCGTTTAATAGAAATTAGTTGGCTTTTTTAGAACAAACATCGATTATTCATTCAAACTCAAAATTAAGCGTTGAACAAACTACGTTAACTATTTAACCAAATGGATGGAAATAATAATAATAATACATTTTGATTCCCCACCAACCATGTGCTACGATTACTTCAACCGTTGAGCAAGGTACACATAACTAAGTAAAACAAACAAGATTTTCTAACCATATTGACCTTAATAGCTCCCTACACCCCACTAACCACAAAATTCTTCTATATGCATTGTTCTAACGAATTTTCCACCACAACAACTTCTCTGTCGGCAAAACTACAGCATCAACCTGTCCCCTACACTACACAGGCTTGTGGTAAATCACAAATGCGTTCGCCAAAGTTTACGTTTAGATTTATGATGTTTTTGTTTTCACCAACTTCAACTTTGGGCTTTGGACGCTGCTGGCTGGAAACCTTTATGCTACCAGGCAAGTACTAAATAAACACTCCGGTCGGCACCCAGCGCTGATGGGATGAAGGTGTCAGCCGGCGAATATTGTGTTTGTAAAGGCAAACAAATCACTTTGCTAGGCGAAAGTTAGAAGTAAAATTTGTTTACGAGGTGTTACGAGCATTTTTCTCGTCTCCTATGTGAGGGGGCGATTCGTAAACATGATCAAAGGGTGCTTCCCATATCAGTTTTGATGAAGTTGGCAGGCGTGTTTGGGTAGAGTTTGGGCATGAATTTCTTAAGTAGGCTATCCCGCAGGCAGTTCTAATGTGATTTGAACAGGCAGATTTCAATATTATTTATATCATACTGCTTCCAAAACCTCTTGCACATTGAAGTGCATTAGAATTGTCTCTATGCGTGTTCATTCTGCGGTTGAATCGCCATGTGGAGGTTTTCCTCATGCCCACGGTAGTTATTTCAATTATTTTGTAGATTTTGTTTATTTTAGATCTTAATGTCTGCGAGAAATTTTCATTATACTTTTTGGTAAATCATTTAACATTCTTGAAATTATAATAGCACTATCCATGTTTCTGGTGTTTACCGTTTAGAGAAAAAAAACTACAAGAGTCAGCCCTATAGGGTTGCACGAACTGTAGACGTAGGACTATACTACCTAATGTAAAATATTTATTTTTTAGTACATTTAGAGTAATAATAAAATCAAATATATTTCTTACGTATAGTTTAAGCACAACCAATCAACATCGAATGTTACATATTGATCCAAACGTTCTGGTTATTAGGTCATTTCGTTTGTAGTAGGTGATCGAATCCGATTAAAGTTGGACTGGAGTGGAAATGAAACATTGAATTAATCGAACGTAAATAATAAACTTTCATTGTGCTTTCCATCGATCCGCGGAAATTTGTTGCTAAGAAAGTTTTCGTCTTTGCGCAACGAAAGCACGGATTTCTATCGTGAAGGTTACACATGCAACCGCTAACAAACAGGGATGCCACATTGAAATCTGTGTTTCAATCAAAAATATTTTTTTACCATCTGTGATAACTGAAACAGAAAAAAATCTGTGATAAATTTCCAAAAAATCTGTGGACAATCACAATATTTCTAAAAATCTGGGAAATTTTCATCTGTAAAAAAGAATCTGTGATCAAAAATTGTAAAAAAAATCTGTGGCATTACAGAAAAGTCTGTGAACATGGTAAACCTACTAACAAATTAGATATACCTACCTACACATTCGCCTCAAGCATTGAACCCAAGCGCACAAAGCAAAATGATGATGGGTAGAGCGAAAGAGACTAGTAGACACTATGTTAACTGTTTTTGCAAATGGAGCTCGAATGTACAAGCAACTTTGTATACGAATAATTGTGTTCAAGATTGTACGAAAAAGTGTGCTGGAAACGAGCACAACACAAAAGAAAGCATAGTGTGTGAACGGACAAGCTCAGTCGCGTGTTGGACGGAACTGAGTAGCGTACCTCCACAGCCAGTGTAACAGAGTTCTAACTCAGCTACGCTGGCTGTGAAAACACACAGTGCTGTGATCTGCTCCGCCTGCCGTTCAACAGGCAACTGAGCTTGTCCGGCCAAATCCGTTCTTTAAATAGTCGATAATGACGTCGTTCATAGAAGCGTAGCGCGCTACGTTCACAAATCTGTCGTGCCGGACTTAGGAAGCGCTATCTTCTGTGTGTAAATGCGCGATATTTTGACTAGGTTGTACGTTACTTAAATTTTTAATGTCATGATATCAAAAATCTTTGGGTTTATCTATTGGAATCAATTCTTAGAAGTATTTCGAGGTGATATGCGCAAAAAATTGAGAGAGATGGCTGAATTATATGCGTTTAAAATTGGACCACCTTTCGATACATACTATTTTGTAGAATTTGCAAAGTGCACCCCCATATCGAAAACAAAGACGTAGTCTTACGTCAAAATATCCCAACAATAAAATAGTGGAAACTATTAAAAAGATTAAAAATAGAGTTATTTCTATTTCTACAGCGAGGACGCAATATGAGTGAACCTCAAGGCGGTGTTGTATGCTTAGAATCAAAATTACCAGAATGTTCATTGGAAAAGAATACATGGCATTTTCCGTAGATGGATGTCGACTTTGTCTAGTTTCATCACATCATGAATGTTGTATGTCACATCATTTTTGGTAGATAGAACATTCTTTAGCTTTAGACGAATTTCGCGCAAAATCGTGTTCAGAGTTGGCAGCACCCTCCCAGATTTTAATGAAACTTCCTGTACATGAAGACTTTGTCACAAAAAGCCACTTTGCATACTTTGTTTTTCCAAAAATGATCTAGACTGTCTTTTGAAAAGGGTCAAACTTATTTTGCCAATTTTTTTCAAATGGCTATAGTCTAACAATGACAGATCCTTCAAAAAAATGTTGTAGGAGTGATATTCACAAAACTAGTTTTTAAATAATAATATTGAAAAAATTCTTCATTGACTCCTACACTGAAAAAAATTTAATTTAAAAATTTAAAGCCTATTTACAAAAAAATCCGTCTTCGTTTTGGATGAAATTTTGTTCCTAGGTAGGAAATTATGTTCCCTGCCTACCGTCAAAAATTCGAGTTGGGCACTTTCAAAGAAAAAAAGTTATTTAAAAAAAAAATTCCTTGTCCAAGCTGATTTTTTTTAAGTGTATTTTTATCGAAAACTACACCAATAAAAGTCAAAATCATCTCAGAATCCAATTTTCCAACTGCTTGTTGCCTGATACATGCAAAAAGTATCAGTAACGAATTTGGTATGTATTCATAGCACACTTGAATGAGGGCAAATAAAAAGCATTTAACATCATCGATATACGCGAGATTTAACTAAATACCACTTTGCCGTGTACGAAGTAGTATCTTATCTATGTATCCGCCCGGGAAGTAGAGATTGATGGTGTAGTCTCCAGCAAGGACCATAATTGCGAAGTATGGGGTTCGCTCCTTCAAGAACCCTTTGCTTCGGCCAGTGAAAATTCTGGTTTGCAAGCAATTGCCTTCAGGAAAATCAAGGAGTACATGAAAAAACTTATTTTCCATCAGCCTCATTTCGAACCTTTCGCTGAAATTTGTCTTCCAACCTTTATCTTTTGGACGGGGCTAGTCTACCTGTACGCCTTTTTGTGCCGCGAGGCATGAACTGCCGTCGTTTCAAACAATTGTGCCTACAGCGACTTATTGTAGAAACAAAATGCTGAGAGAATCATGAAAAGTTTTCCAACGGTGGAGAGATTCCGTATGATCTCTCGACATATCCCGCATATGAATTATGTGGGGACAAAATGAAATTTTTTTTAAAGAACGCTTCGATAAGAAACGCAAAAGAGCGCTACGCCACCGACAACGAATAATTTCTACGTTTTCTTGTACACTAAAGAGCAAGATTCTGACCATCCCATTGTGGGAACATCTTTAATGTGCCTATAAATTTCCGAAAGAGGAAAATCAGTTTTCATTTCTAAGCTTCCTCGTAAAGGCTTGTGAGTGTTCCTTGAAGGGTGCTGTTACAAAATCGAAGTAAGTGATTCCTGGTCTCGGTAATCTTAGAAACTAGCAAGACTTTGGGACCATTCATAAATTACGTAACGCGTTTAGGGGGGGGAGGGGGTACGAGAAGTTGTGACATGTTGTGACATATGGGGGAGGGGGAGTAAGCTAGATCGTTACGTAACATGTTTTTACTGAACAAAAAAATTTTTTTCGAGGAATTTGTTACGTAATAGGGGAGGGGGGGATAGAGAATTTTGTGACAATTTGTTACATGGGGGGAGGGGGGAGTCAATTTTGGGCGATTTTCACGTTACGTAATTTATGAATGGTCCCTTTCCACATGGGACATCAAAAACCCCAAGTGTCCCTATATTTCAGTCCCTACATTTCCCGCTAGGTTTTACACAATGCATTTGCACTACGATTAAAGGTCAGGCGAAACAAGTACCCGACAAGAACAACTGTGTACAGTCTCCTACTTCGTGGTGGGCAGAGATTGCTTAGAATTGTACGCGAAAGGGACTTTTGAACGTCGGATCGCCCAAATTTTTCCCAATATACGCGACGCTACAAATGCAAATGGAAAACTTAATGAAAGCTGAAAAACGCGATTATTGGCACCGGTCCGTCGACAGACTAACGGACGGATCATCAGAGAAACAATGTTTTGTCTGGTGACTAGGGCCTTCGTTGTGTATTCGATTCATCCTGTGATTGGAGTATACGGAAAGATCGTCATATGATGACAGCTATGCATTGCATTTATGCTAATTATTATGACAGTAGTGGTGAGTATATTTACCTATCAACGACCATGCCCACATCGTCACAATTACAGGAGGCTCTCCGTTTGATGGAGCATGGGAAGCACTCTTTGTATTTCCTGAAGAAAACATGGAAGTTTTTGCGTACATTATCTGAAAAATCATAGTAGGTTACCTTAGTTTGAGATCTTTCGCAGTGCTCTATTCCGAGTAATGAGCAGGCGGACACTTGGATTAGAATGATAATGAGAAGGTGGACATTTGGGCATTAGAATCCCAATGATTACTTTGGTGCAAGAAAATGGATGAGGGTCATGACTTCATTCGGGTGATATCTCGAATCATATACAATCATTATAGTAGAATGGCCATCTTCGGCGTGTTGAGGTCGTGGAAAGCGGTCTCTGCACTTGTGGTGGCGGTTATCGCGATATTAAACATGTTGTCTGGTCGTGCGCTAAGTGTTCTAGTACCAGATCTCCGTTAAACGAATCCCTTTGGTCTCTTTCCAGTCCAGTCCGAGATGCTATACCAAGTTCGTTACTGATATTTTTTGCATAATCAGGCAACTAGCAGTTAGTAAATTGAATTCTGATTATGACTTTCATTGGTTTAGTTTTCGATAAACTTACACTGAAAATAAATTCAGTTTAGACAAGGACCGTGGAATATTGTATGTCCGGCTGTCTGTCGAAAGCTGTTGGATGGTGTTAGTTATAGTAGATGATTTTTTTAGTTGCTTTGGCGCAACTTTGTACTGTGCCGTCTGGTTACAAAACTGGCACGTTGGTATCTGCCCAGGATATGTGCATCGGATTCTTTGTATGTAGTTAACACCTTCAGATGATCTGTCCTCGAAAGTCAAGTACGAGCGTATAGGTTGGTTCAGCCACATTTGGAAAACCCGAACACCGTTGAGAATACCAAGGAAAAAGTTTCTTCAAGTGTTGTTTGAGACGGATTCCACTTCTCCATACTTCGACATAAATCTTTTAATACAATACGTGCTAGTACGAAGTGGAAAATCATGTAGGCAAATTTCCATATACACGGGGATCGCGGTTTTCACATATTCATATTCGACATCGTGTTGCATGTTGTTCTTCGCTACGAAACTTTCTGGCTCGACTAAGTAGTTGAATTGTGTTAGTACTACTTGTCTCGTATGATGTAACTATGTGCGTGAAACTTCTGTTTTCACTTTGATCAACTGTTCCACCTCGCGCACTGTAGGTCATAGACGGGTCTGCGAAAAGTCAATCGCGATTCCATTCTCCCGTATTGATTAGAATTTATGTTGCGGTTCACTCGTTACACTCGCAGTTGGGGTAACGGATCTTTGTTGTGTCTATATATTGCACGTACACGTTGGAGTGGCGCGGCGCGAGTAATATTTTTTGGCTGCATGCTGTTCACAAGCGGTCGTTTTTTTTTATTTCTGATCTGTATGAGATAGGAAAGCACTGACTGAATCGGCACATTCTTTAATATCCTTAACCAGCTAGTAGTTTTGCATTTCTAAACTCATAGAAAAAATTAAAATTGCGATTGTCGTAAACAACGCAGCGACGTAATTTTCTTTCTGATAATTACATGTGCACATATGTAAAATTACATATTGTGGCATATTGTGACCCCTTTGATGTAAAATTCAGATTTTTTGATCCAGGGAAAGGCGAACAACTCACATTTTTACATGACATGGGATGTAAATTTATGTGAATTCAAAGCTTCTTTTATGTGCATCTTACAAAACCTACAGTTGCAAAAAAATTTTAGCTGTGTAAAGCTTCGGCTGGGTACATATTCTTGTTATTTATGTTTAAAATACGTGACTTTGTACCCACGAGAAGGCCCGTTTGCAACTTACGTCTCGAGTTTAGCAAATCCGTAACCACGGATCACGCACTGCACATCTACATACATAAAAGCCGTTATCAGTCAGAACAAATATGTTTACACTATTGTTACACTTAATCATGTGCTGGCGGAAACTCTAAACCATTACTAACCTGATTTATTTCTCCTATCACTCGAGCAAATGCGAAATATGTATTATCTGACCCAGCAACGACAGCCTCAAACATGCCTAACCGGAAGTCATCATTCCGACCGTCACCGCTGTACAGAACGAGCAAAATGGTTTTCCAACAATTTCAAAATTTATTCCGCGCCGGGAATTACTGCTGTTTGATGGCTGCCGAAAATAAATTTATCGCGGCATAATACATAAAATATCGATAGAAATGTATTTATTTCGTCGATTCGTAGCACCCCGGGCGACCAAACCACAGCGCACCAGGCGTAATACCCGCAAACACACAATCGGAGCAGGGCGGTCTGGTGCGTGTTGGTTTGATTCTAGTTTTTCATTCGGTCCCTCCAGCGCGCGCTGTTTGAGTAATGTGTGGCCGCACGAGAAATGCGAACAGGGTGCTTTTATGGACACGAGGTGGCAATAAAATCAAGAAGATAGATTTTCTATTATCCACCTAGAGTGATTTGTTCGTACCACAACATTTCATTAGTTTGTTGAGTTGAGCTTTTTCACAAAGTCTGGTAAACTTAAAATCCGAACACTTTATATATTCTGCGGTAAAGCGTCATAGTGATCGAATTGGGAATGCATTAACAGCGCGTTGTTCTCTAAGTACATACAGGTATTTCAGTGATTAAAGTTTATTTGTTTATTTGTTTATTTGTTTATTTGTTTATTTGTTTATTTGTTTATTTGTTTATTTGTTTATTTGTTTATTTGTTTATTTGTTTATTTGTTTATTTGTTTATTTGTTTATTTGTTTATTTGTTTATTTGTTTATTTGTTTATTTGTTTATTTGTTTATTTGTTTATTTGTTTATTTGTTTATTTGTTTATTTGTTTATTTGTTTATTTGTTTATTTGTTTATTTGTTTATTTGTTTATTTGTTTATTTGTTTATTTGTTTATTTGTTTATTTGTTTATTTGTTTATTTGTTTATTTGTTTATTTGTTTATTTGTTTATTTGTTTATTTGTTTATTTGTTTATTTGTTTATTTGTTTATTTGTTTATTTGTTTATTTGTTTATTTGTTTATTTGTTTATTTGTTTATTTGTTTATTTGTTTATTTGTTTATTTGTTTATTTGTTTATTTGTTTATTTGTTTATTTGTTTGTTTGTTTATTTGTTCATTTGTTTATTTGTTTATTTGTTTATTTGTTTATTTGTTTATTTGTTTATTTGTTTATTTGTTTATTTGTTTATTTGTTTATTTGTTTATTTGTTTATTTGTTTATTTGTTTATTTGTTTATTTGTTTATTTGTTTATTTGTTTATTTGTTTATTTGTTTATTTGTTTATTTGTTTATTTGTTTATTTGTTTATTTGTTTATTTGTTTATTTGTTTATTTGTTTATATGTTTATTTGTTTATTTGTTTATTTGTTTATTTGTTTATTTGTTTATTTGTTTATTTGTTTTTTTGTTTTTTTGTATATTTGTTTATTTGTTTATTTGTTTATTTGTTTATTTGTTTATTTGTTTATTTGTTTATTTGTTTATTTGTTTATTTGTTTATTTGTTTATTTGTTTATTTGTTTATTTGTTTATTTGTTTATTTGTTTATTTGTTTATTTGTTTATTTGTTTATTTGTTTATTTGTTTATTTGTTTATTTGTTTATTTGTTTATTTGTTTATTTGTTTATTTGTTTATTTGTTTATTTGTTTATTTGTTTATTTGTTTATTTGTTTATTTGTTTATTTGTTTATTTGTTTATTTGTTTATTGTTTATTTGTTTATTTGTTTATTTGTTCATTTGTTTATTTGTTTATTTGTTTATTTGTTTATTTGTTTATTTGTTTATTTGTTTATTTGTTTATTTGTTTATTTGTTTATTTGTTTATTTGTTTATTTGTTTATTTGTTTATTTGTTTATTTGTTTATTTGTTTATTTGTTTATTTGTTTATTTGTTTATTCGTTTATTCGTTTATTTGTTTATTTGTTTATTTGTTTATTCGTTTATTTGTTTATTTGTTTATTCGTTTATTCGTTTATTTGTTGATTTGTTTATTTGTTTATTTGTTTATTTGTTTATTTGTTTATTTGTTTATTTGTTTATTTGTTTATTTGTTTATTTGTTTATTTGTTTATTTGTTTATTTGTTTATTTGTTTATTTGTTTATTTGTTTATTTGTTTATTTGTTTATTTGTTTATTTGTTTATTTGTTTATTTGTTTATTTGTTTATTTGTTTATTTGTTTATTTGTTTATTTGTTTATTTGTTTATTTGTTTATTTGTTTATTTGTTTATTTGTTTATTTGTTTATTTGTTTATTTGTTTATTTGTTTATTTGTTTATTTGTTTATTTGTTTATTTGTTTATTTGTTTATTTGTTTATTTGTTTATTTGTTTATTTGTTTATTTGTTTATTTGTTTATTTGTTTATTTGTTTATTTGTTTATTTGTTTATTTGTTTATTTGTTTATTTGTTTATTTGTTTATTTGTTTATTTGTTTATTTGTTTATTTGTTTATTTGTTTATTTGTTTATTTGTTTATTTGTTTATTTGTTTATTTGTTTATTTGTTTATTTGTTTATTTGTTTATTTGTTTATTTGTTTATTTGTTTATTTGTTTATTTGTTTATTTGTTTATTTGTTTATTTGTTTATTTGTTTATTTGTTTATTTGTTTATTTGTTTATTTGTTTATTTGTTTATTTGTTTATTTGTTTATTTGTTTATTTGTTTATTTGTTTATTTGTTTATTTGTTTATTTGTTTATTTGTTTATTTGTTTATTTGTTTATTTGTTTATTTGTTTATTTGTTTATTTGTTTATTTGTTTATTTGTTTATTTGTTTATTTGTTTATTTGTTTATCTGTTTATTTGTTTATTTGTTTATTTGTTTATTTGTTTATTTGTTTATTTGTTTATTTGTTTATTTGTTTATTTGTTTATTTGTTTATTTGTTTATTTGTTTATTTGTTTATTCGTTTATTTGTTTATTTGTACATTTGTTTATTTGTTTATTTGCTTATTTGTTTATTTGTTTATTTGTTTATTTGTTTATTTGTTTATTTGTTTATTTGTTTATTTGTTTATTTGTTTATTTGTTTATTTGTTTATTTGTTTATATGTTTATTTGTTTATTTGTTTATTTGTTTATTTGTATTTGAAACATTCATCTGACATATATTGTCTTAATGAATAAAAAACTTAAAACTAATTGTCACGAACAACATTAAAAGGGTCAAGTAGTCGCTGATGAAAGACCTTGGACGACACATTAAAATCGAATAGTTCTGCAAATTCGTTGAACCGCGTGCAAGCAAATCGAAGCGGATCATGCTGACCATATTGCGTGTTGCGTGATTCAAGGAACAGCAGGTTACGGCGACGAAGAGGTCTCTCAGGAGCGTACACATTCAGTTGAGTCAACAAAACAGAGCAGTCGATGTCGCCCGTGAGTAGTTTTGCTACAAATAATGCTTGTGAAGTGATCCGTCTTATGTGCAGTGGCTCGATTCGTAGCAACCGACAGCGGTCCTCGTAAGCGCAGAGCGTCCCTTATAAATTTACGTTGAACACTCTCAAACCTCGCGATCCAATTAGCATGGTAAGGACACCATACAACAGCGTTATATTCCAGCAATGAGCGTACAAGTGAACAGTACAATGATCGTAAGCATAGAGGGTCTCGAAATTCTGCTGCAATTTTGAAGATACCCCAATTGTCGGTTTGCTTTTGACAGGATATCGTCTTAGTAAAGTCTAAAAGTCATTTCTCGGTCTAGAGAGACGCCAAGATCTTTAATGTGCTCTACTCGTGTAAGAGGGCTTCCGCTAACTTCATAATCGTACACGATTGGCGAACTTTTCCGATGGAAGAAAATAATGCTGCATTTTGCGATACTGAAACACATAAAGTTATTTTTGCACCAGACCTCGAACATATGCAACATATTGCTCCAAGCAATCTGAAAGGCACTTGATGATTTTGAAAATTTTCGTGTCATTCGCATAAAAGAAACGACAGCCCGGTGGAAGCAGGGTGGATACGTCGTTTATAAGAAGCGAGAACAGCAACGGACCGAGATTACTACCTTGTGGAACTCCGGATCGGTTTGAGAAAGATTCTGATGTTGTCGATCCAATTTGAACTTGTACAGAACGGTTCGTCAAGTTGTGTCTCGATAACTAATTCCAGCACTTAAAGAATTTCTGCTAGATACCTAGATGGTTTTATCCTAACCACACCACGGGATGATGTTCCCAGTTAATTCAAGTTTTTTTTTTGCTGATAGATTCCAAACTGATGACCTGTCAAGGAATTCGCAGCTGCAGACTCAATGCTCAGGCCCGTAGCGTGCTGTTGGTCAAATTGTCCCCCGCCCAGGGCACCAATCTTGTGAAGACGTTGAAATCTTGATTTCTAAGACCAAGAGCTGTTTGCTTCGGGTTTGTGTCAGACCTAAATCGAGCGGTTATAATTAACGACCTCCCAAGAGCCTTAGCCTTTACCAGGAATCTCATTTGCATATAGTTTATAGGAACAGTAACAGATGTAACCACATGAGTATCTTCGGACTCTTCTTGAGCCAAGAGATCATAGTGAGCAGCATATTAAGTATTGCTTCAAAATAGCGCTTAGAGTGTCTTTTCAGGCAACACATCATATTTTCCACGCGGTATTTGTACGCCAGCAATGGTGATAGATTACGTGGACTTTCCCCAAAATACGCACACTTTTCAGCATTCCCGATGCAAGAGTTATACTCATGATTCTATGCGCAATTGCCACACCGGGCCTTATTACTACAATTGCCCATTTGTATGTATTTATTGCAAAACATGCACTGATAATATAACTTCGTAAATATAATGAAATCGATCATGCAATGCACGAATTCATTCGTTGTTTTCTGCAACGAAGTACTTTCGTGCATTATAACTAGTAGGTTTCGTTCATTTCATGAAAAAGAATGGCCGCTTGGTGAACGAAGGCTTTCGTAAATTTTACTCGTTTAAAGTACACTGCACGAATGTAATCGTTGATAACGACACTAATTTTCGTGAACGAAACGAAATGTTTCGTTGATTTTAATACACGTTTGTGTATAATACGAACGATTTCATTACTCACACGAATTTAATTCGTTCATCTTAGGAAAGTTTTCGTATTCATTTTTTTTTGCAATCGATATTTTAGGATCGATGTTTGATGACAACGATTTTTTAAACTAAATAAAAGAATCGATCTGGCAAAATCGATTTTATTTCAACCTGCTCACCTGTATTGAGGACTGTGGTGTGATGAAATGGACGCTTGATGAACACAAGTTTTAGTAAATTTTACTTATCTAGTGTACATGGCACGAATGAAACGAAATGATTCGTTTGTTTCAATAAATGTTTGCGTATATTACGAACGACTTCGTTGGTCGCACGAATTCATTTCGTTTATTTTAGAAAAGTTTTCGTATTTGTTAGCCTCTTATTGTTTTCAGTCGATCTTTTGGGATCGATGTTTGACAACTTCGATTTTTTTAATTTAAAAAAATCGATGTGGCCAAATCGATTTTACTGTGGTGTGAAGAAATGGCCGCTTGATGAACGAAAGTTTTCGTAAATTTTACTTATTTAGTGTACATTGCACGAATGTTGTCGTTGAAAACGACATTATTTTTCGTGAATGAAACGAAATGTTTTGCTTATTTTAATAAACATTTGTGAATATTACGAACAATCTCGTTGGTCGCACGAATTCATTTCGTTCATCTAAGAGAAGTTTTCGTAATCATCTGTCATCGTTCATCTCTCGTCATTCTCGATTAGTTAAATTTTATAAGGAGTAAAGTGCAGTTAATTAAGTAGTTTCTCCGGGTAAAATAGTGGCCCTATAACTAGAATCTTCATCTAACCGATAGCAGCGCAAGAAACCATACAGCATGGCTGTTAAAACAATCACCGATGAAGCTCACTTCCAACCCAAACTAGCCGCAGCAGGAGGAAAATTGGTTGTTGTGGATTTTACCGCAGCTTGGTGTGGACCGTGCCGAAACATATCGCATTTGTTCGATCAGCTTCCGGCGAAATATCCAAAGGCTGTGTTTCTCAAGGTGGACGTCGACAGATGTACCGAAACGGCGCCGTCCCAGGGCATGTCGACCATGCCAATATTTATTTTCTACCGAGCCAGAACAAAGATTGGCAGGATGCAGGGTGCAGATATTAATGGACTTGAAGCCAAAATACAGAAACATTACGTCGCCAGCTTGTATGAATCTGGAGAAGATTACGGTCATTGAATGTTGGACTTGAACACCTTCATCCAGAAGATCCAGTGCGAATGTTTGAACGAATCGAACGACCACCCGATGGAGAATGCGCTCAGTTCCAGCGGTGGTCATCTGGTGTCCGATTGTGACGAACAGTTGATCATTTCGATTACCTTCAATCAGTTTGTCAAAATCAGTGCCATCAAGTTCAAAGCATCGCCCTCTCACGGACCGAAAAAAGGTGAGAATCTTTATCTATCAATCAACCAAGCACCATCGATTTCGATATGGCCGAATCGCAAGTTTCGGTGCAGGATCTGGTACTGGGGCAGAAGGATATTGTGTCGGGATCGCCGATTCCGTTGCACTTCGTTAAATTTCAGAACGTGCAAAATATGCAGCTGTTCGTGAAGGATAACCATTCTGGTGACGAGACGATCATTATCGATCATTTGGCCTTCTTCGGGTCACCGATTGCAACGACTAAGATGGATGAAGTGTAAAAGCCACTAGATTGTTTGAGCCGCCGGGAGAAGGATGGTTAGAAGGCGGGGGATAGGTTCGATGACGAATATGTTTGATCGTATATTTAAAAGGTTAAAGATAGTGATGCGCGTTAACTTGTTCTTTTTATAAATTGTTCAATAAAATAATGAGCAGGAAAAATGGCATACTATTTTGATATTGCTCCGGCAGAGAAAAACTCAATCTTATTCGTACAAAACTGAATCCGTACATCTCCGGATTCTGGATCAACTGGAAGAGATTTAGGAAATCTTCCTGAAACCGGCGGTCATGGATACGGCTACTGTATAGTCAGACTGAGACCGTCGTGATGAATTGTTGACGTATTCTACCTCCATTGAAGCTTTTTGACGTTGACGGTTTGACGAATAGTACTCGTAAATATTACAAAGAGGTTCGTATATAGCAGCGAACAATTCGTTTGCCGAAAGAAGCTGTTTCGTAATAAGCCAACGAAAGTCGTTTCATGGTATTCACGAAAAATTCGTAATAAAAAAATAAAAATGTTTCTATAGAACTACGAACGATTCATCATATGTACGAAAAACAATCGTATATTTTATGAAAATTGTCTGTACGAAACAAATTCCTGGCGATTTACGAATATATTCTATCAGTGTGACGCGCGGTACAAACAGGCAGACGAGCCTTGTTGAGATGAACAGGAAACTTCAGTAGATCCACGCATGACCAACTGGAATCGGTGACCACTCTGTCGATTTCACCTATGTAAACGGGCACGAAGACGCGGTAGTCCTTAATAAAAGGCCTGCCACCTTCATGCTTTGGACAAGATATCACAATTTAATGCTTATTTAGTCAAACTTTCGAGATATCAGTCACGTTTGAATATTCTTTGTTTTGCTTTTTGGAACTTTAAGAATATTTTATACTTTTAAACCAGGTTTGCCGGTTGCGCAGCGTGGGTAAAGAAATTGGCCCAAATGGTAAACAAAAGCTTATCTTTGAGAAGAAAACCCTATGCCGTACAGTGAGCGTTGAAGCGTACTCGGTGCAATACCACAAAGTTTCCGGTGCCTAGCCTAGCCCTACCAATCTTACACTGAGTTATCACATTAATTGTCGGAGTTTCAGAAAGAGTTGAAAGCTCTATCTTTGATATCAAATTTCTAAGGCTAGTTGCAGTTTGTTCCGACTTTACGTCAT
The DNA here is from genome assembly GCF_030247195.1 of Topomyia yanbarensis. NCBI lineage: Eukaryota > Metazoa > Arthropoda > Insecta > Diptera > Culicidae > Topomyia > Topomyia yanbarensis. The sequence goes on from NC_080671.1 coordinate 116,630,845, forward strand.
AGCTTCCTCGAGCTGTTATATTTGAGAACCTCTAAAGAGAAAATATTTTAAAGTTTTCAGGAGCAAGAGACGATATCCCCACATTAGAATCATCAGAGTCATACACTTTCTGAGCCACGAGAGTCGTAGAGAGTGGCGTAACTCCTTTTAGTACTTCCCCAAATGGGTGCTTGGAACGTTTTTTAAGGAAACGCTTCAAATTCCTTAGGCGCTGTTTGTACGTGTGTCATGGCAATAGATTAATGCATAATTTTTTTGTGTGAGTTCGACATCTGTTTACATCAATCATTGCACATCATCATATAACAACTTTCATTTTCACTTGCGTAATCAGGTCTAAGTTTGTGTAACAAAAAGAGCATATGCGGGAAGCTCTACTTTTTTGCTTTGATTTGAATAAATGGAATGTGAAAGCCTATAGCGACAGGGCGTTATGGAAAAAAAAGATTTAAAAATTTTTTAAAAAGAATTAAGAAACAAACTGCCAATGTTCACCGCTACCAACAACTAATCAAATTGCGCCGTGCTTTGCGTGGAAAAGGCCAGATTATGAAGAAAGACATAAGAAACTCCCATCGCAAAAATGGTCCAAAACTACTTGGAGACACTCAACTGACCCATTCCGATTATCATCTATTTTTATCGATGGCTCACGCACTCGGAGAACAAGACTTAGATTCGTACGAAGACGTCCGAAAATGGCTTTACCAATGGATTTTCTCGAAAGGTCAAAAATTATTTTGACGTGGTATATACAAATTACCCGTAAGATGAGGAACATGTATAGCTAGCGAGGGCAAATACTTTGAATAATTTTTTTTTTTGGTTTTATATAAAAAATCCGTTTTTTTCGATAAAAAACAGCGGATTTTAGCTTATACACCTGGTGTGCAATGCATGACGTGCGATTCAAACAACTGAACAGGCATGCGATCCTTATCAAAGAAGACGTGATTAAACGCAAAGCAGTCCCGCCAAAGTTTACCCAATCCGATTTTAAAGCGACACATATTTTAGTCCCGTCCAGTTCGATTACCATTCAAAATCTTCGCTCACTGGAGCAAGATGTCCCGAAACAACCAACTGCTTCACTAAATATACTCATGACAAACTCGACACCATCGATCTCAACTCCATAAGCGGGCATGTAGACGCAGTAGTCCGTCATAAAAGGCATGTTGTCAGCAACGTCATTTGCTTGCTTTGGACAGAATATGACAATTCTGAGCGTATCTGGGAGAACTTTCAAGACATATGTCGCAACTGACTATTTCTTCGTCATTTCTTTCGAATTCATTCTAAATATGCAGCGGGCTATCTTTGGTCTCGAAGTAGAAGGTTCGCCCGAGTTCAAAGGATGTTCGACATCCATTTTACCATTAACTGGTCTTCTAAGGAAAGTTTATTCATACACAAGCCAGAGTTCGGTGCAAAAAGAGAACTTCAAGAATACGAAAAAGAGACAGAAATTACGGAAGATATAATAAATTGAAAGTAAGTGAAGAAAAATTGTTGTAACATATCTTCTTTTCTTAGCATCTGGCACGAATAATTTGTAAAAACTTGATCAGCAACAGATCATAAAAGCATCATTTGGCTTATCAAAAAAATGGGTGATTAATGTCTGGGACATAACTGGAATGTAGTGATGGAACATAGACTGACATTTCAAATCTGCCGAGGGGGGAATGCACTGTAATCAACAACCTACTACTATTCGATTCCCAACCCCGTACATAGAGTTTAGAGATTATTCTAAAAATAAATTTTTCCTAACCCGAAAAAGAGGCAAATGAGCATAAATTTAAAACCGCTATAATCGAAACGACTTTGTGCAGTTTCGATGTAAAATATGACTATAGCCAAATCGAACGAAACTTTGCAGCTGTGTTCGGTTTATGAATTTCCATGATTTTCTCTGGCAATTGCAATATTTTGATACAAGATCATTTTTCCAAAAGGGAGTAGACGTTTCTGCGTGCATCACTTTCAAATTTTGTTCTATTACTGTTTTTTAAACAGCAAAACTATGTGAGAACGAGTTACAGGGAAGGGAATGAATACTTCTTTACGAAAAAATATATACACTGAAAAAAAATTGTTGTGATTTTTCACAAAAATAAAAGTTTTCGATAGAAAATTAAATTGCAAAAATAATTTATTTGATTTTATATATTTCAGCAACAAAAACCTAAAGAGAAAAGAAACATTTTGAATGTGATTGCACGAAGGAGAGCTTATCGCTAGAAATTTTTTCCAAACGATCACTTTTTACATATTATTAAATTTTATACTAACTGACATACAAAACTGTCTTTTTTTACAGAACATGATTTTAAGTATCGTTTCAAAACAAAATGCATTTAACAAAAACCTTTCAAAATACAATATTTGTCGAGATATTTGAAATTTTGCTTCAATTAAAACAATTAGTTCGTGTAATTATGCCCTTTTAAAAAATTATTAGCGGTTTTCCATCATAAAATGTCAACAATCGCTTTAAAGACATAAAAGAAAATTTTTCAGTGTACTTGGATATTGTAGAAGCTTTAAATGAAAACAGTTGTCCTATGAACAACTTTCAACATATTTTTATAATTCATACTTTTTGCAGTAAAAAAAAACAATTTTCTTCTTGAATGTGGTTCTAAATGCAATTTTAAATCAAAATGCTCGTAACAAAAATTTCTGAAATGTAGTAGTTCTCGAAATATTTTTAATTTTGTTCTAACAACACAATTATTTTGTTTTATTACGACCTTTCCATAAGTTATTCGCGGTAATCCATCAGCAACAATTGTTTTTTTTCTGTTTTTCACTGCATACATTAAAATACCTTCATTTTGACTCAATTACATTCCCCTTAGTCAAACGAGTCTCGAGAAAAAATGTTTTTATGTGTATATTCTAAAAGAACCAGACTTTATCCGGATGCATCGTAGTGAGTTGAGCGTCAAACGTTAACGCAACGTCAAGCCTAATTTAAAAGCTTCAAAATTATTGGAACAGCATTACCTCGCTTGTCATGGAATGACTCCATGGACAGTCAGAATTTCAGTAACAAAGCATTGTGTTCCACCCTTCAAAGTTGAATAAGGTGGATAATATCGAACAAAATGGTTCCCACCGACACCAAAAATCCTTCCTAGCTGTAGCTCGAACAGTCATACTATCATGTTTCGGTGTAAATTCGCAATTAGCATTGTTCAATTGCATTTATACATTTCAATCGTGGTTTATCAGCGGTCCAAATATTGCTAATACGAAACTAGATAGTTACTCAAAACCAATGCGTCGAGGTGCACAAACCAACCAACAAACAAACAAACAAAATTAATTGAATGCTCAAAAATCATACTGCTATCCATTAAAACCAGCATCAGAATCCCATCAGCCGAAGCAAAACCGGCTGCACCAGAGCGCCACTTGTACGGCAAATGCCCGCAAAAATTAATTTACATTCCTCCCATAAATAACCTCACTTTACAAACTGAATTACTCTCACCTTAGTCCGAGCTGTTCGTAAACAGTTTCGTTGGGAAATTTTATTGGCACCGGGCAGGGCATAGCTCTCTCTCACCTTCACGGCTTTATTAGAATAGTAGTGCTGCCGACAGGACCAGCAAGACTGGAATACTTGATTACTACCGGAAAATAGACCTCCCCTCCGTAAGGATGTTCAATTTGGACTAATTCTGTAGCCATCAGCGTTTATGGGAACCTATTTCTAGGTTTTGTTAACGAAAAAGTGGTTTATTCTTTGAAAAGCTGCGCGATAACTCAAATTTGCAAGAAGCTTCTCATTTATGCCCACGGGAGTCACACATTGCTTGGTTAACCCTTTCATGCCCAACTTTTTTCTAGCGCATGTAGGGTTTCAAAACTATTTTACCTTGAAAACGGTGGGGTCAAGAAACACGAAAAGCCTATTTTCATAAAGATAGGTGCTTCCATGGCAGTGCTAGAAGCTGGTCAATTTTTACCTTCTAATGCTCAATACAATTCTCCTAGAATTATTACAATAGTCCAATTACGTGGAAAACGTAGCCAACTACAGTCTAAATTGGTAAGTTTTATCAGTTTTCAATAATATTGCACCATAACGAAGATATATGAAAAAATCATTTTCTGTCGTCAACGCAAACTGTCCCTGGCAGCACTGCTCCATCGGAATCCAATCAGACTAATTGCAATAGCTTCAGTTCTAGAGCTGATCCTTGTAACTGTTAATACTCAAATTAAAGGCAACAATCATATTAATGAGCCTTACTTGTTTTTGTGAGCAAATCTCGCCTCAATCAAAAGTTATAGCCGTTTAAAAACGGTGTTGTCCACAAACAACATGGGCATGAATGGGTTAAATATTCATAACTTTGGTTACAAGTCTGTCATTATAAATTGGAGTCCATTGAGGGAAATGGTCAATAGGATAAATCTGCCCTATAAAAAAGTTGAATACATAAAATACCCTAGAGATTTTCGAAACAGAATCAGTATCGATGCTACAAATGACACGTTCCCCATGTTGAACGGACATTTGTGCCTTGCCGTGCATTCATTTCAACATTTTTCCTGATGTGAAAGATTGGGGAAGTTATAAGGTTAGGGATAAGGAAAATAACGACAGAGCAATATAGACACTATGGAAGTATTCTAGACTCCCAAAAGAATAAAAAAAATTTCTCGATGAGCGAATATATTAACACCCCCGAAGGGATATTGTGATGACGGAACGACAACACCCTTGACGAGATATTGTCATTCAAATACGGCTTAATCTGATATCGATTTATAAACATTCTCGTGATTTTTAGTAGCCATGGTTCAGTTCATAACCCTTTTATCGCCAGAAATTTCAAAGATCGATCGTCGATACCATAAAAATGCTGCTGCATTTTCTCTGTGATCGGCTTGGTTTTCAGAATTTCCCAACAAACTCAATAGCTCTAGGTTAAGGTTAAGAGCTTATCCTTGAGTTTCAGCTCCCTATAAACAGGTATATCTATATAAGAAGTGCCAGAAATAAGGACACGCAATAGCATTATTGCAGGGCAGTTACATATCGAATGATATGAAGTTCTGTAATCGGATTCACAAAGATCGCATGAATAATTCTCTGCACGCTGAATAGTAGCCATGTGATAATTGAGTTTGCAATGTCCAGCTTGAAAAAATGCAACAAATTCTTTGACATTTTCTGACTCACATCCCATAGAAAAGTTTTAGTTTGAGCAGTAGTTTGCAAAATACGCCAAACTGCGATAATAATTTCAGTGTCAAAAAAACTGCATCCTTCGTTGCGTGAAAAGCACCATTGATGTTTTATTTGGATTAACTGATAGCCTAACATGAAGACACCATTGCTCAACAACACATAAGGCTTGTTGCATCAAATCAAAAAGTGTGTTAATGCAAATACCGGTGATCATTATATGATGATCATCGACGAAACAATTCGTCGGAAACCCAAACTCATTAAGTTTCCTCAACAAGCCATCGGCAACGGAGGTTCCATAGGGGGCCATGCATAAATGACGTAGCATTTTGGGGGGTAGGGAGGGTATACCAAATTTGTGACGAAGTGTGACGAGGGGGAGGGTAGGGTCAAAAGTTGTGCGACGTAGCATTAAGTTTAAGACCCATTGTTTACAGACAACAATTTAATGATACTCCATTCCCAAGAGAAGTAAATTTAAATTCATGCGGTTTTTCATGAGGTAAATTCGGTTGATGCGGTTTTTCATGAGGTAAATTCGCGGAATTACAAGTTCGTAAAAAAACGAAATGATTTTGTATGCGGATTTAACTTGCTACATTAGTTAGCTAATGTTGCTAACTAGTAGACTTAGTTTGGAAGCTGAATTAAATTTTGACTTCGGATTCAACTAAACAAAATTTAGTAATTTAGATGAACGTATGCTTCTCAGAATCATTGGCAGCTGCAGGATTGTGAACTGAGGGAACTTCTCTGCATACTCCCCTTGACATATAAAATTCAAAACAAAACTATCAACACTATATTTGTCAAGAAGTGGCCTTATTTTCCACGCAATTTGCTGTTATAATGAAAATATTGATAAAAGTCGTCAAACATTTTAAAAGGACATGTATTTAAAATAATGGAAAAACATATGTATTTTCATCCCCGGCCGCTTTGCATGGGACTAGGAGGAGGGGGTAGGTAAATGCTACGTTATTTACGAGGGAGAGGTTAGAATTTTGTGACCAAATGCTACGAGGGGGGAGGGAGGGGTCAAAAATCGCCGAAAAAAAGCTACGTCATTTGTGTACGGCCCCTAGAAGTAGTGACAGTACACCACCTTGAGGACATCCGCAGATACTCAGTTTCCTTATATCTACTTGTCCTAACGATGAGCACAGATGCCGGTTGCTAAGCATTGCGTGTATCCAGTTCGTGATATATGACTCCATGACCTCGTGCTGCTTCCAAAATGGATTCGGAAGACACGTTATCAAAAGCACCTTCAATATCGAGAAAAACTCCTAAACTTGATTGCTTTTGTGAAAAAGCTTTTTCAATGTTGTAGACAATATTGTGTAACAGGGTGCTAGTAGACTTCCCCCGCTGATATGCATGTTGCATTCCATGCAGCGGGTGCTCGCCCAAGCTAACATCCCGAATGTAGTGGTCGATTAAACGTTCCACTGATTTGAGAAGGAAGGAGGTCAAACTGCTCTAAAGCTCTTTGCCTCCTCATAAGGTTGCATTTGGGAATGAATTTGACAGTTGTTTCCCGCCACGCTAATGGACTGTATCCTTTTGCTAGACTACAAGTAAGAATCTTTTTCAAAATATGCTTGAAGTATTCAAATTATTTTTGTAGTAGAACTGGAATGATTCCATCCTTTCCCGGAGACTTATACGGAGCAAAACTTTCAATCGCCCATTTGATCGATTCGGTTGTCACAATCAGTCAAGAATCAGAAGTTCCGGAAAAGAACTCAGAGCCAGTTGTCAGTGATGGCTCCGTACAGCTTGGAAAGTGTGTGTCAAAAAGAGAGTTGAGTACTACATCTTCGTCAGACGAGTATTCACCATTAGCAGTTCTAATCGAACTGACATGAAAGTCTTTCGATTTCGAAAATAACTTATTTAATCTACTAGTCTCGTTGAGACTTGAGAGGCTTTTCTATCTACTTCGCTCAGAGGATCGAAGAGCATTTCTGTATGCTTTGCGAGCCAACTTAAAGGCATCCGACCCGTCCCTGCGTCTGCGATTCCAAGCTCTTCTACATAACTTTTTGAGTCGAACAAGTTCGCAATTCCACCAAGGTGTTCCTCTAGAAGCGAACAAGCCTCATGGTATGCTGCTACTATGAGTGAGCTTGTTTTGTCCATGACATCATTCAAGTCACTTGGAGATTCAATCGTCGCAAGATACCCATGAAACCTAGTCGCCAAGCCCTCTTCGTAGAGGTCCCAGCTCGTAGATTTGGGATTACGATATGTGACGTTATCTAGTGCGACGTTTTAATGATCAAAGACGATGTACTTATGATCAGATAACGACGTTTCGAGCTCGTTTGATACGAGCCAGTTTGTCAACTCATGCGTAATACTGTCCGAGCAGAGAGTTACATCTAACGCTTCTTCTCTGCTTGCTCGTGCAAATGTTGGGCGCTTTCCTGCATTACGTATATGCAGATTTGTACTACTTAAGTAGTCCATTAATTCGGTACCTCTCAAATTTATATCTGAGCTGCCCCAAATTATGTGTTGGACATTTGCATCACTGCCGATTATGAGAGGAAACCTATTTCTGCATCAGTAGGAAGCAACCCTTTTGAAATCATCAGAGGGGGATGATTCATTATGCGGCAAATAAGCTGAACAATGGAAGTATTTCTTGTTTATGTTGTCAACAATCATATTTACCGTGACAGCACAAATATCGCGAGTTGTGAGGTCGGATATAAGACATGCGTCAATAGTGAGGCATTTCACGTGGATTCGTCATGCCATTTTTTTTGAAAGCTGCGATTACAGGGTACAGTAGCTTTCCAACATAGAAGTTTCCTTTTTGGAAATATGGTTCTTGAATCAAGCTATGGAAGCTTTTCCTTCCTGCACAAGGCGAGATAGATTCATAGTTGATGTACGCTTATGCTGAAGATTAATTTGTGCTACTCTAACCATACTCGATTACGGCACTACATCATCAGCATTTGTTGTACAGCAACTAGAAGATACCAAACACGTTGGTTTATAATCGCCTAAAGCGAACCCCGAAATGGGTATTAGAGACATGACCATCATTTGGATCCCACGATTTGCGATGAAACAAACGTCCACTGTATCAGAGATTCGCTTAACACAGTGAGGGTAAGACCCACGACACTCCGTTCGCGACTGGCATATTTTAGTCCTGCCAGCCATTCAGTCCTCGGCACGGAGAAACACCTTGACTTGAGAACTTCTGTTTTCAGTCGCCTCTTACGACCAAGGAACAGGAACCCAGTGGATCAATTCTTGGTTGTAATACTTCACACGGCCTCCAGGCTGGTTTCGTCCGGATAAAGATAATAGACCGTTATCAACCTCCAAGTGGACCACAGCCGCTAAAAGCTTCGTTTGCCATTAAGAATATTTTAAACCCCTCAATAATTTTAACCATAGCACCGGTCGCATAACACTATGGAATTTGGGTTCCCTGTTAGGTGGGTTTTTACCACCGGAACAGGAAGTCCGTAGTGTAATTCTTAGCCGGTTGAAACAACCAGTACCAACACTAGATGGCCTATCTGAAGAAGGAAGCTGACATTGAAGGACAGCTTCCATAGATGGCCGACCAGCTGTTGTTAGGAGGCTGACATTTAGGCACTGAAGTCTCAACACAGTTCAGTAGTAGTCGCTTGTAGAGGGCAACTACAGCATTAACACTCACTTGGGCATGCAGCACAGCCCTGGTTGATTGAAATCACCAAGGATAATCATCACGCCATCTGAGCCAACCTGTGAAGAAGCGTTATTCACAGCATCCATGTGAAGTTGCATGATATTGCAGTCAAGTTGCTTTACAGGAGAAATATAGACAGCAGTCACGGAAAAAAATTCGTTCATAAATTCATTGTCAAAAGATCACGATTTCGTGAACTGAACGATTTACGAAAACCGTGACCAAGTTCCTGAAATTATGAATAATAATTTTCATGAAACTATTTGTGTTTTCTAAAACTCAGTTCGCCCCGAATATATACATGGCGTTACATTAGAATGTTTTGTTGGGTTACTGTTGTTGTTCCCTAGACATGTTTATTTTTTGTTGGGAATCTTGTTCTTGATTTGGGAATACACAGTCGACAGTCAAACGTTGTTCATGATTTCAAGATCTTAGTCGCGATGCTCGTAATTTCCATTCACGTTATCGTGATATTTTAGTCATGAGTAGAGTGGTTCATGTTCATGATTTCAGGATTTTTGTCACGATTTTAAATATTTTTGTCACGAGTTGTGTGATTCATGTTCATGGTTTCAGGATCTTAGTCGCGATTTTTGTAACTTCTGTTCATGTTATCGTGATATTTTAGTCATGAATAGAGCAATTCATGTTAATGATTGCAGGATCTTGGTCACGATTTTAGATATTTTTGTCACTAGTTGTGTGATTTGTGTTCATGATTTCAGGATTTTAGTCACGATTTTCGTAGTTTCTGTTCATGCTATCATATTTTATTTTAGAGCTTACTTTCAAAGAGTAATGTAACTAATGTTCATGATATCAGCAGTTTTATTATGGTAATCGTAAATTCTCTTCGCCTTATCGTGATCGATTATTTTTTGGTTACCTATGGTTTTTTTACTCGGAATGACGTGACAATATGAACTGAATCATTAAAATAAGACTTATTCGCGATATCTGGTTATGTGAACTATATCACGCACACTATATGGGGTTCTCACTGCAGTTTTCGTTTTCTGTCCGGACATCACAATGAACCTTATCAAATGAATAACGATGTTCGAGGTTGTAATATTTTTTTATATCTACTGCTCGTACCTAAAGTAATAGGTAGGCCCAGTAAGTCGCTAGCAGCTGGGTATTTTATAAAAAAGTGAATGGAACAAAAATGATTCCACGAATAATTCTCCAACTTTTGTGATAGAGTTCACGTAAAATTACAACAATTCATTACAACGTTGCATGAAATTGTAAATGGTTAGGGATATCTTCTAAATATAACAAGCACGCAAATAGATACTAGATAGTTCGTAAATCATGTACTAGGAATCATGAACCAATTCACGAATACATGAATAATTTTATGATTTCGTGAACTAATGATAAGTTGTGTCTATTAAACTAGGTATCATGAACCAGTTCACGAATACATGAATAATATTTCATGATTTCGTGAACTTTTACACGAAAACGAATGATAAGTTGTGACTATTAAACTAGGTATCATGAACCAGTTCACGAATACATGAATAATATTTTATGATTTCGTGAATTATTTCACGAGCACGTATATTGGATCGCAACTAATATATTAGGAATCATGAACCAATTCTCCAACTAATATGTTAAGAATCATGAACCAGTTCACGAATACATGAATAATACTTTATTATTTCGTGAACTATTTCATTAAAACGAATGGTAAATTGTGACTATAATACTGGGTATCACGCAAAAATAGCCAGAATATTTTGATTTTGTGAACTATTATTCCTATAACTATGAAAAAATCATGAGTCAACCTTTGGTTTTATGAATAATGTTCATAAAGTTGTGAACTAGTGAACTTGGCGAAAACCGTGACTGAAGTTCACAAAACAAAACGAAATATTTCCACTAATGAAAGCGTTATGAGGGCGTTACTGAAGGGAAATTGAACATAATTATAAAAGCCATGATTTTTGGTCATGGTCCTGTTTTCGTAACGTAAAAACTAGATTGTTCCAGAATTCATGGCACTTTAATCACGATTTTGGGAACAATTTTTTTTCGTGTATGAGAGTTTCACATCCGAAGATAAACGATAAACCAGTCGTTAGGCACCACTACATGGAATTACATGAAATGCTTCCGATTTTGATGGTCTACGTTTATTATTCATGACTTTGTAAAAATCAGTGAAATGCAAAATGGCGGCTTCAAAGTGGCGATTTACGTCTGCCTCTTCGAAATATGGTCCGAAAACTACAAGCCTGCAGTCTCTTGTGAACTGAACTTAAAAATTTATTATAATTTCTTAAAGGTAAGATATTCTGTACGACTAGTATTAACAATTATTTGTTTATAATTTTTGAACCAGGTTCAAGTGAAATAAAGCGACAAAAACTTTATTTAAAATTCAACTGTTCATTGTGCCAATTAGGTATAAGTCATCAGTACCGTCTTCATGCATGGGCATAATGGGGCCAGGCCAGGAGCCCCGGGATTTCAGGGGCCCCGCGATGAGGATAGGCGCATAAAATCATACTGACTGTCTGCACTACTGGCGCCATGAAAACTTCAAAAGAAGAGAGCGCCTCAATGTTCATTTTTTTTTTTCAAAAAGTATTTCGATGAGCATTCTTGGATTAATATACCGATCACAAATAGAATATTCTCGAGCTGCTGATTTCAGTTCCAGTTAAATCAGATTAATATCAAGCGCAAAGATAAACTATAAGTCACGGCGACATATACTCGACCTACCAAAGTCTTTATTCCTTATCCTGCAGTAAGAAATACGAAGCTTTAAAAATGATCATCTTGATTCTAAATTTTTGAAGAGGGATTCGCCAACACAGTATTGATTAATTTCAAAGCCTTCTGTTCGCGAAAAGGAATATTTATTGTAAAGCAAAATATGGCATTTCTCAGGCCACATTGTATCCAGTTTCATCACATCAAGAATGTGGTACTGCTCTGGCTCAATATGTTAAAAATAACTCTTTTGTAAGTCCCGTAGTTTAAAAATAGAGATTGATAAATTCGTTTAAAGCCATCTTCGTGTTGAAATCGTAAACAATGCATAATTTTAACAGTTGAAATTTATTGGCATATTGTTATTTGGTTTTCGCAGATTGTCATAATTTTATATCAACAATGCATGGTCAAACTAAAAAGACAAACGAATCCTCGGTGTTGGGAATTGATACATCCTAATATAAACCTAGGCTTAGACTTTCTGTTCATCGTGTGTAGAGTTCAATTAAAATTTATCGATGTATATCTGTGCTTATCATTGTGTCGATCAAGAGAGAAATATGATTTATCTCAACTCTCATAGGCTTAGCTAGAAAGAAGATTAAAATAAACGGTCTCTTGGCTCCAGACCACCGCACGATCAGGTCGTATATTTTTCTGCCGTATAGCACCGCGTGTTTTACATTTTTTGTCACATTCCGAAATCCGACTACGTTTCCCGTGGCCACTGATGGTCCGTACTCGCGCGTGCAGCTATCGAAGAGTTTGAACATGAAAGTGGTCCTTCGAACCGGATCGCGCCGGTGAAGAAAGGTAGAACATTTTTGTGAAGTGACCACGAGGAACGTGGATTTCGGAGAACGGAATCAGTGCATGAACGTTGGACAAATTTGTGTGATGCGTGCTACGAACAATGCACGTCTATAAATGTGCTGGATGGACAATGAGTGCTAAAAAATAAGAAGAGACGCTGATCTATGAAACACATGAAAAATAGTACAGTGATGACCCAACTAAGGTTGGCGAAGAAAAGTTATTGTGCTGTTGAGATTTGAGCGGTGTGCTGTGCAAAAATTACTCGATGCCAGTTGGATCGCCACGTTGCTAGGCTTGATCACTGATGTATGCCTTTCATGCTTTCAGATTGGTATAGGTGGAATCGGTACGGTTTAGAAATCAGGTAAAATCGTGCAAGTGGTGAATTATTTCTGGGAGTTTTAAAAAATATTGATCAGATTTAATTTTGCGCGTCTTCTAAGATGGCGGCCGAGAAGAAGCTTTTGGTGACGTCATATAGCCGTATGATTGACTCTATTGAGTCACGTTCGGAAAAAATGCTGATCTTTGTGCGTTCTTTTGATCCCGAGAAGCAAGACAAGTCGATTCTCGAAGACAAGCTAGAGTCGGTTGAAGCCATGCGTTCTTTGTTTCATGAGACTGAGGTTAAGTTGTATGGCGTTATCAAGGAAGATGAGGTTCAGTCGTGTCAAATGACCAGTGAGAAGTTAGAAGACCTGTTCGATGAGATACGTCACATTATTCGAACCAAACTTCGTGCGATTGATCCTCCCAAGCCAACGAGTGCACAGGTTGTAGTTGCGACTGCCCAACAAACCCAAGCAAAGTTACCAGACATCCCTCTTCCTCGTTTCAACGGACAGTTGGAGGATTGGATTTCCTTCAAAGGTCAGTTCAATGCTCTGATAAAGCGTCGGGAAGGTCTTTCAGAAAGTGAGAAATTGTTTTATTTGAAGGCAGCCATTCAAGATGGTGCCGCCCGCCATATTCAATCGTCCGAAGACACTTTCGCGTCCCTTTGGAAAGCCCTTAGCAGTGAATTTGAGAATAAAAAACTGCTGGTCGAAAAGCACATTGCTCAGTTGTTCCACTTAAAACCAATAATTCGTGAGTCAGGGTCTGCGCTACGATGTTTGATAAACGATGTTACTCGCAACATTCGTGCCTTATCCAATCTTGAGTTAAAACTTGAACCTTTGTCGGAACAATTTCTTATTCACCTTATCTGTACGCGTTTGGATTCCCGTACCAGAAAGGACTTCGAACTACAGTTAATTGATAATTCGCTACCGTCTTGGGATAAACTGCTCGATTTCCTCCAGTCGCGCTGTAGGTGTTTGGAGAATATTGAACAAGACGGCAAGGACTCCTCTGTACATGGTCTAGGTTCTCGTACCAAGCCTAACTTTAGCGATCGCTCGTCGAATGTCTCCAAATCGTTCCCAGTCAGCACAGCTCCAACCAAGTCCAGTCCAACATGTTTCCTTTGTAAAGGGACTCACTACCTGAGTCGATGCGAGCAATTTCTTCGACTACCGCAATCAGAACGTTTTTCGAAAGTTAAAGGTTTGGGTCTCTGTTTGAACTGCTTCAGTAATAAGCACCATGTACCGGAGTGTAAGTCCAGTTCCTGTCGAAAATGTGCCCGTCGTCACCACACTACACTGCATGAATTGGACCCAGTACCGTCAACCTCATCGAACATATCCAATCGATCGAACCCTGCACCTTCCACTTCATCGACAAATTCGATCGTTGCTACTGTATCATCAACGACCAATCGAAAAGGTCAATATGTTCTTTACACAGCAGTGGGTTTAGTCGAAGACGAAAATGGAAATTCGATTAATTGTAGAATTCTTCTCGACTGTGGGTCTATGCACAATTTGATCACTACGCACTTAGTCAACGCGTTGCGTTTGCGCATGATGAAAGTTAATTTTGCCATAGAAGGCGTTTCTGGAGCACCGCATTTAATCAAGAGCAAAGTAGGAGCAACGATCCGCTCTAATGTGAACGCTGACGTTTCAATGAAGCTTGAGTTCCTGGTAATAAAGAAGGTTACTACTGACTTACCCCTAAGATCATTTCCGATAGACTCCGAGCGAATCCCAGCGGATGTAGTACTGGCAGATCCTATGTTCAATCGATCGCGACGAATCGATATGCTGTTGGGAATCCAAGTGTTCAACGAATTATTTACTGGCCAATCTTTTTCGTTGACGAATGATCGTACGTTCTGGTGCAAAGAAACGATTTTTGGATGGGTTGTTGGCGGAGTAGTGAACGAGCAAGAAGAAAGGTCAACTTCTACGAATTTTTGTGCAGTCATGACGAACGAGGCATTAAGTGAACAGATTAATCGATTTTGGGAGATGGAAGCGCTTCCCGAAGCACGTAAACTGACTCAAGAAGAAAGAGCAGCAGAGCGAAGTTTTTCGGATACATGCCGGAGACTTCCAGATGGACGATATGAAGTAGGTCTCCCAATAAAAGAAGCTATTCAAAAGCTCGGAGATAGCCAGACTATGGCGTTGCGAAGATTTGTGCAGATGGAGAAGCGATTGTTGCATGATTCCAACCTACGAGATCAGTATCGAACATTCATGAACGATTATCAAGAGCAGAGTCATATGATCAAACCGAAACAGCATTGTCCTACAGGATATTTCATGCCCCATCACGCGGTGTTCAACCCCGCGAGCACCACCACGAAGACGCGAGTCGTATTCGACGC
Source organism: Topomyia yanbarensis (assembly GCF_030247195.1). NCBI lineage: Eukaryota > Metazoa > Arthropoda > Insecta > Diptera > Culicidae > Topomyia > Topomyia yanbarensis. The sequence goes on from NC_080671.1 coordinate 116,646,040, forward strand.
ATCCGCTGCTACTACAAGCGGATCCTCCCTAAATGATCACTTATTTGTTGGTCCTGTTCTACAGCGAAAACTGACTGATACCGTGCTAAGATTTCGTGTCCCAAAGGTAGTGTTTACAGCAGACATAACTCAGATGTTCCGACAGATCCAAATTAGACCCGAAGATTGGAAGTATCAGCAAATTTTCTGGCGGATAGAGCAAGGACACCCATTGGAGATCTTTCAGTTGACCACGGTTACGTACGGAACGGCTTGTGCACCGTTTTTGGCCACGAGGACGCTGGAGCAATTGTGCAAGGATGAGAGCAAACGGTTTCCTTTGGCATCGAAGGCAGGGACTGAAGATTTTTATGTGGACGACCTGTTGAGTGGAGCTGATACTGTTGACGAGGCTTTAGCATTGCAAAACGAATTCATTCAGATGATGGCTTCTGGAGGGTTCAAGTTGCATAAATGGGCTTCTAACCATCCCGAATTATTACAGTCGGTACCGAACGCCGATTCAGAGCAGATTGCATTTTTTGAGGACGAGAAAACTACACGCACGTTGGGGTTAACTTGGCAACCCCGTAGGGATGTGTTCCTGACCAAATTGCACGAGATCAGTTTCCACTCAGGACCTATAACAAAGCGATCTGTGTATTCGGATATAGCAAAGTTGTATGACCCGTTGGGCCTCCTTGGTCCAGTAATTTTTGCGGCGAAGGTGCGACTACAGAAATTGTGGAAACTGGAAGTTGACTGGGATGAAGTTTTAGCCGAAACTTATGCTGAATCGTGGGTAACTTTCCGAAATCAACTTGTTCAGATGGGAGAAATAGCGATACAACGCGGCGTATTGCCATCTCAGCCACCACGTCAGGTGGAACTACATGGCTTCTGCGATGCCTCCGATTTGGGCTACGGTGCATGTGCCTACATCCGCTCTATCGACGACAACGGTCACTACAAAGTTGCCTTACTCACCTCAAAGTCTCGAATCGCACCCTTCAAGAACGCTAAACTGACTATTCCGCGCCTTGAACTTTGCGGAGCGCTTGTACTTGCACGATTGATTTCTAACATAACGCACAATTTAAATATTACCTTTTCCAGAATCATTCTCTGGTCAGATTCCACCACAGTACTATCCTGGATAAGAACTGATCCCACCAAACTGATGACGTTCGTAAGCAACCGAGTTATTGAAATCCAGGAACTAACGAAGAACATAGAATGGAGACATATTGGGACTCATGATAATCCCGCTGACGTAATATCGCGAGGGCTTATGCCTTGCGAAATCCGAGCATGCACACTCTGGTGGATGGGAGCAAGTTTACTGTCCCAAAACGATAATACTTGGCCAACGAGCATCCAACACATACCGCCAGAGCAACTCCCGGAAACGAAAAACCCCTCGATCAGTCTCACAGTTACAGAACCAACGACGTTCGCCCTGTTCACCATCGAAAGTAACTATCGCCGAATGCAACGAGTTATGGCGCTAATGTTACGGTTTATTGATCATCTTCGTCAAGACGACCGCAAAGAACATCGCTACGGACATCTGAATATACGAGAACTTGATTATGCAACAATGGCGCTGACGAGAATCGTCCAGAAGGAAGCATTCCCGCAGGATTTCGATTGCCTGGAAGCTGGAAAGGTAATCCATAAAAATAGTCAACTTATCACATATTCTGTGTTCCCAGACAAATCACGGTTCAAGGTGCTACGAGTTGGCGGTCGGAGCCGTCATGCGACGTGGATGCCATTGAGTCAACGACATCCCATGGTGCTACCATCTCGACATCCGTTCACACATGCTGTTGTTCGAGCTTACCACAGTGAATCCCTTCACGCTCCTCAACAGTTGCTGCTTAGCATACTGCAACGTCGGTTTTGGTTGGTACACGGCCGCAGCACAGCACGATGGGTACTCAGACGGTGTGTTACTTGCTTCAAGGCGAAGCCGGTAATAATGCAGCAAATGATGGGTGATTTGCCAAAGTCCCGTTTGGAAGGCGGCTTTGCATTCCTGAATGCTGGGGTAGACTTCTGCGGGCCGATCTACATTCGTCAGCATAATAAGCGATCAACGATCACGTACAAGGTGTATGTGGCGGTGTTTCTATGTTTCGCAACCAGAGCAATCCACCTGGAGCTGGTTGGGGATATGACGGCAGATGCCTTCATCGCGGCCTTGCAACGATTCATCTCACGCAGAGGTAAATGTGCGAAATTATTTTCCGATAATGGCCTTAATTTTGTTGGTAGCAAAAACAAGTTGAGGGAGATGTACGACATGTTCCAGTCCCAGCTCTTTAAGCACAAGTTGGACGATTTCTGTTCAAAAACGGCCATCGAATGGCATCTGATCCCGCCCAGTGCTCCACATTTTGGCGGCCTTTGGGAGGCCGGGGTTCGATCCGCCAAATATCACCTCAAGCGAATTACTGGCACTGCCAACATGAACTTCGAGGAATATAGTACAGTACTTACTCGAATTGAAGCTGTGCTCAACTCGAGGCCAATCACGCCGATGTCAGTGGATCCAACCGACATACAACCTCTTACTCCAGGACATTTCTTGGTCGGTCGCCCGTTGACCGATATCGCCGAACCTGACGTCACCGACCGCAAGGAAACGACACTTTCTCGTTGGCAGCGACAGACGCAGATGGTACAGCATTTTTGGGCTCGCTGGTCCCACGACTATATCACAACACTACAGAATCGAAATAAATGGCACAAACGTTTCGCTGTTAAACCGGGGCTTATGGTGATCGTACGCGAAGACAATCTTCCGACAATGCAGTGGAGACTAGGGAGAATCAACAACGTCATTCCGGGCCCAGACGGCTTGGTGCGAGTGGCCGATGTTCGTGTGGGTGGAAAAATGATCAGACGACCTATCGCTAAATTGTGCCTGCTCCCAATTGAGGATAACGACCTTGCTCAGGTTCCAGTAGATAACGAAGAGAGTAGCAATTGAAATCTATTGATTTCAATGGGGGCAGCATGTTGGGAATTGATACATCCTAATATAAACCTAGGCTTAGACTTTCTGTTCATCGTGTGTAGAGTTCAATTAAAATTTATCGATGTATATCTGTGCTTATCATTGTGTCGATCAAGAGAGAAATATGATTTATCTCAACTCTCATAGGCTTAGCTAGAAAGAAGATTAAAATAAACGGTCTCTTGGCTCCAGACCACCGCACGATCAGGTCGTATATTTTTCTGCCGTATAGCACCGCGTGTTTTACATTTTTTGTCACATTCCGAAATCCGACTACGTTTCCCGTGGCCACTGATGGTCCGTACTCGCGCGTGCAGCTATCGAAGAGTTTGAACACTCGGTATATGCGGATTTCACTTAGCTCAGTAAAACGCGTCAAACTTAGTGGTATTGGTGTAGTTTATATCGTGTGTAATTCTAATATATCAGATTTTTATTTTATTTTACAACCAAATGTTGTTCACGAAATTATTGCACTTCGTAGAAACCGTTGGCAAAAATTAATTCGTTCTCCAAATTAGAAAAAAAAATCAGTTTCTGATATGAGATATTTAAAAACAGTTTGGAATGGTACTCATAAACTGTTACACAGTAGTTTCTGTAACTTCTTTTTCAACTATCTTCTACTTTCATTAAATTTTCATTTCATTTTAAGCGAAATCGGATTTTTAGCTGCTGCTAATTGCTCAGTATCTTTCGACAGTTTGGCGTATTGTAGTCTTTGGGCACAAAATTTATTTTGATGACTCTATAGAATGCTATAACTGATTTAGTATAACGGCACGATGTCAAATCAGACCAAGTAGCCGGAGAATTACAATCTTGTTAAAAAAAGATAGGCACACTTTGTGGTAAGTTCCTTGCCCTGGTTCATAATCTCGGTTGACATAAATCTAACCTCGTTTGCCGTAACTGCAGATTGCTTGCAAGACCAAAAAAAAACCCAACCAATTTCGAATTATTGTTTGCTAGTATTTTTCAACGATATTAAATCTATATGCATTTGCGATGGGATCATTTAGGTATCAAGCGATGTGTGAGCTGAATTTTCTAGTTATGTTAATTTATAGAAAGAAAACTCACTAAATTTCTTAAACTTTACAAAGATGTCCCAAGAAAAATTTGTGGTGCAATGTTTTCGAGGATAGCATTAAGAGTGCAAAACCCTAAAAATCTGAAGATAACATGAACCAACAAAAATCAAAATTGATAAATTTGAATTATTCCCGAATTTGGTCCTAATTCAAGGAGTTATATACAAAGTTGAGGCAAAAAAGGGAGCTAAAGTTTTTACGCCTTTTAATTACTTCACAAAAAATAAATTTTGCCTTTTTTCGCCCAAAAGAAAAAAAAACTTCCCCAAGAACATGTCAGAAAGTGAACAGAACAGAAACAAAAAGTGTCACCGATAGCTCTTACATCTCCAGCAAACATTCCTGCAATCCATTCATTCTATATAGAAGATAATCCGACTCAATCTCGACCTTAAAAGTTACTCTGTTCATCAGATGTTAGGTGTAATAGACAAAAATATTTTTTCAACAAAAATAAAAACATCCCTAAAGCCAGCTTTACTAGCAAGTTCACCTCACACCATCCCGCCGCCGTTGGCTGGCTCTCGAAAGGCACTAGGATCAACGGAAGGAAGCTTTAATTACGTTTACCGACCATTAAAATCACTTTCCGGGGGCTTCCCCGTAAAACAGTATAATAAAAACAGACTATCCGGTCTGGTTTGAACCTCAGTGAAACAAGTCAAACAACTCAATCCGGACGTAGTCAAAGCAGAAACGGTTGTTGATGACCCTTTCCAAAGACGTCCACAAGCCAAATCCAGTGAAGATGCGAAAACATGTTGCCACTTCCATCTTCAACCAGGCGATGGGTTTCATAATTTACAAATTATATAGCGTGATGCCATAAAGCGGACGCTGATCGTGCCACCGTACACGTCGGAAAAGCAAACTAGTGGTTGTTCCGGTCCTGCAGAGATTCCAGCTATTATTTTTGAAGTCTCTACATTTTCCATTACTATTCCGGACTCCATGACACAACGCCTCTCTGTAGCCGGAATGCGGTTTACATTTTTGCAAAGTTTTTGCTCCACTGTCGCGGTAGGTACTTGTTTACCTTTTAATTAGCATACTTTCAGGCTCTCGCTTCAGTTTTTTTGTTCCATTTTATACTTAGATCCGAAATTCCAAACTAGAGTGGGAGGAAATTGATGGCGTTCGCTTCCGTTTTGCGCGAGAAAAATGCTTCCGGGCGAGCCGGATGGTTGAACAGCAAATCTGTGGATGGAGACTAGTCAGCAGGAGTGTTGTGCAAAATTTATGGTCTCCTAGTCTTCGTTGGCACAACATTGATTACTATTCCGGTCAATTGACTGAAGTCCTGTTTCCGAAATGAAAGGAAACTCACGAAAATGAGATACGAGTTTTGTGAGATATTGTCAGCGTTCATATACACTGTGGGCTCATTAATTTGGAATATCGGATTAGTGAAATCAACGTGAGTGATTTCAACATGAACGATCTATGGGAGTCAATCCATGTAGCGGAGAGCACAACAGCAACAGATTGAGACCACTTGAGGAGTACTTCGTCGGTAAATACCAAGCCGGCTTTCGTGAGGGTTGATCAACGCAGGATCAAATGTTTACCTTGGGACAAATTCTGGGAGTACAACTTGCAGACACATCATATGTTCACAGATTTCAAGGCGGCGTATGATTCAGTGAAACGAAATGAATTATGGCAAATTATGCTAGAACATGGTTTTCCGATGAAACTAATACGGCTGATTCGTACAATGATGGATGGATCGAAATCAAGTATAAGGGTTGCGGATGAAATTTCGACATCCTTCGTAACCTTGGATGGATTGAAGCAAGGTGATGGGTCCAGTAGTGGTAGTGGTAGTGTAGTGGTGACACATGATAAAATATTCGAAATTGTAGATGAATTTATGTACCTCTTGGAACTCTAGTGACAAGCGATAACGATGTTAGGGGCCGTTCATAAACCACGTAGACTCGTAGGGGGACGGGGACGGGGGTCTAGCAAAAATCTACGTTTGTCTACGAGGGGGGAGGGGGGATTTTTGCAAAAGTCTACGTAGACTTTGATTTTTTTTTGTTAGTCTCATATTACGAATTGTAAATAAGATTTAAAGTATTGTGTCCAACATACTAGTCGATTCAGCTAAATGTATTTATGAAGACACTTCAAAGCTAGTACACTATTGAGGTAACTACTCTTTAGGCGACCACTCAACCTAGAATCTACGTATTTTTTGTACAATACAACAACGGGAAACGTTTCTTGCGTATATTCAGATATATTTTTTAACTCATGAAAATATTATAGGAATAACACAAAATGATAGTGCTAAAGACGATCTCCCAAAATTCCTCTTCGAGGAAGATTTCGACTGAAAATCCTGCAGTTGTGAATCATCACCTAAGACACCGCTAGTTAGCAGACATGTATAGACCATTAAATGCATTAACCGTTGAAAGTTCAAAAATGAAAATACATTAAAACCACCATGTTAACAAGGAAAAGTCATGATTTTAATAATAAGTGGGTTGATTTATTTTTTTATTAATTTAGTCGGCTCCAATAATGTAGTTAAACTCCTACAGCAAAGTGTTTACTCGAGTTAATCTTTTCAAGTGCTTTTTCTAATTAACATTTTCCACAAATGTAAAAAACTCGAAAAGTCTACGTAGACTTTTGGGGAAGGGGGGGGGGGGGGTATTGGTAAATGTCTTCTAAAATCTACTAGTGGGGAGGGGGGTTGAAAAATCTCAAATTTCGGTCTACGTGGTTTATGAATGCTCCCTTACCAGTGAGGTGAAAAGGCATATTGCAGCTTCAAGTAGAGCTTACTGCAGGCTTCGTAACCAGCTTAAGTCCCGCAGTCTGCATACGACTACGAAATTCGCTCTATATGCGACCCTGATTCTTCCGGTGGTTTTATACGGTCAGGAAGCATGGACGTTAAAGGAAGCCGACCGTACAGCGTTCGGAGTATTCCAGCGTAAGGTGCTGCGAACAATACTCGGTGGTAAACAGGAGAATGAAATCTGGCGGCGTCGCATAAACCATGAGTTGGCTGAGGTAGGCTGGACACGTGCTCCGAATGCCGGATGAGCGTCAAGCGAAGACATTATTCAACAGGGAGCCCATGCCTGGCCGCGTACACGATGGCTTCGTGCTGCTGAGGAGGACCTGATGGTGCTTAAAGTTCAGGGCGACTGGAAGCGATTGGCCCAGGATCGAGTCCAGTGGATGAGGATACTCCATTCGGCGTAGTCGCCTCGAGAAGCAGCTGCCCATCTAGTATCAAGTAAGTCTCGTTAGAAAATTATCCGATCAATACAATCAACGTATCAACAGTTACTAGAAAAAAAGTAGAATTCTCGTTTCCTGTGTTTTCCCAGAATTCAGTGAAAGTGGATAAATGTTTACCACGTTTGCTTGCCACGCTTCTATTCATTATCGTTTGATAATGCAACAAAATCTGCAACAGACATGTTGGTCCATGCGGAGTCGCGGGTACGCAAGCCATTTACACCTTCAACCCGTTCAGCATGAACTAACTTGTGGACCGGCTGTGGTCCACTAGGAGGTTGATAACAGTCTACTATCTTTCTCCGGACAATCTTTCTAGGCCATGTGGCATCCGGCAGGTTAAAGTATAATAACCAAGAATTGATCCACTGGGTTCCTGTTCCCACGTCATAAGAAGCGACTGAAAACTGGAGTCTCAGATGAAGGTGATTCTCCGTGCCAAGGACTGAATGGACTAAAATATGCCAGTCGCACACGTGGGTCTTACCCTTGCTGTGTTAGGCGAATCTCTGACACAGTGGACGTTTGTTTCTTCGCAAAACGTGGGATTCAAATGATGGTCATGTCCCTAATACCCATTTCGGGGTTCGCTATAGGCGATTATAAGCCAATGTGTTTGGTATCTTCTAGTTGCTGTACAACAAATGCTGATGATGAAATGTGTAGTGCTGTAATCGAATATGGTTAGAGTAGCACAAATTAATCTCCAGCATAAACGTACAGCAACTATGAATCTATCCCGTCTTGTGCAGGAAGGAAAGGCTTCCATGGCTTTGGTTCAAGAGCCGTTTTTCCATAAAGGAAACTTCTACATTGGAAAGCTACTTAACCCCGTCTTCGTAACTTTCAACAAAAATGCATGACAAATCCACGAGAAGTGCCTCGTTCATGCATACTTGCGAATAGTGCTATTGACGCACGTCTTGTATCCGACCTCACAACTCGCGATATTTGTGCTGTCTCGGTAAATATGACTGTTGACAACATAAACAGAAAATACGTATATAGTTCGGCATACTCGCCGCATAATGAACCATCACCTTCTGATGATTTCAAAAAGGGTTGTATCCTACTGTGGCAGAAATGGGTTTTCTCTCATTATCGGTAGTGATGCAAATGCCCACCACATAATTTGGGGCGGCTCAGATATCAATTTAAGAGGCACCGAATTAATGGAATACTTAATGCTATCTACCTTCCATGGGTACCGGGTCATTCCGGTATTACTGGAAATGAATGGGCGGAATTGGCTAGAGCTGGTTTCTTCGACTGACTTTCGTTGGTCTAGAACCAGTTTTTCCACTGTTGATAAGTTGGATAAATCACAAGATTCGCTCCTGGGCTGCATCCGAACAAGCCAACCATTGGCGTAGCTTGCTAACTTGCGCTCAAACAAAGACTTTTGTGCCGGATGTGAGTCCGAAAATGTCAAATAATTTATGGCATTTTTCTATGCACAACTGTAGTATTCTAGTCAGGGCACTGACCGCACATTGCAAATCCAATTATCACATGTCTACTATTCATCCCGCTGAGTATTTTTCATGCGATCTTTGTGAATCCGATAACGGAACATCATATCATTTGATATGCAATTGCCCTGTAGTAATGCATAGCGTATCCAGATTTTTGGATCTCCATACATAGATGAACCTATGTACAGAGAGTTCAAACTGAAGGATATGCTAATGTTCCTAACCCAGTGCGGTAAAGAGCTTTAGTTTAGCCGTATTTGAATGACAATTGTATCTCTTCGGGTGTTTTGTCGTTCTGTTATCATGTCATCAATATCCTATATCCGACAGGATACGCTCAAATTATATTGAGATTATAAGTGTTTTTAGGTAAAAATGTCCGAGGAACACGATGGCATTAGAATTTTCAAAATTAAAATATATGTATTGAAAGAAAAATAACCTTTTAATATTCAACTGAAAAAATCGCACAGTTGGCAGCATTGCCGCCAAAAATTAATATTTTTTTCTAGATTCCTTGAACTATTTTCTTCAAAAGCCATCTTGTGGTTTGATTCTAGAGTAAAAAGAACCGGAGATATGATCAAAAGAAAATCAAGAGTTTTGGCAATTTGCCAAAACGGGGGGTGCTCCCATGACCCGAGTGGTGGTTCAATTGACCCAAAAATTTGGGTTTTTATATATTGACCCAAGATGAACAATTCCTCCAAATTTGGTTAAAATCCGTGAAGGTCGATTACACGTGCCTTAATCACTTCGCGTGAAATGACCTATGCAGAATTGCACATATTTTGTCGTATGTAATTTTAAATGTTCTTTGATTTGATGGCATTGTAAGGGAACACGTGATGATAATTGAGCTGACATTTCTTTGGACTGATCAGACTAATAACTTTGTCTGTTTAGTGTTTATTTGACCAACTAGGAAACTAATCCGCGGCATTTAATGTACGTGGAGAATACACATGATTTTGTCTGAGTGAAATGATGACTATTGATCAATATATTAGGGGTTGAGAATTGGCAGCTCGTGAGAAGAATCAGCAGCTATTTACCAATTTACATTAAACAGCATGAAGAATATATGGTCGGTGTTGGGTTAGACCGGACTAAGTCGCAAAACTTCAAAAAATGATATGATCATAGTAGCACTGGATAAAGAATTTCATCAGCTACATTCGACTTTTAGCTGATTTGAAATATGTCACAATAAGCAAGAATTATAGCAAAAATTAATTTCAAATTATTATATAAAGACCACTGCAATTCAAGCTTTAAACTCGTTTTTCTCGATACCAATACAATGTCACTTATACTACGTTCACACTACGAGTTAAAACGTGTTTTAACGCTATCTTGATGATGTTTTTCTTGTTGCTAATTATTATAACGTGTTTTAACTCTGTAGTGTGAACATAGTATTAGTCCGGTTTGACTTGACACCGACCATATGTTTTATTGTCATATTCATTGCCTTACTTTTAGTCTCATTAATTAATTTAATGAAATCAAATTAATTAATTGTTCTTATTGTGTTAAATACTTTAAACTTGTCATGTTAACTATATTTCTTCATGAGTATAGAAATTTTCTAGCTTGATTATTTACGTAAAAGGTGACAGGTTACTTTCTTTTCGTTCATATTGTCTGCAATCTTGTTCTAGTAATTAGTGTAAAAATTAGCGTCATCGGTTGCATATTCGATATACAAAACTAGTCGTTTCAGGTATTTCAGTAGTGCTTATTTCAGTTAGCTTAACAACGCGCGCGAATAATGATAACATAAAAATCGGCACCTTATTCAATTGTTCGCGGAGAAAGAAACCAATATATAAAATTTCATTTTATTTGCTATATAAATATCAAAGTTTATACACGATAAATAATACTTGTATTATGAAATCTTCCATTACATCGACCAATGTCTCGAAAGACCATTATCGCTTTTCATGGTATTGTAATGTCGTGATTCGCCGGAATAAAGAAACAAGGAATAATGAAATCGTGAACATACCGTTAGATTCAATTAAACATGAGCAACACTGTCGATTGTCGGCAGTCAGGAGTTTAAGTTGCTTTTTTACAAACCGATCATTTCCAAATTAATTCAACAAACGATACATCTATCATAAATAAACACATGATAACACTTCTTAGAGTTGCATAGATTGTATCACTTATCAAGGTGAATCTAGATTTGTGTGAATCTTTATCCCATCCTACTAACAAAAAGTCCTTCCCGTGACAAACGTGGATATGCAGAGGTATACACGGTCTCCATAACAACGTTTGCTGCACTAACATTCCTTTCCTTCCCCGATGACTGTAAGAACGTGGCCGGCGCCGCTATTGACATTGCAAAGGATATAACTCTCAAAACGTGCACATTGAGAATGGATAGCTACTCTCAGGCCCCATTCGTTGATTCTTTGTGCAATTTCGCTTGTTCTGGTCAATCATGGAGTAGCAACTACGAATTGTACGGCTCATGCTCAATTGGTCAATGGCTCACAATACAATATGCGTTCATGACATAGCAGTAGAGTTGCAATCACTATTGGATGACAGAGAATTCGAGTCTAAACTTGAAAAAAAATATTCATGGTCACAAATTTTTCGTTTTTTTTTAAGGTCGTAGTAGGGTAGACTTGACCAGGTTTTTAGCTAAACCTGCATAAATCTCTAAAAAAGTTTTCAATCCTTCCAAATTTATTGAGATATAATGGGCAAAGATAATGTGCGTGTTCTTATTTTTTGCAGAATTCTTAGTTTACTTTTTCAAAAGTTATAAAAAAATTTCCGTGATCGCCTGGGAAAACTTGACCAAGAGAATTTTGAAAAATCAGTACAAAAAATAATGACATAAAACATACTGTATCCTTTTTTCCATATTGTCGAGTTCCTTAGGTAGCAGTAAAATATATAAAAGCGTTGCATTTCATAAATTTTGACTGCTTTTAATGCATTTCCTTTTAAGGTTTAACTGCACCGCTTACATGCATGTTCACACGTCACGAAATCAGCCATGTTACTGCTAACTTTGATTACTAGTACTGCAATATATAGATGGGATTTTTTTGTGACGTGATTGACATTAACAGTAGCTACCCTAGCATAGTAAATATCAGAAAAAAAATTAAATTTCTTCAACTTATTGCCAGTTGGTCAAGTCTCCCCATAAAATCTTGGTCAAGTCTCCCAACATTAGTTATTGCGTTCAATGACGTACAAATTTTGGTAATAACTATTTCAATGTTCCGATTTATGTAAAATTATTTCACTAGTTCATTAAGAATAAAATAATATATGAGTACTTTAAAAGGAATTATTAGTCAAGTAGACATGTCCATATAAAGTTAGATAAAAAATTATATCATTTAACGCAAACTTTTTAATTATGAAAGACTTTCTATAAGGAAAGTATTTTTGATTCAAAACTTTTAAAATTAGCTTAAGGGACCGAAACAAGTATAAACATATTTTTGTACATTTTTTGAGAACTTAATAGAACACGTTATAGTCAATAATAGAATTCTGCGCTTGGTCAAGTATCCCCATGATCCCCTTCATAGTTTCAGAGGTGCTTTTAAAAACAACAGCTGATCAATTGTCGATAGTTGTTTGAAGTGGAGGATGATGGCAACAAGGTTTAACAAGTTTAACTGAGGCAACATCTACTCTAAGCATACCTGAAAGATCTTGACTGGAAAAGCAGAGGTCCAGCAAGCTAATGTTGCTATTGTAACGTTAGCGTTCATCCGATCCAGCAGCGGAAACACCATCGCCTATTCATTTGCCATTTCGTCACTGTTGTGCTATCTTATGACAAGCGCCATTTTGCACATTTCGAGAAAAACGATTTTTAAAGTTTGAGATTGAATATAATGAAACTTATAAATGGTAGAAACAATTAAGAAAAGACAATTGATGCTTCTACCTATTCTGTATTAATCTCTCAAATATAACTTGAGCCAATCCCAAGATATAATGATTTGAAGCAAAAAACTCACAATTTATAATCACTTTTCTCGCTATATTTCAATAACCAAAATTCTGGAAACGCCATCTTATAGAGACTCGTTAGACGAGTAATGTGGCATATCTAACTCAGTTTACCCCAATATGGCGTTTGTCATAAGATAGCACAACAGCGACGATTTGCTTCGGCGAACGCTCAACCCGTCACAACAAAACACCCACCCGCCTCGAAAAGCCAAAGACATGCGAATTCAGTCATCGCCGGCTGGCCGCCAATACACTCATCCACACATTGGAGGTAATAAAATTAAGTTTGATTTGATTGATTCGCATTCTTGTGTAACTGATTGGTGACCCTATAGCCGACCTTCAGAATTCCGTCTCTCACGTTCGAGCTCGCCTTTGCTAAAAGCCCGTTGAGATCCCACCCCAGACGATATCCGTGGCTGGACCAGGGACCAGAGGTATTGTCGAAGTCCGTCTGACAAAGAAGTAACGCATATGTTGTGTTAAACGTTTAAATTTATAGGCCCAAGATGGTGTCAGTAACTGGCCAGTGGAATAGAATCACAAATCCATCATATGAAGAAAATATTCAGCTTCTTGTAGAAATCTACACGGAAGAAAATCCGTTCATAAATTCATGAACAAAAGGTCACGATTTCATGAACTGGACGATTTACGAAAACCGTGAGAAAGTTCCTGAAATTATGAATAATAAACCTCGTATTCATGAAACTATTTGTGTTTTCTAAGAACCAGTTCGCCCCGAATATATACATGGCGTTACATTAGAATGTTTGGTTGGGTTACTCTTGTTGTTTAGTTTTTGTTGTGATTCTTGTTCATGATTTGGGAATACACAGTCGACAGTCAAACGTTGTTCATGATTTCAAGAGCTTATTCGTGATTCTTGTGAATTTTCATGACGTTCATGATTTCAAGATCTTAGTCGCGATGTTCGTAATTTTCATTCACGTTATCGTGATATTTTAGTCATAAATAGAGTAATTCATGTTCATGAGTTCATGATCTTTGTCACGATTTCGAATATTTTTGTCACTAGTTGTGTAATTTGTTCTCATGATTTCAGGATCTTAGTCGCGATTTTTGTAACTTCTGTTCATGTTATCGTGACATTTTAGTCATGAATAGAGCAATTCATGTTCATGATTTCAGGATCTTGGCCACGATTTTAGATATTTTTGTCACTAGTTATGTGATTTGTGTTCATGATTTCAGGATCTTAGTCACGATTTTCGTAATTCCGGTTCATGTTATAATGATATTTTATTTTAGAGTTTATTTCAAAGAGTAATGTAACTAATGTTCATGATATCAGCGGTTTTATCATGGTATTCGTAAATTCTCTTCGCCTTATCGTGGTCTATAATTTATTTTACTAATCGTTACAATAAGACTCATTCGCGATATCTGGTTTTGTAAACTATATCACGCACACTATTTGAAGTTCTCGGCGCAGTTTTCGTTTTCTGTCCGGACATCACAATGAATCTTATCAGATGAATAATGATGTTCGAGATTCTAATATTTTTTTATATCTACTGCTCGTACCTATTACTGGTCGCTAGCAGCTGGGTATTTCATTAAAAAGTGTATGGAACAAAAATGATTGCACGAGTAATACTCCAACTTTTGTGATAGTCACGTAAAAATTGCATTACCATGTTGCAGGAAATTGTAAATGATTGGAGATATCTTCTAAATATCACAAGCACGCAAGTAGATACTAGATAGTTCGTAGATCATGTACTAGGAATCATGAACCAGTTCACGAACACATGAATAATATTTTATGATTTCGTGAACTTCTTCACGAAAACGAATGATAAGTTGTGACTATTAAACTAGGTATCATGAACCAGTTCACGAATACATGAATAATATTTCATGATTTCGTGAACTATTTCACGAGCACGGATATTGGATCGTAACTAACATATTAGAAATCATGAACCAGTTCACGAATACATGAATGATACTTCATGATTTCGTGAACTACTTCATGAGTACGCATATTGTATCGTGACTAGTATGTTAGGAATCATGAACCAGTTCACGAATACATGAATAATATTTTGATTTTGTGAACTATATCACGAAAACGAATGGCAAGTTGTGACTATTATACTAGGAATCATGAACCGGTTCACGAATACATGAATAATATTTCATGATGTTGTGAACTATTTTTCGAGCACGGATATTGAATCGTAACTAATATATTAGGAATCATGAACCAGTTCACGAATGCATGAATAATATTTAATGATTTTGTGAACCATTTCACGAGCATGGATATTGGATTGGGACTAATATATTAGGGATCATGAATTAGTTCACTAGAATTGAATGGGCTCATGAATAAAATTACGAATTTCATGAAATAGTGCACGAACAAATAACCTGAATATTTCGATGCTATGAACTATTGTTCCTATAACTATGAGAAAAAATCATGATCACCTTTGGTTTTATGAATAATGTTCATAAAGTTGTGAACTAGTTCTTGGCGGAAACCGTGACTGAAGTTAACAAAACAAAATCAAATATTTCCACAAATGAAAGCGTTATGCGGGCGTTACTGTAGGTAAATTGAACATTTTAAAATTATAAAAGCCATAATTTTTGGTCATGGTCCTGTTTTCGTAACGTAAAAACGTGATTGTTCCAGAATTCATGGCACTTCAGTCACGATTTTGGGGACAATTTTTTCCGTGTATATTGTTTGTTTGGTTTCAGGATAAGTATCTCTTTACTATACCTTTACTTTACTTTACTATGCCCAAAGGCAATAACTTCAATTAAAGGTATTGCACCTGACGCATCAAAGTCGTGAGTATAGCGAAAATGTATTCTACCTTAGGAAATGTCATTTTATTCAACCCGGAATGAGAGGATCGTAGCGTAATTCTGAAAGTATTTGTATGACTGAATGTATGGAAAAGATCGTAGCGTAATTCTGAAAGTATTTGTATTACTGAATGTATGGAAAAGAGGCTCTCTTTTGTCGATTCAATTTTATTGATCAAACTGCGAAACAAAATTAAAAAAAAATTTGGGAGCAGAACTAGAAAAAAATGGCGAAAGTTTGAGGTCCCAGCAAACCCCTGGTGAAGAAATTTTTGAAAAAAATTGGAACGGGACTTCACAGTTTAATACCAAATTTTGTATGGAGAACTAGGGGTGTTCAAGAGGCAAGATATCAATGAAAATGGTCATCTTAAATTTTCGTATAAAGTCTTACATAAAATGCTTATTACATCGAAAAAGTAATCTATGAAAGTTTTTAGCCCAATCGGACGTCATTAAGGGGTGCGACGTTTGATTATTGTTTTCATAATATAAGAAATTTTTGAAAAAAATTGGATGGGGGCTTCACAATTTAAAACCAAAGTTTCGCGAAATTTTTGAAAAATTGCATCTTTTAGGTGAAAATGGACATTTCTGATCGAATTTTCGCTGGGCTTGGGAGCAGAACAAATAAAAAGATGGCAACGACTTGTGATTCCAACTAAATCACCATGAAGAAATTTTTGAAAAAAATTGGAACGGTACTTCACAGTTTAAAACCAAAGTTTTGCGATTTCTTTTAAATAGCATCTTTTAGGTGAAAACGGACATTTTTTACATTTTAATTATTCTTTCTCTATTGGTTTTCTTGATTTCTGTTTTTTTTTAAACATCAATAGAGAATAAGAGTTGCTCCGCGACGTGTTCAGTGTTCACTGTTCAAGCATCAGAAGGGATTGTTTCTTTCTAAGGCAACGTACTAACGAGTAACTTAAAGATGTTTGCGGGGCTGTCACGTACTAAAGAAATGAAATCGTAGCATCAATTCTAACTTATTAACTTAAAGATTCAATTAGTCGCTACATTTTAGTCGCTCTCCGTAAATGCTATTAACCAGTGGTGCAAATTTTCATTTTCAAATGCCAACTTTCAGTTCAATCAAACCCAACCATGATTCAAATTCAAAGCCTCCCTCAATAATTCACTTTCAAGTTGGCGGGATTTTTATAACTGAATCGTACGTCTTAATTTCAAATTGATGCTTTATCATTCACCAACCAAAGCTGTCATCTGCTCTGTAGAGTCCAGTTTAGGTTAAATGTCGTCATGTTTTGCGTTTTCAAGCTTACATGGACAGTAAGAACTATGTTCAGAGTAGTTTTGCTTGAAAAACCTAGTCAATACCCCAGTAAAGATATATTCACAGGGTCAATGACATTGAAAATGAATGGAAAATGATTGAGCAGGTCGGTTGTTTGAATGAATAATGGAAACGAACAACTGCGAATTGAACATAGTAGGGCATGATTTGAGAATTTTTCCTCCTTCAAGTTCAAAACAAACTGTTGAAAATTTGCAGCTCTGCTATTAACATAAAGTTCCTCGTAGTAAACATAGCCCTAGAGTGAAAATTGGAAACAAAAGTTGATAGATAAATGACTGATTCGCTAACATGTGAACCGAATGAATACAATGATTCTTTGTATACAGGACAAATGCAGATTTATGAGACCAGCACCACGCCTTTGAACCGCGAAACCAGGGACAGTTTCTAGTTTTAGGTTACCCAAAACTAGTAAACATATCTCCAAATTAATTTAGAGGGTTGACATTCAGTTTTTATTTATTTATACTGAGGTTATGCAAAGGCGCTCTTAAAGTTAGAAGTTATATGAGTATTAGCCTTCTGACAGACCTTCGGAAGTCAAGTACCGGTTTTCTGAGCTGATCAACAAGTATAGTTAATAAATCCTGAATAACTACCAAATCATTTGCAGGTGGTTTAGTTGAAATTTTGCGGGGTAAGTTATTTAGCTCTAATTTCAACTTATTATACAACTAAATTTTAATTCTACGTCGAAGTACTACTGTAAAGAAACGTACCGATAATTTTAATTGTTTGAAAACTTTGAGGTGTGATATTTTTTACGTTGCATTGTGCTATCACACGCAAAATAGTTTTTTTCGTTTCCCTAAAATTTCCAACTTTCAACACAAAAATCGTTTTATATAATGATTTTAACAAGCAAACAATATATTTGTATGATAAGTGGGAATGTTTTGAAGAGGGTTTAGTAAGAGTGACAACATAAAATTGTGAATTGGGAAAAAGGAGAGAAATGCATCCATAAATTAACAGTTTATTACAACATATGCCGACAGATGAAAAGTTTCAATCATTTTACAAATATTTTTTCCAGTGTCTAAAAAATTATCTGAACCACCACAATAAATATTTATGCGACGTGTTTCACCAACTTTACAAATCCAACCAAACCCTCCAGCAACAGTGTTCATCTCGGGATTCATGGTTATGTTTTCTAACCCTATTACCGTATAGAAAAGCACCATTGAAAATAATACCTTTTCCAAAACAGACATCCCAGGCGGAAGCTTTATCTTTAGGCAACCATCTAAAACAGAAGTCGGTAGCACTACTGTGGTAAATAAAAACAAATAAATCTGCATGCTTCCAAGTTTACATCGGAACCTAGCTTAACGCTGGGGCATGCTAAACATAAATAAACAGAAACATTGGATAATTGCCAACGAATGCCCGAAGGGAGTAAATCTGAAAGGATCACTTTTCTCTCTACTCAGAAAGTGAATTGCTGTAACAACGTAATTCAAGTATTATTCATTCTTCAATTAACATGGCAAAAAATAAAATTCATCTTACCAAATCGAACATTTACCAGTCCCCATCTCGTTCCAATCGACCCAACACACGCCAGCCCACTCTAAAACCAAAACTGCCCGTTATGGTAGTCCCACTTTGAAGGTATCCATTTCCTTGTCCCCGCGCATTAAGATGTTTATCGTAATTAAGTTAATGTGGCGAAGATTAAGAGATTGCTGCAAAGATTCCCTGCTACCTTAGCACAGCGAGCCTGGTGGACCCTCTACATTTACCGAAACGTCTTTGGGTACCCGCTCGAAATAGACATAAAATCGACGATTACCGTTTGAAGTCCAACACACAGACAAACTCCAATGTACAGCACAATGGATAGTACCGTGGAACGGGGGAACACTGAACACTTTTTGGAAAGTGAACCAGTTGTTTTAATATATAATCAAAGACAAGATAATTGAATAGGGTAAATGATCTTAAGTGGGACAATTTGTTTTTTTTTCTGCAGTATCGTCGACACATATCCGATTTCGGCATAAAATTAGGAAAATATTTTAGCAAAAACGTATTAGATGACACGCAAAACTAATAATTTTGGTAATTTGCGGATTGAAATATAAATTAATCTGTGATTGGAACCATAATAACAGTTTTACTGACTAAAGAATATGGATCATGACTGGGAATGCAATTATCTTGAATGGAACTAAAAATAATTTTGATTAGGACTATAATTTCTGCCCCCTTTAAAAGTTGCAATATGTTTCAAATGAATTGCTGGTATACTAAACGGATTAAAAATATATTTAGAAATGATTTAATAGGATTTAATACTCACATTTCTATGAAATATATCGAGAGTATATGCTATCAAAACATGTCAAAAGCAAATTAGTATGTATGCATCTATAACTCCCGAATTTATATTTTCTTCATAACAAAATGCTACCAAAAAGTCAATAGCTGAAACTGGTGGTCTCAATCACGATTATTTGTAGTGTGATTTAATATCAAAAAACCATAATTATACTTTATTTAAAATCAAATTCATTACATTTTCCGTAGTATTTGCAATCTATTCAAATGAAAATGCAGTAGTGTTTGCTCACATTAGTTAGGGTTACCAAATGGCCTTAGAGCAAATTAAGGACATCCCTTTCAAATCTGTTCGGAATTGGAGCCTGAATCAGTTGTCACTAGAGCCAGAATTCTGAAAAAATCGGGATTCTGGCTTATTTTCCAGCAGTTGAACTGGGACGTTGAATCTTGATCGAGACAAATTGGAATGGTGTAGTGCCAATCAGAGTCGGAAAATGTTTTTTTTTCATTTGCCAAAATCAGGCGAAACTGACGAAAGAACAAAGCTTCTTTCCATACACTTTGCGCACTTTGCGAAACCGAAAATGAGACAACGGGCTAGGACAAAGCAAGCATGTAGCAGAGCGTTTTCATTATTCTCTCCGCACGCTCGTTTTCGCTTTGAGATTCAGAATGATATTTTTAAACTCGATATTGAACTTACTGCTGGGGAAACGAAAATACACTAGCAATGATCTTTATTTGTCGATGATCGATTCGAAAGAGGCAGGGAAAGGACGAAGATAAATTCTCTGAATTTCGTCGTTCATTGAATAGGTATGAGAATAATAGACTCTGGTGTTAATATTGAACGAAGATAACCACTTTGGCTAAACCTCATATCGAGTTATCCAACAAATTTTGGTTAATTCTGAGTAAAAGAACTTTTGGTTGGAATAAGTCGCAGAGAGCATGCATCAACTAAAACAATCGCTGGAAGTATTTAAAATTGACAGTTGAAATTGATTCTCTTGGAAGAAAGTTGATCTGAATAATTTAATACAGTGTGTTTCATCATGATGCTTTTTGATATCGCAAAAATTTGAAAAAAGGAGTAAATCGCGAAATGTGTATTTGTCAATCGAAAGAACATTTTTTGCCATTTATTGTTTGAAAACAATTTCATTTAAATGTTGACCATGTTGGCACTTGAGGTAATCCATTCGACTGGTCCAATTTTTGATGACGGATTCGAGTATTTCAAGTGGTATCTGGCTAATTAGTCGAGTAATGTTGGTTTCCAATGGGAATGTCACCGCCGCGTGACATTCCCATTGGATTTTTTTTTGTGACTGTGATTTTTTGCCACACTACCACAACGTGCAGGGGTACGCAACACAACAGCGCAATGAAAAAACAACAGCCACTTTTTCAAAAACACCATTCAGCTAAGCCGATGGACTGATATTCTTCTTTCAGAGTTTTGAAAAGGTTTTATATGGATAATCCGATGGCAAAGCTTAACCCATTTTTTTCCAACACATATTATCAAGCGTTCAATTCTAACACATGCTTAAAAAAGGTAACTTGAGCCTTAAAAGATGTTCAGACGGATCTTCGTGGAATTCCTCTTATGTTAGGTCCATATTGGAATATTGTAGCATTTTTTGGTGCCCTTTGACAAGTACACACGAAGAATTATTCGAATCTGTACCAAAACAATTTATATTATTTACACTTTGTAATCTAGAGACAGCTTTTCTTCTGCTGCATACCTTTCTATATACAGTAATGACCCGTTTTTATCAACCAACCGAAAAATTTTGGTTGATAAAACGGGGAAGTTGATAAAATCGGGAGTTTTTTTAACTTCCTTTTTCCATCCTACATAATTAGAAGCAACTTGAGAATTGTCTCAAGTTGTTAGTTTGCAAAAAAATTAACCCTAATGCCGTATCAGTGCAAAAAATCGTATTTAACCGAACCGCTCGACAGTTGTCTAATCCAACTCCCAAGCAAAGGATCGATCTGAAATTAGACTCATTATGAATGACAATGCATTCTGTCAACGAAGTTTAACAGTTAATCTCCTTAAGTGAGATGCAGAAAATATTCTTTGATTAATTAGACACAGAGCGTTGGTAGTTTACTGTCATTCTACTCCTATGTTCTAAAACTGATAACTAAGAACGCGATGGACGATGAAAATTAAAATAGTGATCTGTAGAGAAACGGTGGATCAAATGAAGCTTTACAGTCTAAAATTACGTTCATAATCAACGTTTCTAGTATAATTAGTCGTTTTCATTAGAAAAATTTAATTTACGGAAGATTTTACGAAAAATGCTCAGTGGGAAAATCTGACAGAAATCGGATAATTCTTAGCATATTGGTCCAAGTTTGCGCTGAGAGCTTTCTTGTTAAGTGACTTCAAGGTTTACTAAAATCGGAAATAGATGAGTTCGCCATGTTTTAAGTTTTTGGAAGCGACGACAGAAATGAATAGTTGTACAGGATCGATCTCACTATTGCAGTTTTTAATATCGTACCCATCTCTTAGTTGACACACTTAATATTTACTTTTCTGATTATTTTATTTGTGGGACAGTTATGCGCAGAATTTCAACAGTGGAAAAAACAGGCTTGTTATGTTTTAAGGGTTTTCATCATCAAACAATATTCCGTAACGGATATCAAAGAATTTGGAACCAGCACACGTATTTATTATGGAGATGGGCGGTTTGAGCCTAGATCAGTGGCTTTCGACTGGCATGACCCATTCTCGTTGGTTCGGACTGGTTGGTTTGTTCCTACTTACAAGTGAACAGGGATGTAATGCACCCCAGAGCAAATAAAGAGAAGAATAAAAAACGCTCTTTGCACTTTCCATGCGAACCACCGCTCTTCTCTTTCACAATAAACCTCTTCACTCCGATGTGTGTTGCTCCCACACGTGCATTCTACTCCTTGGCTGCACACCTCAAAGAGTAGAAATAAAGAGGCTCTTTAGTGTGAATCTTGGTCCCACGCGCACGGAGGTAGAGAAGGCAACCAAAAAACTTTTTAAAAACGTTCTTCCTATCAAACTTTATCTGAATTGTAGTTTGATTCGCCTTCCTACCTACTTGCCAGTGAGGGTAGGCACAAAAAGTGGCTCTTCAAAGTGACTCTTTAAGCGAAATTGTGCAGCTCTTGGTACACAGATCTTTCTCTTTTTCGTTTTCAAGTTTCTCTTTGAGTGGTCGTTCTGCACATCGCAGTGTTTTTGTGTGGCTCTATTTTTCATCGGCGTATTTCGCTATTTGTGGCACATTGTGTGAGCAAATAACAAGCCTGCAAGTGAATAGATCAATCCGCTTGGATGACATAGGAGATTACAATAGAAAACAGGAACAAGAATCAGCTATTGATTCGATTCGAAGTTTGTTTGAGTCATCAAGTGCGCTGGCAGGAGTTCGTTTTATAGGAGTACATAAACTAGAGAACAGACATCACAGTCTCAAAGACAAATATGCACTAAATTGTATCTTTGGGACCGGTGTTTACAGATAGTCCGCAAAAAATAGTCTTTGGTTTAAATTTTGTTTGCAGTTTGTCATGAACTACGACATATTTAAGATATAATATTGCTGAATATGCACTTTCTTCTACATACGGTGTCTCTTCCAATTGTTATGTTTTCCACGGAGAATATGTGAAAGTATGTTATTTTATCATGAAAACACACAACATTGATTTTTTTGAGAATTCAAGCAAAATGTGATTCTAGTTTTCAATTACCTTAAATAGGACCAAAATTCAGTAAACTACCCTACATTTTGACTGCTACTTAACAATGCAAGAATCATTACCTTAATTGTATACAATTGTAAGATTGTAGGTCGGAATAGGGTTCGTCGCGGTGCGGATTTGGGCGGTAAATGGATTGTCCGCGCCGCAACCGCAAAAAAATAATAAAACCGCACCGCTTACCGCAACCGCACCTTATTTACCGCACCGCACCGCGCGGAAATGCGGTAAAATTTTTATATTTTTAAAAATAGTGTTGAAAAATTGTACATTTGTGTAACCATATATAATAAAATGGTATTCTTATTCACACGAAGTTTAACTTTAAGAGACTCCTCAGAATGAAATTTTTAGTAAAAAATCAACTTTTGCATTTTCTATTAATAAAATTCCGTACATTTTAAGGCAAACATTATACATTCAAAAACGTTCTACTGCAGTAATAGGAAAACTTTTATTTTAGCAACCCTTCAGTTAATTGAAAAATGTGGAATAAAAATGTAATAAGAAATGAAGTTGCATATTTTTTCTTTAAATTTTCATATTTTCAATGTTTATGACATATGCAAATGAAATGGATGATTTTTGCATTTACGTAGTAAACACCCTTTCATTCTTAAAGGAAATTCACAAAAAAAATTAGGTTGAAATACCGGTACCTCTATATAGTAGCGCATATATTCCTATACAGTGAAATAAAAACATATTGTATTTCATCAATAAGAACGACGCCATATTTGACGAAAAAAAATTGCTCTATACATTACATCTAATCAGGAGTCCGGTCTCAACCGGTACAGAATTATTGAACATTAGAAAAACTGCGAAAAATGTATGATTTGTAGCATACAGCAGAAATGATTTTAAAAACGTTTTTAATCCACCTAACAGTGTGATGAGACATTTCTTATAACTCTTATCACTCTCTTCGGATATTATATCGTTTGAGAACATTTAGAACTTGATGCTTCGCGATGTTTTTGATAACACATACTACATGGGAAAGTTGCAGGACTCAGAGAATCGCTCAAATCAGTATAGGACAACATCAGTGCTAGAAATCTCAAACCAAATCAATGGGAAAGCGAAAAAATGACCCGTAAAATAGACATAAAAACGAATTATTGCTAATGCTAATGCTAATGCTAATGCTTAATCGATTTGAAGTTTATACATTACTCAAATTTCCAACGCGACTGAGAACTAAGAAATCAACGCTTTTTCTTGAAAAGGGCGATACTAGCAGTGACACCATTCAAAGAAAATGAACAGTGAATATTTCCACACTTGGTTTTATTTCCTATTTAAGAACTATTGTGTTTTTTACATCCTAGTTTGCATGATTCAGTAAACGAAACCCAAAACTTCATAAAGTATTTGAAATTATTAAATTAAAATTTGTTTTTGCTATTGAAATTGACAAAATGATAGTATCGCCCCTTTGGCGATTTTTTACTTTTTCAGTTCCACCTATCAGCATTGAAGTATCGCCCTTACGTTTTTTTACAATAACTACCGTTTTACACCACCGATTTCGTTCGTGTTTTTTCAATAGAGATCATTGTTACTATTTACAGCTGGTATCAGCTTGATAATCCTAAAAAATACGAAAATAACAGTTTCGCCTCTAAACTGCTAGCAAAAAAAGTATCGCCCTGTTTGTTTGCATGGAGCGTGGAGGGCGAAACTTTAAATAAACAAACAAAAATACAGTTTCGTCCGTTGTATTTTTTGCTGTAGTTTAAGAAAGCAATATCGTAGAATCAAAATTTTTAGGTTAATTTGTAGCATTTCAAAGCCCTCATTCGCATGTATGAAAAAAGCCTTATGTTTACATTTGTAAGTATCGCCCTTTTCACAAAAAAGCGTTGAAATGTAATCGCAGCTCCTGATATCACGCTATCTCTGAAGTGCATGCGTGCATAGTTTCAAATTTTACTTCGACATCGACTTTTTCTAAAGGTGACTTCCCAGTAGTATCCTTGATTTGAATTATTATCGCTAATCCTAATGCCAAAGAACAAATAAAAACCTCACGAAAAGGAACCGTTTGGGAAAATTATCATCATTACTGGAATTTTCATTTTCACGAAACTTTGCGATAACATTACGTCACTTGCGTTAATGCACTGGGTGCACAGTGCTCTGAAAATCTAGCGAAATCGTCTTAGGGCCAGGGTTACCAAAAATACAGAATAATCTGCATTTATACAGATTTTTTAGCCATTTTCAGACCAAGAATCTGTATGTGCAGATATACAGATTTTTGTGTGTATGTACAGATATACAGATTTTTGAGAAATGATGTTACAAAAACTATTTTTTTTAAATATTTTTTTTCTGTTTCAGTAATACATCCTCTGTGTCTCTCTCAGCTTAGCCCTCTATATTAAAATATATTTTTGCTTTTGAGAGTGGTCGTACATTCTGAAAGGTAAAGGTTTGTAATACACTCAGGTTAGCACCCCGTAAACGCCTGGCTGAAGTCTATTTCCAGAAACGTTAATTGTAATGCTCTGTGACTTTGTTAATTCTCAATTTTTTGTCCGAAAATTCGATAGCTACATGGGTCGACCTAACGTATATTACATTATATATCAACAAAAGTATTTAAATGAAGCAGAATTTTATTTTTCCATTGTGCACATCGGTAAAGTTCAAGTTTCTGGATGTAAAATATCAGAACGATTTGTAGTGTTTTTTATGAAAACGTAGACAGGTCCTTGCTTGACTGATTTAAACCACAGGAATTAATACCTTCGATAGATAATCCAGCAAAATCCAAGTTAAACGACTCAACGGATTTGATACAGATATCGACACAGATTTTTCGAAGAATAAATACAGATGAAAAGATTTTTAAGGACAAAAATACAGATTTAATTTTGGCAACCCTGCTTAGGGCACCAGCGGGTCTAGTTCAGAGCTATCTGCGCGGCGAGTTAAATCTGTAAAGAATACTAAAAATTAATTTCTATTCCATAATTTTCAGTTCAGCATTTCGAGAGATCGTGCTCACCGCAAGCCATGAAAAATAGACTACGTTGTGAAGCGATGGTTACTATTTAATAAAAAATCACGGTAAAATAAAAAATAACACTATGAAAAAATTCCAAAAAGCTTATAATTTTCACAAACTTATTAAGAAAAAATGTTTAATAAGCTTTCGTAATATTGTGTAGGAAAAGCGCTGAAAAATTAAGTATATTCTCTATCTGCAACATATAAACCCTTAAGTATACCAATTAATTGGTATACGAATTGGAATAGGTTCGCCAAATTTTGGAACAAATCTATAAAATAACCCCTTGAAAACTACCTAAAAATTGTTGTAGTTTGCAATAAAAAATCCCCAAAAATGAAATGTACCTATTAATGTGATACACACACACTTAATTTAAATTACTGGGTACAGTAAAATTTTGCTGGGGTTTTGAACAGCAAACAGTTCGGTAATCAATTCAGTAAAACAATTCTGTTACCGAATTCTCCGCTATCCGTTCTATCCAAACGTCAAAAAATACTGGTCAGTCAGCAGTTTTCTCTGAAAATGGCGACTTGACAGATGATTTGCTGTACCTGTTTTGTAAGTTTTTGACGAGGTTCGGTAACGTTGGTACAATTTTGCCGAACAATCAGTCAGTATTTTACTGGATAATGTTTATGTACCGAAAAAAATAGAAGAGCTGATAAATTCAGTGAAAAATATTGCGGGTTTCAGTAAATTATTCGAAAAATTACAGAAAATTGCTAAAAAATGAAAACTGTTCCGTGAATTTTTAAACAATTTGCTGACAGTTCCTTAAAAATATCACTTTACTGAGCAAGTCGTCAAAAGAAATTACTGAACAAGTTTGGGCTGGGTTAGTGTGCAGTGAATAATACATACAATAAAGACCCATTTTTATTAGTCTCATGGTGTGTTTTAGGCTGACAAAATGGGGACATTGACTAAATCGGGCTTTTCTTTCTTTATAATGAACTGAAACTGTTAAAATATTTTTCCCGTCCCTTGATGTAGTCTGATAACTATTTCTGATTATGATGAACTTTTCATTTTTGCATATTTCCATCTTCATGATAAGGAAAACATGCTCAAGAAAGGATTTACTCGAATTCAGTCTTGTTCGTCTGCTAGAGCCCATCAAACCTATGTTCATATTTGGCTGATAAAATCGGGGTTTCAATGCATTATAATAGATATTCAGCATTCGAAGAAGTTTCTTGTAAACGAGTGTAGAACGAATTTGTTTTTACTTACTTGAAGTCAGCGGCGTAGCCAGAAATTCGGTTTGGTGGGGGTTTGGTGAAAATTGATCATACTGTCCAAACGGCATAATTCCGAAACCGTAATTTTTTAAGTTTTAAAAATATGCAGAATTTATTTTTCAGAAAATAGTAACAGAGTTCGTGTCTTTAACGAATTTGTTGAGACTTTATTGTAGTCATGAATATTAACCTGAGAAAATTCACCATAAATACTTCTACTACCATCAAAATTATTTTATCAGATGATGCGCTGTTTAACGTTTGTAAAACTCATCGAAGATACTAAACCTCCGAAATTGGCGGTTTCAAAATGATGCTATCTTGACCTTAAATTACTGTTTTTAAACATTTGACCTATACATATAATTGGTCATACAACAAAAATCAAATGCTCATCAAAATCGATCAGAACCTGCTAGAATCGAATGGAAATCGTAATTTTTCATAAATTTCTCTCTACATTCGGAAAGTGTTATCCTCGTTATTAATCATATTACGTTTTCGTCTCAACTCGACGCATTCCCAAAATAAAAACCTGTTTTAATCCACCTAGTGGTGCAATTGTGCTTGTCTCATTTGTCCAGACTACGATTCCATGGCTGGTTATGTTCAATACAATGGTGGAAATGAATATTACATGTTCAGTACGATTTGCACATACATACAATGGATCGACAGCAACGATCTTGAGATACTATGTGATACTGAAACATCGCTTGAAACCAGCGGCGGATCATGGAGAAAGATCCGGAGGTCCAGGTCCTGCCGAAAATTTTCAACTTGTTAAGAAATTTTAAACTAGTTACAATTTTAAAGTAGCAACCCCTCACTGCATACTTCTTCCGGGCCAGTATTATTGACGATTTTTAGAGTGATTGCATAACCTTTCTATATGAGAAAGGCAAAAATGTACCAAAGTCCAAAAAAGTCAATTTTTGTCAAACATTATTTTTTTCGAGTTTACATCAAATCTCAATGTTTCATGCATTTTAAAGTCATTTGGCATCAAAAATACAAATTTGATTTTGAAAATTTTTCATTTCAGTTTATATGGCAATTTTCTGTGTGATTGCACTCTTCAACTCATAACTCCAGAATCGGAAGTCCAATCAATAAAAAATTCAATTGCAGCCGATGGGAAGATTGTACCTTTAATTTGAGACTAACTTTGTGCAAATCGGTCCTGCCATCTCTGATTAACAGAGGTCACATTTTTTCCACATACACACATACACACACATACATACACACAGACATTTTCCGATCTCGACGAACTGAGTCGATTGGCATATGACACACGGCCCTCCCGGTCGGGATTAGATTGACGAATTTTAGAGTGAATGAGAAAGCCAAAAACATTTTTAGCAAATGTTGAAAGTTATGCATTTTTTTGGTGAGCAGTTCTATGTTTCATAGG